>NC_080682.1:102384513-102689944 GCF_030445035.2 Dasypus novemcinctus | reverse complement strand
TCTGGGCAGTTTTAAAGAAGGCTTTAGAGTGTACTCCCTAAACTTCTGATTTGGACACCAAGTAGTCTAGCTTCTCGCCTCGTTCTAACAAAGACTCCACGGTGTTACGCAGAATGATTTTAGTCTTGTCTAGTTCAGCCTGCACTTTTGTCACGGGGTCAGCTTCTCGGGGGTTCTAGTATTTACTAAGGTGGTCACCCAAGGCTGCATAACGGATTGTATCAGGGGATCCGACTGGCCAGTCTATGCTGCCAACCTGCTCGGAGAACTCATCTAGTACCTTCTCCGGCAAGGCAAGCCACAGGCAACAACCACACTCGCGAGACCGTGAGTCGGGATGTAGAAGATGTGGCACAGATATTCTTTTTTTTTTTTTTTAATTTATTTTTATTTATTTCTCCCCCCGCCCCAAGTTGTCTGTTCTCTGTGTCCATTTTACTCTGTGTTCGTCTGTGACCACTTCTATCCTTATCAGCGGCACCAGGAATCTGTGTTTCTTTTTGTTGCGTCATCTTGCTGTATCAGCTCTCCGTGTGTGCGGCACCATTCTTGGGCAGGCTGCACTTTCTTTCACGCTGGGTGGTTCTCCTTACGGGGAGCACTCCTTGCGCGTGGGGCTCCCCTACAAGGGGGACACCCCTGTGTGGCAGAGCACTCCTTGTGCACACCAGCACTGTGCATGGGCCAGCTCCACACGGGCCACACAGGTCAAGGAGGCCCTGGGTTTGAACCGTGGACCTCCGGTTTGGCATGCGGATGCATGCTCTAACCATTGAGCCAAGTCTGCTTCCCCAGATATTCTTGCTCTTTGATGGAAGCTCTGCTGCCTCTCGCTGAGCGCACCACAATCAGCTGACTTGTGAAGTCATGGACTCCTGAATATGGGAGCTCTGGAAGAAGCTGAAGGAGGCACGTCCTATGTGGCTTTGAGCAGCACGGCCTTGAGCTGCTTTTGTAGGGATTGCTGAGACAGTGCAGCTTCATGGTGCCACAGCTCTGTGCCCCCCAACGCTGGGATCTGCAAGCAGCCAGGAGCCCGGCCACCTGGCTATCCCGCTTCCCCGTGGCCTACTGCTGCTCCTTTATGGTTTTTCAGTAGGCACCAGGAACCGAACCTGGGACCTCCCTATGTTGTAGGCAGGAGCTCAACTGCTTGAGCCACATCTGCTTCCCTCTAATGTGTTTTTTTCCCTTCTACTGTGTTTTTTGTTTCACTTATTGTCTTTCATTCCCATGAGCTCTGTTACTTTTCTATTCAGTTTTTCAATTCTTCGTGTTTACTCAAGTGTCTTCTTCATGTTCTTTATCTCTTTAGCCATATTCCCTTTTATTTCACTAATTTGATTTTGGAAATTTGTGTGAATCTCATTTATCAGTTTTTTCAAATCCTGCATCTCTTCTGTGGCTTTAATAAATTCCTTTTCTTGGACCATTTCTTCCATATTGTTAGTATGCCTTGTAATTTTTTGCTCATGTCTAGGCATCTGATTAGGGTGGTGAGTTTACTTAGATGCTCAATTTCTCTCTTTCATAGGGTTTTAATGTGACTGCTGCTCTTTGTTTCTTGGTTCAACCTGTTCTGGGTCTTTGGGATTGTCTGTTAGTTGATCAAATCTGGGCCCTGGACTCAGGAATGTGTTGCAGACCTAGGACCTTGGGGAGAGAGGTTGTAAAGGCCAAAGAAACCGTTTCTTACTTATTTAATTTACTCCTGTCTACTTCTTTGGTCTGCCAGCAGATGGCACTCTTGGACAGCCAGCTCAGTTCAAAGCGTGGTCAGCTGGTGTTCGCTGCAGCACAGACTGCATCAGCGTGAGGGAAGATGCTGCTGGCAGGCTGATCTTGTAATTCAAACTTTGTCAAAGGCTGTTCTTAATCTTTGCTGGCAGCTCCCTCCATTTTCCCAGGTAGGAAGTAATTCCACCCCCCTCTTCATCCTTGATAGAGGTTTCTCCCTTACAAGGTCTGCAGTGAGTACCAGGTCTTAAGGCTGTGGCTCCATTCTGATGGACTGAGCCAGCTGCTCCCTGCGGAGGACAGCGTATCTCCCCCCAAGGATGAGCCATAGCACCGTGGGAACGGAGCAGATAACACCCTCATCCCTTCCGGGCCATCAAACCCTCCTGCATTCCAAGAAAACCCCACCTCCTAGCCCACCACCCCCAAGCCATACACAAGAGGAATTCACTTTTGCAGCCCCTTATTGACCCAAGGCTGTACTCGGGACCCTAACCCCCTCCCCATGAAGGAACGTTTCCCTGCCTACTGATGTACCCTATAAGTTCACGTGGGGACCTCCCGGCAGCCGGCTGAAGCCTCTCCTCAGACCCCCACCGTGCTGGCAGAGGGGGTGAAGTCCAATCTTCAGACCCCCTCGGTTGGGAGAGCGTCCTGCCTGCCATCCTCGGTCTCCCTGTCCCAGTGAGCGCCGTTTTTCTCCAACATTTGGTGCTGAAAACCCGGGTCTGGGCCCGAGCTGAGACCGATGGGTTGGTGGGAGTTTCTGCCCTGCTGCGAGAGGGCCCGCCCAGCACCCGCCTGGGAGTCCTGGCTGGTGAGTCGAGGACTTCCCCGCGGCAGGATCCTGCTCTCTCTCTCCTCTTTCTGTAGCCCAGGACAACCTGCTGAAAATCCTAAGCGCTCGGTCGGGATCCCACTGCCGCCCCGGCACGGCGGGCGCGAGGCCTGCGTCCTCGTGGGGAGAGACCCTCGGCTCCCGAGACGTCCACTCCCAGGTGCCGTCTCCCGTTTCCTTGGGTGACACTGACTCGGGGACAACTTCTCACTCAGAGTCTCCCGTCCCAGAGATCCTTAGTCTCACTCACGCCACCTAAAAAGGGGAATTCAATTTCAGCGCCCCTCCCCAAAAACCACGCCTCTGAGTTGTCTCCGTCACCACCTTAAAACACTGTATCCGAAAGGAGACATCAAGACTAAAAGCTCATTTTCCATTCGACCTCTGTGTGGCTGCAACACCGACTGACCAATGGAGTTCAATGGCCAGAAAACGCACTTGCAATGCCCGAGTTCTCCGAGACTTAAAGAACTCTGTCGCGCGCGGCGGCGAGGCCCGAGGCTCCCGACCTCAGGCCTCCTCTCACCTCCGTGTGCGCCCCTCCCTCGGTCGTCCTGCGCTGCTTTTACACCGAAATCCTCCTCAAAAGCTTTTCCTCCTTCCTTCTTTCTGCCCCCGGAAAGCCTCGACTTCGACCCAGCTCCTCAGGCTCCCCGAGCGCTTCCTCCACACACACCTGGGACGGAGCCTCCACCCCACCCTCCTCGTCCTCGGACTCCCCCTCCTCTTCCTCAGGTCCTCACCGCCCTCCGCCCCTGCTGTCTCCCCTCCTCCTACGGCGCCGCGGAGCTCGCTCCCCTCCCGGCCTTGCAGACACAGAACCCCTTCTTCCCCCTCGCAGCTCACCGATCACGCGCCTCCTCGCTGAGTGTGCCTCATCAGTGCACCCTAAACTAACTCCCTCCTCCCCCCACTCTCCCACACCTCCCCCTGAACCCGCTCCCTTCTCCCCACCACCCACTCTCAGCCCAACTCCCCGCTCTCCAGCTCCTGTCCTCCCTCTCCAGGAAGTGGCCGAGGCGGAAAGCGTTCTGCCTGTTCACGTCCCGTTCTCCCTCTCTGATCTCTCCCAAATCAAACACCGTCTCAGATCCTATTCCTCTGATCCCCCTCATTTTATCAATACCCAGCTGTCCCTAATGACCTTACTTAACCTACAATTGCTGTCTCTTCCAAGTAAGACTCCTAAGTCTACCCGCACTCCTAAAAAGTAACAATCCAAAATGTATGTGTTAAGTGTCTACCTAAACTGCTAAATTAAAGCTTAACTGCATTTATAGTGCTCGAATATTCCTAACTGTGGCTGATAATTAGTAAAAGTGTTTCCAAAAACAAGCTTGTATATTACAAGCAACACTGATGCCAGAAGAAAAAAATCTTAAAATCAGTAAAATCAAAGATATAAAATAATGAAAAGCCTAAAAAGAGTCTTACCAAAGGAGTAAGAATTATGAGTGAAATTAATGAGCTTTATGTTTCTGACAGTGCATCGTAACTTTTTGTGTTTGTTTGTTCAGTGCCAATGTATATATATATATTTAAATGATTGGTTATTTATTTATTTTTTAATATTTATTTTATTTATTTCTCCTCCCTTCCCCCCATTGTCTGCTCTCTGTGTCCCCTCGCTGTGTGTTCTTCTGTGACCCCTTGCATTATCCCGTGGCACTGGGAAATTGCATCTCTTTTTGGTTGTGTCATCTTGCTGTGTTAGCTCTCTGTGTGTGCAGCGCCACTCCTGGGCAGGTTATGCTTTTTTCACATGGGGTAGCTTTCCTTGGGGGGCGACCCTGCATGGCACAGCGCTCCTTGCATGCGGCAGCACTGCACGTGGGCCAGTTCACTACATGGTCAGGAGGCCCTAGGTTTGAACCCTGGACCTCCTATGTGGTAGGCGGACACTCTATCAGTTGAACCACATCCACTTCCCTCTATAGTCTTATTATTCCTTCTCCTCAGACTCCTGGAAGCATTAACCTCACAGTCCACCCTGAATTTCATGGTTAATTCCTATCCTTACCACAATTATTTCTCTCATTCTCCTCCTATCAGCAGGTCCATACATCTTCCATGCAATAACTCAGTTTATCCAGACAGGCGTCCAAGATGTCATGCGTGATCATGTACATGATCTTCTCCTGCTGCAAAAATACAGTGCCAAACACCCAGCCAAAAGCCACAATATCTCAACGCCGAAAGGGGGATAATAACTGAATCCCACACCACCTCCCCCCTCTCCCTCCCCACCCAACCATATCAAAAAGAGTTGGGAATGTTAGCCCCATTTAGCAAAACAACCCCCCATGACCCCCACTGATGCTGGCAGGTCTCCCCTGCCCTGATAACGGATGACCCCAAACCCCTACCCCTGTCCCTAATCAACAGGATGTACCAAGCACCTGTGCAATCATAAATGAAACTTGTTGTTTGATATTAATCAAACTGGGCAGGCAGGAAAAAAATCCTAAGATCTTAAAAGGAAAACATGGAAATCATTCAGAGAGCCCAAGACAACAGCTACGGAAATCAATCATGGTTACCTTCTCCATTAGTCAGCTAAAGGGGTGCTGATGCAAAATACCAGAAATTGGTTGGTTTTTATAAAGGATATTTATTTGGGGTAGGAGCTTACAGATACCAGGCCATAAAGCACAAGTTACTTCCCTCACCGAAGTCTATTTTCACATGTTGGGGCAAGGTGGCTGCCGATGGCTGTGGGGGTTCAGTCTTCCTGGGTTCCTCCCTTCCAGGGTCTTGCTTCTCTCTGGGTTGAGGGTTCCTCTCTTCCCAGGGCTTGCTTCTTCCTGGGCTCAGGGTTCTTCTCTCCCGGGGGCTTGCTTCTCTTTCCTCTGTGAGCTTACTTCCTGGGGTTCCAGCTTAAGGCTTCAGCATCAAACTCCAACATCAAAACTCCAACATTAAAAACGCTCAACTCTGTCCTTTGCCATGCCTTAATGATGCCCTAATGACATGGCCCAATCAAAGCCCTAACTGTAACTTAATCATGCCCAAGTACAGACCAGATTACAAACATAATCCAATATCTATTTTTGGAATTCATTACCATATCAAATTGCTACACCCTCATTTCTCTCTTACTTTTCCTCACCCCTAAAATCAATCCTTTTATCCATTAAAACACCATTACTGGGAAGCAGATGTGGCTCAATCGATTGGGCTCCTGTCTACCGTATGGGAGGCACTGGGTTCACATCCTAGGGCCTCCTTATGAAGGCAAGCTGGCCTGCGCCTGCGGAGAGCTGAGGGCCTGCGCCTGTGGAGAGCTGGCACAGCAAGATGATACAACGAAGGCAGATAAGCAGACATAGAAGAACGTGCAGTGAATGGATACAGAGAGCAGACAGCAAGCAAGCAGCAAGGGGTGGGGGGGATAAATAAATAAAAATAAATCTTTTAAAAAAACCACACCATTACTGATAGTATTGCTGTTCCTTCTTTTTGGTCCTTGTCTCTTACAGCTTCTCATCACACCCATACACCAAATCATACATTCAACAACTCAGGAATATGTGAATGGCATCTTCTTGCTACATGAACACCAATACCAACCTCTTTGGAACCAGAAATCAGAACCCACTGGACAGGACAGTAAGGAACTCTTCACCGCCCCATAACAGCAGGAAGTAGCCAGACTCGGTTGATGTCCTGAATCCTCTCACTCTTCCATTCTTCCCAGTATTCCCATTACTTAGGTCCTTCATCAGCTATATACAACCAAAGAGTTAGGAATGTTAGAGTTTCCCCCTTACAAGGTTTGTAATGATTAAGAGGTCATAAGGCTGAGGCTCCATTCCAAGTGATTGAGCAAGCTGCCTAAGTGTAGAAGACAGCGTAGCTCTTCCCAAGGATGAGCCATATCACCGTGGGAATGGAGCAGATAAGGACCCTCATCCCTTCAGGGCCATGAAACCCTCCTGCATTCCACCTACCTCCTAGCCCACCACCCCCAAGTCATACACAAGAAGAATTCACTTTTACAGCCCCTTTATTGACCCAAGGCTGTACACTGGACCCTAACCCCTCCCCATGAACTAACATTTCCCTGCCTATTGATGTACTGTATAAATTCACATCAGCACCTTCCATGAGTGGGCTGAAGTCTCTCTCCAGACCCGCACCATTCTAGTAGAGGACTGAAGTCTAATCTTCAGATGCCCTCTGTTGGGAGAGCTTCTCAACAAACTTCCTGCCTGCAATCATGTCAGTCTCCATGTCCCAATGAGTGCGGGTTTCTCTAACAATCCTTGAAAATCAGTCCCCCTTGGTAGAAAGGGAGACTGAGGAGGTTGGATATCTTTAGTCCCTTGCCAGTTCCCAAGACAAATGATGCTGTGGCCCCACCTGGCCTGGAAGGGCTCGTGGGATACAGCAGACAAAATTTGTGGGTCAAAACTGGGTCCTTCTCTCTCCCCTATCCTTGGGAGGTGGATCCCTGGGAACTCCATTGTCTGTAGCACCCTCATTCAGGCCTGAGAATTCAAAAGTGTCTATGGTATGCAGGGGTGGGTGTGTGTGCCGGCATTTGCAGGTATGATTTTTAACTTACAGTTTTGCTGTTGTGATTCTTTTCCTTTGTCCCTCTCTCCTTTGGGCATTGTCAGCCTTCCCCTGGTGTCCTAAACACTAGATTTTTTTTCCAGGCTGTTTCTGCCTGTCCTCTAGCTATTTTTCTGGGAGATAAGAGAGTCCTATGTCTTCCTAGTCTGCCATCTTCCTGGAAATTCACTCATGAATCTGGCCTTGCCACCGTAAGCTACCATCTGGATGATTCCACCTATCAGAGGTTGATAGGGATTTCCAGAAAAGTCCATCCCTAAAGCAGAACATGCTAACCCAAGAGAATGAAACTAGAAATAATTTCAAAGGAATGAGTGAGTCTAATGAGAGAGATCTCATTGTGGTTAATTGTCTTAATATTTTGAGTAATATTCTTTATATTAATGTTATTGTGGTCACTAACCCTCACTTTGGCAGACCATACTAGTGCTAACTGGACTAAACGCTCTCTCTAAAAAATCCTTAGTCCGTGGGCCACACTCCTAAACGTCTCTACTGCGATTGACAATATCTATACCAAGAACCCCCTCCTTGATTGCCATGTTGTTCCAACCAATCTCTCAAAGTTCACGATGGAATAACATTTGTCTCAGATGATAGATTTTTATGGAGTTATATACTAAATTCCTTAGAATATTTTCCCTCATGGGTACATAGAAAATTCACAATCGTACTGTAATTCAGAATCATGAAATTCAGTATCATATTAAATTTCACATATATATGAAATATATATGTATTAGTTTGGCTAGTAAAAAGAATTTATTGGGAAATGGGGGAAAAGAACAGAGCTGAGAAATGGGAGAGAAGGATAGACAGAAATATGCACCGAGATTTGATGCGGGCGCCTCTAGGCAGAGAGCGAGATTTGCCTTGCATGGTTACCTTTTAAGCTATTAATTATTCCTCCTCTTGCTTATGCTAACAGGAGGGGCCCCAGCTTTATTGGTCACCCCACCAATGGTGGGGGTCAATGTGAAAATTTCCTATGTGCTAATCTGGCAAAGGGGAGTATCCTGTAGTCAATATTTTATTTTATTGTATTGTAAAATTCAGTGACTTCATCAAGTGCTGCCACCCTACCATCAGTCAGTTTTAGAACATTTTCATCCCCTCAGTAAAATCTTCCATGCCCATATCAATTAATCCTGGTTCTCGTCCCCATTCCCAGGCA
This sequence comes from Dasypus novemcinctus, assembly GCF_030445035.2. Lineage (NCBI taxonomy): Eukaryota > Metazoa > Chordata > Mammalia > Cingulata > Dasypodidae > Dasypus > Dasypus novemcinctus. The sequence continues at coordinate 102,681,617 of NC_080682.1, read as the reverse complement.
ACCACTAATCTACATTTTAGTTCTCTAAATTTGCCCTTTCTGGACATTTTGTATAAGTGGAATGATACAAGGTGTAGTTTTTTGTGTCCCACTTCTTTCACTTAGCATGTTTTTGAGATTCAGCCATGATGTAACATCTCTTTTAGCCCATTGCTTTCTATTGCTGAACAGTATTCCATTTTATGGATGTACAACATTTTGACTATCCAGTTGCTGGTTGATGAACATTTAGGGTCTTATTAGATTTTTGACTATTATGAATGATACTGTTCTGAACACTCATGAACAAGTCTTTGTGTGGGCCTATATTTTTATTTCTCTTGAGTAGATATTTGTAAGTTCAATTGCTGGTTTATATGGTGGTTTTATGTTTAACTTTCTGACAAACTGGCAAACTATTTCCCAAATTGGTTGCACAGGTTACATTCTCATCAACAGCGTGCAAGTGTTCCAATTTCTTTATATCCTTGCCAACATTTATTATCTCATTTTACAGTCATTCTGCTGAGTGTGGAATGGTGCCACTTATGGTTTAAATTTGTATTTTCCTAATGACTAGTAATTTTGAATATCTTCTCATGTAATTATTGTCCATTTGCATATCTTCTTTGGTGAAATGTCTGTTTATTTCTTTTACCTACTTATGATTGAGTTGGTTGTTATATTGTTTGCAAGAGTTTTTTGTATGTTATGGTTGTATATTGGTTGAGATACAAGGAAACATGTTTTTATCTGATAAGTATTTTGCAAATATTTTTTTCCCAGTCTGTTGTTTGTCTTTTCATTTTCTTATTGGTATCTTTTGAAGTGAAAAAGTTTACAAGTTTTTATTTACTATCTATTTTGCTATTATATATAAACATAAAATTTCCCACTTTAACCACTTTTAGGTATATAATTCAGTGGTGTGAATTACGTTCATAATGTTGAGCTACCATCAACAATATCCATTACATAAACTTTTCTATCTCTCAAGCAAAAGTTTGAATTTTGAGTTTTGATGATGTCCAAGTTATCAGTTTTTTCATTTATGGACTATACTTTTGGTTCAAAACATAAATAAGTGATGAAGGGAAGCTTTAACCTAAGGAATATTTGCTTCACAACTCTGTGATGGAAATGAAAGCCCCTGAGCGTACCTTCTAAATGGATTGTGGAAAGCATGGGAATGCAGAACACAGGGAAGTCAGTGGTGGATGATGGACTGTGGTTAACAGAACAAATATGAGAACTTTTTCTCCTCGATGATACCGCATGTAGAATACTAATATAGTGTGTTAGTAACTGGGTGGTGTGGAAGTTTGATATTATTTATGAATTCCAAAAAGAAATGTAGATTATGTTTGCAAACTGGTCTTTTCCTCTGGGCATGATATTTTTGGTTGTTTTAGATTCGACTGATTCAGCTTAGATTAAATTATGTTAAGATCAGGCTTTGGTTGGACCACGTCATTAGGGTGAACTCAGTTTGAGTCTTTGCCCCTTTTGTGGGCTGTATAAATGGACACTCAATCAAGGAGACACATAGAAGCAGATACGTGAGAAGAGAGAGAAAGCTCCAGAGGCACAGAAGAAGATTTTGATCCTGTGGCCCCGGGGAGAGATGTGCCATTTCATCTGATAGTTTGCAGCTGAAGAGAACTGAGCAGCTGAGCCTCATGCCAGCCGACAGCTGAGAACAGAATGAGCTGGGCCAATGGAGTGTTAGGAGGAAAGAGGAAGCTGAACGCTCGCAGACATCCCCACCATCTTGCTTCAACACGTGGCAACAGACTTTGGGTGAGGAAGTACATCTTATGGTACCTTGAATTGGACTCTTTAGGGCCTTGTAACTGTAAGCATTTACCTCAGATAAATACCCTTTAAAAAGGCCAACAGATTTCTGGTAGTTTGCATCAGCACTCCTTTTGACTGACTAATACATGTGGGTTGGGGGAAAATATGCCAAATGTAAGCTAATTATTACACAAGTGGTAATATTTTGACAATGCTCACATTCATAGTTTCTAACAAATGTCTCAAAATAATGCAAGGTGTTGGTGGTGGGGAGATGTATGGGAGCATTGTATGATGATATGCATGTTTGCTTTGGTAATTCACAAATTTTGCTATATATTTATTGTTTATATATTCATGTGTGAATTATATACTTGAATAAAATTTTATTTAAAAAAGACATATTTGCTTAACACAATATCTGAATAAGAATCTGTTTCCTTCTAAAAATTCATTTTCTTGGGTCTTACATTTAATGGTCTTTAGTCCATTTTGAGTTAATCCTTTGATTTGTGGGAGGCCATAGGCTCTCACACCACTGGTCACCTGGTATACCTCTTGAAATGTCTGGAATTCATTTCCCATGCCTCCTCTCAGTCTCTCTCCTACTAACCCATTCTCCGCACAAGAGTTCTGAAAGCTTATGAACTTTCCTTGCTCAAAAACTTACCTCTACAACCCCAGGTATTGGTTCTTCTGAGGGCTACAGAGACCCACACATTCTATGGTCATGGCAGATGGAGTTCAGTGCCATGTCAGTTGGCCCTACTTTGGAGTTTGTGTTTCTGTGTGATAGAGTTGGACTCAGATGTGATCTTTGTTCACAAGCCCTTCCTGTTACTTTTACTGGACTTGTGGTTGGCGCTGGGATTTAGTGTATACACAGGGGACCTGAATCTCTGGACTGTCCATGTGATAGCCGGGCCCTGAACCTCAACAGACTAGCAACTTCTACACTCTGGTTTATTGGACTTACCCCACTCAGCTAACATGGAGGTGAAGAAGGTCAACCACCACACCAGAGAGCCAAGAGTGCCTACAATAGAAAGCAGAAGAATTGCATCCATCATCCATGTGGAATCTAAGCCCCTTCCTGATGTAGATGTGGAGTGGACACAACCATTCCAGGGTCCACAGGATGGAGGAATAGAGTATGGATTAGAGTGGACTTATTGATATTCTATTCATGAACTATTGGGATTAGTAATTGAAGAAAATGTAGCATTATATTTGGAGAAAGTGGCCATGGTAGCTGCTGAGGGTAGGGAGTGGGAATAAGAGATGTGATGTGGGGGCATTTTCAGGACCTGGAGTTGTCCTGGGTGGTACTGCAAGGACAGTTACTGGACATTGTATGTCCTCCCATGGCCCACTGGGTGGACTGGGGGAGAGTGTAAACTATAATGTGGACCACTGACCATGTGGTGCAGCAGTGCTCAGAGAAGTATTCACTGGGTGCAATATATGTCCCATGATGATGGAGGAGGTTGTTGTTATGGGAAGAGTGGGGTGAGGGGGTTGGGGGATATATGGGGACCACATATTTTTTGAATGTAACATTAAAAAAATAAAGACAAAAAAAAAAAAACTTATCCTGCCTCTAGTGCTCCCATCACTCTTGGGTCCCTTGGTGGGTGGAGGGTCTGAGTTAACTACCGTGGGCTCAAATGAGCCTGGAATGGACCCCATCCAGCTTTCCTCTCTGCCCCTCACCCACCCTTCCAAAAGCCTTTATTCTGTACCTTACCTACTCCCATTTTAATTCCTTCTCTTACAGGCTAACTCCTTCACTTCAGGACTCAATTATCCCTTCTTCAGTCCATTCACTCACTCTCTAAGGAGAGCTAAGGCAACCAAGGCCCTCAGGGTGGGCCTGTCAGGGATTGCAGCCCTTTGGCTTCCCTCTGCGAGACTCGGCGGGGAGGGGGGGAAATGCTCAAATACCTTGACTCTTAGTTTCCGCATCTGAAGAGTAAATGTAGAGAAAGACCAACAATCTGTGGAATCAGTGGGTCAGTGATTGAAGGACGCACCCAAAGTCACATACAGAGCAGAGGCCACCTACGCCTGACTCTGGGCCCTCAAGTCCAGAGCTCCTGCAGTTTCCCCCTCACCCTGCTGTGCCGAGGCTCTCCCGGGGCAGCTGACAAGCATGCTCAGGCAGGGTCTGAGGAGGCCCTTCCCCTGCCTCTAGTCTGGCTGTGACTGGTTGCTGGGGCCAGAGCTCTTTCCCTCTCCTAGTCACCTAGATCACTCTGCAAGCCCCACCCACCCCCCTAAACTCACCTTCAGAGCTTGGTGTAGCTGTGACGAGCCCCTTCCCACCTCAGGGTTCTGTGCTAGGAGAGCTGAGAACTCTGTGCTGACTGACAAGCAAGAGCCCTGCCACGGGCACTAATCTGTGGTTTGACCTTGGGCAGGCCCTGCTCCCGGTCTGGTCCTCAGTTTGCCCTTCTGGATACTCTGGGGTTTAGGCACAGAGGAGCCTCCCAGCTCAGCAAGGGCTTTAGCACATGCCCCAGGTGTGACTCCTCTGATGCAAGGGCGGGCAGTGGCTTACCTGGGAGAGGAGGAGGCTGTGTGTGTGGCTCAGGCTTCTACTCTGCATTCCCCTCCAGTATTCCAGGGACCACTGCGGTTTCGTGGCCTAGGAGACGGGCAGTGGAACAAGCAGGCTGGAGTGGAGCTTGGGATCAGGCAAAGGCCACTCAGCAGTTAATTATTGAACATGAGCACTAGCCAGGTCTCAGTGGGGGGTGGGTTACTATAGGACTAAGCCAGTCCCCGAGCCCCACTTACTGCATTTTCTGCCAAAGGTTCAGCTATGATGAAATCTTGCAGCCTGGACTGGTGGGATCCTTTGAGATAATGCAGTCCACTTTCAGCTGTCCTCTCTGGTTTATCAGATGAGAATGTGACCCAGAGAAACAGGGCAGACTTCCAATTCCCAGCCAGATATATAGCACAAGGAATTCCTAAGTCCACAAGCTCAAGAGCCATCAATGCTTCCAGTCCCTCCAGCCCCAGGTGTTCCCACCTCCAGCAGCAGTCACCAACTTCCCCAATCCTTTGTCCAGAGTCCTGGTTGTCTGAAGGCCTTGCACAGGGGCTTGGCACAAGGGGAAACCTGGAGCAGGAGAAAGAGCTGGAGACGAAGAAATCAGGCACCTGCTTCCTACTCAACTCCCCCACCTTCTTCCTTGTACACCTTGGGCTAGACCTGGCCACTCTTTGTGTGTGTGTGTGTGTCTTTATTTATTTTTTTAATGTTACATTAAAAAAAAAATGAGGTCCCCATATACCCCCCACCCCCCTCACCCCACTTCTCCCCCCATAACAACAACCTCCTCCATCATCATGAGACATTCATTGCATTTGGTGAATACATCTCTGAGCACCGCTGCACCTCATGGTCAATGAGCCACACCATAGCCCACACTCTCCCACAGTCTACCCAGTGGGCCATGGGAGGACATACAACGTCTGGTAACTGTCCCTGCAGCACCACCCAGGACAGCTCCAACCCCCGAAAATGCCCCCAATCACTTCTCTTCCTCCCACTCCCTACCCCCAGCAGCCACCATGGCCACTTTCTCCACACCAATGCCACATTTTCTTCTATTACTAATCACAATAGCTCATGAACAGAATATCAGTAAGTCCACTCTAATCCATACTCTATTTCTCCATCCTGTGGACCCTGGAATGGTTGTGTCCACTCCACATCTATATCAAGAGGGGCTTAGATTCCACATGGATGCTTCTTCACCTCCATGTTAGCTGAGTGGGGTAAGTCCAATAAACCAGAGTGTAGGAGTTGCAAGTCTGTTAAGGCTCAGGGCCTGGCTATCACATGGTCAGTCCAGAGATTCAGGTCCCCTGGGTATACACTAAACCCCAGCACCAACTACAAATCCGGTAAAAGTAACAGGAGAGGTTTGTGGACAAAGATCACATCTGAGTCCAGCTCCATCACACAGAAACACAAACTCCAAAGTAGGGCCAACTGACATGGCACTGAACTCCATCTGCCATGACCATAGAACCTGTGTGTTTCTGTAGCCCTCAGAAGAACAAATGCCTGGGGTTGTATCTACTTTATCTGTCTCTGGGACTCTGCTGAAGTGTGCATAAGGGCAACCTTTCTGATAACCTCCCAGCTCTTTTTGGAGACTCATAGCAATATGAACTCATTTGTCCTTTCCATTTCCCCCTTTTATTCAGGTCAAAAAGCATTTTTGACCCCTCATATTATATGTGGACTGAGATATTCTGCTGGTCTGAGTTGATCCTTTTATTCAAGGTCATTTTCTAGTTTCATCATCAGCTGGTACTTGGTAGTAATCCCTTGGTGCCAGGGAGGCTTATCCCTGGGAGTCATGTCCCATGCTGGGAGGAAGGCAACACATTTGCATGCTGAGTTTGGCTTTGAGACGCCCAGTCCTTTTTCAGGTCTTTCAATTGGAATGAAAAATCACTGGGGCATGCCGCTCTCCCACCCACTCATTCCCAAATTATTTATAAGACACAAGACCCACGTGCATCTGTCCATCAGAATACATTTTCAGGAGAATCCCAGGGTCCCATGTTGGATCAGGAACCAATGACCAGTGCATGGGGCTGAATCTGCTGTGAGGCCCCATCACCTGAGAGACCTGGGCTGAGCTAAGCCTCAGTCACTTAGGTTGGGTGCAGGGCAAGGCCGAAGTCTGGGCTGTGCCATCCAGATGTCCAGCATCGGGGCCAGGCTGGATGGGAGAGGTCGGGTCCTGTGGAGCACAGCCCCAGCTCCACTGCTGCCACATTTATGTTTGCAGCATAGAACCTGGCCACCTCAGCTGTGACCACTCAGCAATAGGTTGGCTTGAAGGGAAGGTGATGCAGAACTTAAGAAATAAAAGGACAGAAAGAAAGACACAAGAGAGGAAACAAAGATGGAACCAGGGGACTCAAGCTTTGGGAATTGAGAGCCTCAACCCTGGTTTCCACATCATATTTATTTAGGAACTAACAAGCAGCTGTTTGTTATTTACAATAATAAGGAACAGGTGCAACACTTACAATAATAAGGAACAGGTCATACAAAGTTCAAACGCCTTATCATGCAATCATTTTTTCATTTTTTCATGCTGACCAGACGGTGTTCTGGAAATGTTTCAACTTCAAACCGTGTTCCTACTATTTTCCCACAACACACCTCGTCGTTTGGGCTGTCCTGGGCGGGTCGAACCACATCTGGATGCAGCGGCCACTTCTGTACTGTAGTCACTGACCTTGTAGGAGTGACTCCAGAGGCCTTGCTCCGGGCCACAGGTGTGGGGAGGCAGGACTCAAAAGTGCAGGTGTGGGAAGCGGATTTGGCCCAATAGATAGGGCGTCCGCCTACCACGTGGGAGGTCCAGGGTTCACACCCAGGGCCTCGTGACCCGTGTGGAACTGGCCCATGTGCAGTGCTGATGCATGCAAGGAGTGCTGTGCCACTTAGGGGTGTCCCCCTTGTAGGGGAGCCCCATGTGCAAGGAGCGCGCCCCATAGGGAGAGCCGCCCCATGAGAAAAACATGCAGCCTGTCCAGGAGTGGTGCCACACACATGGAGAGCTGACGCAATAAGATGACACAACAAAAAGACCCAGATTCCCGGTGCTGCTGACAAGAACACAAGCGGACAGAAGAACACACAGTGAATGGACACAGAGAGTGGACAACTGTGGGGAGGAGAAGGGGAGAGAAATTTTTTTAAAAATCTTAAAAAAAAAGAGTGCAGGTGTGGGGTATAAGAGAACCTCGTATTTTTCAAGGTAACCTTCTTTGTGACGGATGTATCTTAAAAAAACAGGCGATTGAAAAAAATAAATGTGCGACAGGCAGCTCCGGCTGGACACCGGTTAATTCCTGATGGAGAACACAGGACCCTTCGCTTCTGGGCCAGCCCTCATCTCTTCCAGTCCCTCCCCCTACTCCCATCGATCTCCTCCCACTCACCTGAGGTCCAGTTCCAGCCCTTGTGCCAGTTGCTCTTGCAGGTGTAGGAGGAGCGGCAGTCCTCCCACCAGCGCTCACGGTCCTCCTTGCACAGGGCACGTTCAGGATCCGCTCTTTGCACCAGCTCTGGTCCACCTGGGCGGGAGGGGCAGAGGAAGGGCTCCTCTCAGCCAGGGCTGTTGGCAGCCACAGCCTGGAAGGGGACTGAGCTGGAGGCGCCTGCCCGGGTGGGGTGAGGGAGATCCCAGTACCTGCTGGATCCAGGGCCCCAGGCTGGGGGAGCACTCATACAGGCAGTTGTCCTGAATGAAGTGGCGCTTGCAGGCAGGCTCCATCTTGCGGCAGTGTTCCCAGTTAAAGCGGTACAGGAGGGAGGTGTCCTTGTGCATCTCCTGGCTGGTGTGGGCAGAGCAGCAGGCGTTCTTCCTCCAAGGTGTGCACTTGGGGGAGGCGAGCGCAGGAATCACTCTTTTCCCACCGCAACTGCCTGCCACCTCCGGCCTCTCCCCACTGGATCTGTGCTCCCTGCCCCAGGGAGCTTGGCCTGGGGGATGCTCACGGTGGGGCCTCTGTGCCTGGCCACCAGGAGCCCCATCTCGGGAGACAATGGTTACGACAGTGTGGTCAGGGGCTGTGAGAGCCAGGAGAGCCCTGTCTTGGGGCAGTAGCTACCATTTTTACAGCACTTACTTCTAAAAAACTTCTTTTACCTATTTTTTCATTTTTTAAAGTAAAAAATCTTGAGCACCAGTGTTCTAGATTCAGAGAAAACAGCAGAGAACAAAACAAACAGAAATACATTCTGGTCAGGGGAAACAGACTATGAAAAACTAAAAGAGAAACACATGGTATGTCGAGATACGAAAAATGGTGTGGAGAAACTTAAAGCCGTGAGTGGGGAGTGTGGGGATTGTGGAAATTGTAAACAGCGTGGTTGGGAAAAGCCTTACTGAAAGATGACATTTAAGCAGACTTAAAGGAGGAGAAGAGAGAACCATGTAGTCATGCAGATTGAATAAATGATTCTTCAGGGCAAGTATTACGATGCAGGTCCCCATGGGCTAGGCTAGTGCCAGACACCTAGAAGGGCCCCAAAAATATTTACTGCTGTATCCAGGAGGCAAGGGTGGATCGACACAAGAAAACCAATTAGTATAACAAACCACACTGATAAACTGAAGAAAAATCACACGAGCCTCTCGATTGATGCAGAAAAGACATTTGACAAAAAACAGGACCCTTTCTTCAGAAAAATACTCCAAAAGATAGGAGTAGAAGGAAGTTTTCTCAATATGTTAAAATGCATATATGAAAACCTTACAGCTAGCATTGTACTAAATAGTGAAAGACTGAAAGCTTTCCCGCTGAGACCAGGAACAAGACAAGATTGCCCACTGTCACCTTTATTATTCAATGTGCTAGAAGTCCCAGCCAGAACAATGAGGCTAGATAAAGAAATGAAATGCACCCAAATAGGAAAAGAAGAATGAAAACTTTCCCTATTTACTGATGATACGATCCTATGTTTTGAAAATCCCAAAAAATCCACCTATTTAACAAAGCTCTTGAGTTAATAGATGGGTCCAGGAGAGTGGCAGGATACAATCTTTTCTCGTGGTGTATGTCTTTTAAAATATATTTTTACTTTATTTTTAAAGATACATAGACCACACAAAATGTTACATTTAAAAATATAAGAGGTTCTCATATACCCCACTCCCCACATGCTCCACTCCTCCCACATTAACATCCTCTTTCATTAGTGTGGTACATTCATTGCATTTGAGAAATACACTTTGTAGCACTGCTACACAGCATGGATTATAGTTTACATAGTAGTTACACTCTCTCCCAGCCCATTCAGTGGGTTATGGCTGGATATAGAAAGTCCTGCATCTGTCCCTGCAATATAGGATACAATATTAATACACAAAAAATCAATAGCATTTTTATACACTACTAATTTTCAACCTGAGGAGGAAACCAGAAAAAATTTTCCATTTATAATAAAGGCTAAAATAATAAAATAGGTAGAAATAAACATAACCAAGGATATAAAGGACCTATATTTAGAAAAGTATAAAACATTGCTAAAAAAAAAATTGAAGAAGACTTAAATAAATATAAGGACATTATGTGTTCATGGATTGGAAAACTAAATATTATTAAGAGTCAATTCTACCCAAATGGATGTACAGATTGAACACAATCCCAATAAAAATCCTAACAGCCTTTCTTGCAGAGATGGAAAAGCCAATAATCAAATTTCTTTGGGAGGATAAGGGGCCCCAAATAGCCAAAAATGTCTTTAAAAAGAAGAACAAAGTGTAGGACTCTCACTTCTTGAATTTAAACATATTACTTAGCTACAGTGGTAAAAACAGCATGGTACTGGCATAAGGACAGACAGATTGAACAGTGGAACTGAATTGAGAACTCAAAAATAGACCCTCTAACATCTACATTCAAGTGATTTTTAACAAGCCTGTTGAGCCACCCAGCTGGGCCAGAACGGTCTATCAGCAAATGGTGCCGGGAGAACTGGATAGCCATATCCAAAAGAGAGAAAGGAGAACCCTATCTCACATCTTCCACAAAAATTAACTCAAAATTGATCAAAGTCCTAAATATGAAGGGAGAACCATAAAAATTCTAGAAAAAATGTAGGAAAACATCTTCAAGATGTTTGGTAGACAGTAGTTTCTTAAAAATTATACTCAAAGCATGAGCAACAAAAGAAAAAATAGATAAGTGGGACCTCCTCAAATTTAAACACTTTTATATCTCAAAGGCTTTGTCAAAAGGGTGAAAGGGCAGCTGACTCAATGAGAGAAAATATTTGGTAATCACACATCTGATATGGTTTAATATCCATGATATTAAAAGAGATTATACAATTGAACAATAAAAAGACAAACTACCCGATTAAAAAATGAGCAAAGACTTGAAAGGACAATTGTCCAAAGAAGAAATACAAATGGCGAAGGAACACATGAAAAAATGTTCAACATCACTAGTGATTAGGAAAATGCAAATCAAAACTACAAGGAGATATCATTTCACACCTATTAGACTAGCCACTATTAAAAAGTCAGAAAACTGTAAATGTTGGAGAGGATGTGGAGAGCTAGGAACTCTTATTCACTGTTGGTGGGAATGTAGATTGCTACAGCCACTGTGGAGGACTGTTTGGCAGATCCTAAGGAATTTAATATAGACTTTCCGTGTGACCTGAAAATACAATTACTAGGTATATAGCCAGAAGAACTGAGAGCAGTGATGCGAATAGACCTATGCACACCAATGTTACACAGTGGCATTTTTCACAGTAGCCAAAAGTTGGAAACAACCCAGGTGTTCATCAACTGATGAATGGATACACAAATTGTGGTGTGTAAACATGATGGATTATTACGCAGTGGTGAGAGAATGAAGTCGTGACGCATATGAAACATGGATGAACCTGGAGGACTTCATGGTGAGGGAAGCAAGGCAGACACAAAAGGACAAATACTGTATGATAGTGCTATTATGAACTAACTATATTCTGGAAACTCATAATTTCAATAATTAGAATATAGGTTACCAGAAAATAGCATGAGGTTAAGGAATGGAAAGCTGAGGGTTAATCTGTGCAGAGTCGATTTAAAGACTGTTTTAAAATCTTTAGAAATGAATTGAAATTTTGAGAGCCCCTCATGGTGTTTGCCTAACAGAGCTATTATATAGATATGTCACTTGTTGAAAGGGAAAGTCTAAGGACTTTCTCACCAGAAGGAAACCTAAAAAATGTTAACAAGGGACCGTATAAAATAACGAAACCTCATGTAAAATATGAATATGGGCGATATTGCATATATAAGAATGTTTTTACAAAATATAAATACAAATAAAGTAGAGAGAAGGAAAGAGAATAGCAACTGTGTATGGTAGGGGAAGCATAGAGAGATTGAGAGGTGATCAGTTTTGTTTGTTCTTTGGTTGATTTTTGTTTATTATTATTTTTATTATTACTGGAATAATGAAAATGCTCTAAAAATTGATTGAAGTGATGATACATAATTATATGATTACAGTGAATAACATTGTTTGTAGTTGTGGATGAATTTGTGTGTTATTAATATGTATCAATAAAATTGATTTGTTAAAAATTATTTACTGAAAATATTAATGAAAACCTAACTATGATTTCCTAAATCTAGAACCTAATTCCATCTTACATATAGACACACCATATTTTAGCAAGTTTTTAATGTAGCCTGAATATTCAGGACTACAAATACCATGAAATAGAAAGCCGTCTTATAGGTTTTGTTTCACTAAAGTTATTTACTATTTCAGAAAATTATGTCATTAATGGCAATACTCCTTACAGTGTCTCACAGAATTTAAATTGTCACTGGAACACACCTGTATCATTCTTCATTGTAGCCGCCCCCAACCAGAGTGATTTTGCTAACAAAAGCAAGCATGTAGAAAACCAGTAAATCCACTCTAGTCCATATAGTTTTTAAAAGATTTATTTTTCTCTCCCCTTCCCCACCCCCCCGTTGTCTGCTCTCTGTGTCCATTCGCTGTATGTTCTTCTGTGACTGCTTCTATCCATCAGCAGCGCCTGGAATCTGTGTTTCTTTTTGTTGTGTCATTTTGTTTCAGTTCTCTGTGTGTGTGGTGCCATTCCTGGGCAGGCTGCACTTTCTTTCACGCTGGGCGGCTCTCCTTACGGGGCGCACTCCTTGTGCATGGGGCTCCCCTACGCAAGGGACACCCTGCGTGGCAGGGCACTACTTGCGTGTATCAGCACTGTGCATGGCCAAGCTCCACACGGGTCAAGGAGGCCTGGGGTTTGAACCGCGGACCTCCCATGTGGTAGGCGGACGCCCTAACCACTGGGCCAAGTCGGCTTCCCTCTAGTCCATATTTTATTCCCCAGTCCTGAGGGTTCTGGGATAGTGATGCACACTCCACTTCTAATTGAGAGGGGGATTCAGTCCCATATGGCTGATGAATGGGAATCTCTTGCTTTTAGTTGTAGACTCTCTCCATTTCTTGGTGTGGTGGTTGTCCATCCTCTTCTCCTTGTTAGTTGTCCTGGATGAGTCCAATGAACTGAGTGGGCTTACTGGTATTCTACTAGAGACTTATGATTCTAGCAATGGAAGAAATTACATCATAGATGTGAATACAGTGGCCACTGGAGGTGCTGACATTAGGGAGAGGGTCAAAGAGGGTAATATGGGGACAATTTCAGTATTTGGAATTGTCCTGAGTGACATTGCAATGACAGACACAGGTCATTATATATATGGTCATAACCTACAGAATTGAATGGGAGAGTGTGAAGTACAATGTACATTTTAATCCATGATTAGTGGTAATGTTCCAAAATGTGTTCACCAACTGCAATGAATGTACCACACTAATGAAAGAAGTTGTTAATGTGGGGAAGGGTGTGAATTGTGGAGCGTGGGGCATATGGGAATTCCTCATATATATCTTTTTTTAATTGCTTTTTTAAAAAAAGATACATAGATAACAAAAGCTTACATAAAAAAATATAAGAGATTCCCATATATCCTACTCCCCACCCACCCCCTTATATTTTTTATGTAACATTTTATGTAATCTAAGTATCTTTTTTTTTTTTTTGGTCCTCTCTCTTCGTTTTTCCTCTAGGATTCAATGGGGACCTCTGATGTGGAGGGAGGTTCCCTGTCACTTGCACCACCTCAGTTCCTGGTTTCTGTTGTGTCTTGCCTTGACACTCCCCTTCGTCTCTCTTTTGTTGTGTCATCATCTTGTTGCACAGCTCACCTGGCTCGTGGGCACTGCTCTCCGTGTGGACACTGGCTTGCTGCACAGGTGTGTCTTACCAGGAGGTGCCAGGGATCCTCCCATGTTACCAGATGGAAGCCAATCACTTGTGCCACATCTCCTTCCCTAAGTATCTTTTAAAAATAAATTAAAAATATATTTTAAAAAAAGAAATACCAAAAAAAAAAAAGCAAGCATGTGCTATTTCAAAAAGTATTCTAATATAGTCATACCAGAAAATTTAAATATTGAAGTACACACCATTTTATTATAAATTACTTTCTATTTTTTCTTTTGTGTTACAGATAGAGCATTATGTTGCTATTTTAAAATTGCATGCACAAATAATGTGTATTAGTTTTGAATTTCATTCCTGGATAGTAAAGAGAGTATAAAAAATATTTGTCATATATGGAGACACTGAGTCTAATAGGGCATAATATTTCATCATGTGTAGATACCATAGTTGGTTTGTGCATTCATTTGTTGGTGGACACCTGAGTTGTTTCCATCTTTTGGCAATTGTGAATCATGTCACTGTGAACATAGTTGTGCATGGTCTGCCGCGTCACTTGTTCAGCTCTTCTGGGTACATACCTAGTAGTGGTTTTGTCAGGTACATGATTAATCTATATTCAACTTCTTTAAGAACTGTCAAACAGTCTTGACAGTGTTTGTTCCTTTCTACATTCCCAGCAACAGTGAGTAAGCATTCCTATCTCTCCATATCCTCTCCAACACTTGTAGTTTTATGTCTTTTTAATAGGGGCCAATCTAATAGGTATGAAATGATATCTCATTTGCATTTCCCTAATCGCTAGTGATGTTGAACATTTTTTCATGTGTTTTATTGCCATTTGTTTTCTTTGGACAAATGTCTGGACTAGTCTTTTGCCCATTTTTAAAACAGGTTGTTTCTCTTTTTATTGTTTTGTTGTAGCATCTATTTATATATTATGGATATTAAACCCTTATCAGACATGCGATTTCCAAATATTTTCGCCCATTGAGTCGGCTGCCTTTGTGCAAAAGGTTTAATTTCGAAGAGGTCAACTTATCATTTTTTTTCTTTTGTTGCTCGTGCTTTGGGTGTAAGATTCAAGATCCACCACCTTCCACATCTTGAAGATGTTTCCCTACATTTTATTCTAATAGTTTTATGGTCCTGGCTTTCATATTTAAGTCTTTGATCCATTTTGAGTTGATTCTTGTATAGTGAGTGATTCTTTTGGTTATGCACATACAGTTCTCCCAGCACCATTTGTTGAAAAGAGTTTTGTCACATTATGGACTTGGTAGATTTGTTGAAAACCAATTGGGCATAGAAGTGAGGGCTTATGTCTGGACTCTCAATTCTATTCCACTGATCGATGTGTTACCTTTATGCCAGTACCATGCTGTTTTGACCACTCTAGCTTTGTAATATGTTTCAAGGTCAGGCACTGAAATTCCTCTCATATCACTCTTCTTTTTAAGAATGTTTTTGACTATTTGGGTACACTTTCCCTTCCAAATAAATTTGGTAATTGCCTTTTCTATTTCTGTGAAATAGGCCATTAGAATTTGGATTGATATTGCATTGAATCTATAAATCAATTTGGGTAGGATTGACATCTTCACTATATTCAGTCTTCCAATCCATGAACATAATGTCTTTACATTTACTTAGGTCATCTTTGATTTCTTTTAGCATTGTTTTGTAATGTTCTCCATATGGGTCTTGTGCTTCTTTGGTTAAATTGATTCCTAGTATTTGAGTCTTTTTGTTGCTTTTGAAAATGGAATTTCTCCCTGGATTTCTTCCTCAGATTATTCAGTACTCGTGTTCAAAAACATTACTGTTTTTTGTGTGCTGATCTTGTATCCTGCCACTTTGCTGAACTCATTCATTAACTCAAGTTGCTTTGTCCTGGATACTTCAGAGTTTTCTAAATACAGGATCATGTCATCTGCAAACAATGGGAGTTTTACTTCTTCTTTTCCTATTGGTTGCTTTTAATTTTTTTTTCTTGTCTAATTGCTCTAGCTAGAACTTCTAGTACAATATTGAATAACAATGGTGACAGTGGGCATCCTTGTCTTGTTCCCAATTTTAGAGGGAAAACTTTCAACCTTTCCCCACTGAGTATGATGTTGGTTGTGGGTTTTTCATATATGCCTTTTTATCATATTGAGGAATTTTCCTTCTATTCCTATCTTTTGAAGTGTTTTTATCAAAAAAAGATGCTGAATTCTGTCAGATGTCTTTTCTGCACCAATTGAGATGATCATTTGTTTTTTCCCCTTCAATTTGTTAATGTGGTATATTACATTGATTGATTTTCTTATGTTGAACCAGCCTTGCATACCAGGAGTAAATCTTACATGGTCATGTTGTATAAGTCTTCTGGATTCAATGTGCAAGTATTTTGTTGAGAATTTTTGCATCTATATTCATTAGAGAGATTGGTCTGTAATTTCTTTTTCTTGTACTATTTTTATCTGGCTTTGGTAGTAGGGTGATGTTGACTTCACAAAATGTGTTGGGTGATTTTCCCTCCTTTTGAATCTTTTGGAAGAGTTTAAACAGGATTGGTGTTAATTCTTTTCAAAATGCTTGGTAGAATTCACCTGTGAATTCATTTGGTCCTGGACTTTTCTTTGCTGGGAGATTTTAGATGATGGATTCAATCTCTTTAAATGTGCTTGGTTTGTTAAGTTCTTGTATTTCTTGTAGTGCCAGTGTAGGTTGCTTGTGCATTTCTAGGAATTTGTCCATTTCATCTAGGTTGTCTAGTTTGTTGGCATATAGCTTCTCATAATATCCTCTTATGATCCTTTTTATTTTCTTTTGGGTCAGTCATAACTTCCCCCCTTTCATTTCTGACTTTCTTGCATCTTCTCTATTTTTTTTCTTTGTTAGTCTAGCTAGGGGCTTGTCAATTTTATTAATCTTCTCAAAGAACCAGACTTTGGTTTTGTTGATTTTCTCTATGATTTTTTTTTTGTTGTTCTCAATTTCATTTATTTTTGCTCTAATCTTTGTTATTTCTTTCCTTCTGCTGGCTTTGGGATTGATTGGTTTACTGTTCTTTTTCTAGTTTCTCCAGTTTTTCAGTTGAATCTTTGAGTTTAGCTCTTTCTTCTTTTTTAACATAGGCATTTAGGGCTACAAATTTCCCTCTTAAGGTTGCCTTCACTGTTTCCCATAAGTTTTTTAAAAAAAATCTATTTTATTGATACATATCAGTAAAGCATACAATTCACTGAAGGAGTATTATCAGTGGTATTTGCTATAATCACATAGTTTTGCATTTACCACTTCAATCATTATTAGAGCATTTTCACTATTCCAATAATAATAATAAACAAAAAAAACCGACAACAAACAAACAAGAAAATTCCTCACCTCTCAATCTTTCTATGCTTCCCCAACTGTACAGAGCTGCTGTTTCTGGCTATTCTATCCAAAATGTATAATCAATGGCTTTTAGTATAATCTCAATATTGTACATTCATTATCTTAAAAATTTTAGAACAATTTCATTACTCCAAAAAGAAAGACTCCAAACCACTTAGCATTCCTTCCTCAGACCTACATAGCAACTAACCTCCTTTCATCTTTATGAATTGATTTATGTTTACATTTTATATAAATGGAATCATACAATATGTAGTACTTTGTATCTGGTCTCTTTCAATTAGTATGATTTTTTGGGTCTGATATTAACATTGCATATATTAACTTACATTTGCTCAGCTTCAAGGAAAAATGGTCTTACATATGCAATTCTACCCATATTCATATTTCACAAAATATATTCATATTCATATAATATATTTCTATTTCACATAAAATATTAGTTCATAATAGGACTGTCATATACAGTATTTTTCCTTTTGTGTCTGGCTTGCTTCACTGAACAGAATGTCCTCCATGTTCATCCATGTTGTCATATGTTTCAAGATTTTCATTTCTTCTTACTGCTGCATAATATTCCATCATGTGTATACTACACAACCATTCATCAATTGGTGGAAACCTGGATTGTTTCCAGCTTTTGGCTATTGTGAATAATGCTGCTATGAACATTGGCGTGCAGATGTCTATTCATGTCACTGCTCTGTTCTTCTGGGTATATACCTAGCAATGGAATTGCAGGGTCATGTGGCAAGTCTATATTCAATGTCATAAGAAACTGCCACACAGTCCTCCACAGTGGCTGTACCATCCAACATTCCCACCAACAGTGAATAAGCATCCCTATACCTCCACATCCTCTCCAACATTTACAGTTTTCCGAATTTTTAATAGTGGCCAGTCTAATAGGTATGAAATGATATCTCATTGTAGTTTTGATTTGCATATCCCTAATTGCTAGTGATAGTGAACATTGTTTCATGTGTTTCTTCACCATTTGTATTTCTTCTTTGGACAGTTGTCTTTTCAAGCTTTTACCCATGTTTAAAAAAAAGATTTATTTTATTTATTTCTCTTCCCTTTCCCCTGTTGTCTACTCTCTGTGTCTATTTGCTGTGTGTTCTTCTGTGTCTGCTTGCATTCTTGACAGGTGTCACTGGGAATCTGTGTCTCTGTGTCTCTTTTTTTTTGTTGTATCATCTTGTTTTGTCAGCAATCCATGTGTGTGGTGCCACTCCTGGGCGTGCTGTGCTTTTTTCATGCAGGGTGAACTCCTACCTCATGGGGCTCCCCTACGTGGGGGACACCCCTGCATGGCATGGCACTCCTTGAGCACAGCAACTCTACGTGTGGGCCAGCTTATCACACGGGTCAGGAGGCCCTGGGTATTGAACCATGGACCTCCATATGGTAGGCAGACACTCTATCAGTTGAACCACATCCGCTTCCCCCTTTTACCCATTTTTAAACCAGATCCTCTTTCTTTTTACTGTTGAGTTGTATGATCTCCTTATATATCTAAGTTGTTAAACTCTTATGAGATACACGATTACCAAATATTTTCTCCCATTAAGTCAGTTGCCTTTTCACTCTTTTGACAAAGTCCTTTGAGGTGCAAAAGTGTTGAATTTTGAGGAGGTCTCACTCATCTGTTTTTTCTTTTGTTGCTCGTACTTTGGGTGTAAGGTTTAAGAAACTACCACCTACCACAAGATCTTGATGTTTTCCTACAGTTTCTTATAGGAGTTTTATGAATGTTGTTTTATTTTTAAGTCCTTGACCCATTTTGAGTTAATTTTTTGTAAGGTGTGAGATAGAGGTCCTCTTTCTCTCTTTTGGATATAGCTATCCAGTTCTCCCAGCACCATTTATTGATATACTATTCTGGCCCAGGTGGGTGTCTTAACAGCCTTGTCAAAAATCACTTGGCTGTAGAAGTGAGGGTCTGTTTCTGAGTTCTCAGTTCTGTTCCCTTGGTCAATCTGTCTGTCCTTATGCCAGTATCATGCTGTTTTTACCACTGCAGTTAAGTAATATGCTTTAAAGTCAAGAAGTGAGAATCCTCCAACTTCATTCTTCTTTTTAAAGACATCTTTGGCTATTTGGGATCTTCTACTCTTCTGAATAAATTTGATTATTAGCTTTATCCTTTCTGCAAATAAGGCTGTTGGGATTTTTATTGGGATTGTGTTTTATGTAAATCAGTTTTGGTAGAAATGAAGTCTTAACAATATTTAGTTTTCTAATCCATGAACACGGAATGCCCTTCCATTTATTTAAGTCTTCTTTGCTTTCTTTCAGCAATGTTTTGCAGTTTTTCTGAATACAGGTGCTTTATGTCCTTGGTTAAGTTTATTCCTACATATGTGATGGTTTTAATTGTTATTGTAAATGGAATTTTTCTCTGATTTCCTCCTCAGATTGAACATCAGTATTGTATAGAATTACTGTTGATTTTTGTGTGTTAACCTTGTATCCCACCACTTTGCTGAACTTCTTTATTAATTCTAGTAGCTTTGTTGTGGATTTTCTAGATATAAGATCATGTCAGCAGTGAATAGTGGAAGTTTTACTTCTTCCTTTCTTATTTGGGTGCCTTTTATTTCTTTGTCTGGCTTAACTGTTCTAGCTAGAAATTCTAGCACAGTATTGAATAATAATGGTGACAGTGTCCTGGTCTGCTGGTCCCAAAGCAGGTCCCTCTGGCAACTTTAGGCTCTTTCTCCACTGTTTTTGAGAGCTCTGAGCCTTATCTGCTAAGCCAAAGCCATGTTCCCACAAGTCCTCCTCCCTCCCATAAGTTTTGATAAGTTGTGTTCTTATTTTCATTTGTCTCCATATATTTACTGATTTCGCTTGCAATTTCTTCTTTGACCCACTGACTATTTAGGAGTGTGTTGTTTAGCCTCCACACATTTATGAATTTACTTTTTTTCCCATCTATTATTGATTTCTGATATCATTCCATTATGATCTGAGAAGGTGCCTTGTATAATTTCAATATTTTTATATTTATTGAGAGCTGCATTGTGCCCTAACATGTGTTCTGTCCTGGAGAAAGATCCTTGGGCACTTGAGAAGAATGTATAACTCTTGAGTTTTAATGCAGTGTTCTGAGTTTGGATGCAGTGTTCTGTATATTTCTGTTAGGTCTAACTCATTTATCATATTGTTAAGTTCTCTGTTTCCTTGTTGATCTTCTGTCTAGTTGTTCTAGCTAATGATGTCAGTGAGGTGTTGAAGTCTCCAGTGATTGTTGTAGCAATGTCTATTTCTCCCTTCAGTTTTCCCAGAGTTTGTCTCATGTATTTTGGGGCATGGTAGTTACGTGCATAGATACTTATGACTGTTATATCTTTCTGGTAGATTGTCCCTTTTATTAATATATAGTGGCTTTCTGTATTTCTTTTACCTTTTTGCATATAAAGTCTGTTTTTTATGAAACTACTATAGCCACCCCTGCTATTTGTGTGGAGTATCTTTTTCCAGCCTTTCACTTTCAGCTGTTTTGTATTCCTGGGTCTAAGGTGAGTTTCTTGTAAGCAACATATGGATGGCTCATGCTTTTTAACCATTCTGTCAGCCTGTATCTTTTTATTGGGGAGTTTAGTTGGCTCACATTCAATGATATTGCCGTAAATGCATTATTTACTTCCACCATTTTATTCTTTGGTTTTCATATATTATATCATATTTTTCTGTCTTTTCACTCTTTTGGTTGTCCTTTCTACTATTCTTTCTTCTATCCTTTCCTCAAGGCCTCCTTCTCCTGTCTTTTTCTTTCAGGTTCTAAGGCTTCCTTTAATATTTCCTGCAAAGGTGGGTTCTTTTTTATGAATTCTCTAATTTTCTGTTTGTGTATACTTTATACTCACCATCATATTAGAAGGACAGTTTTCCTGGATAAAGAATTCTTAGCTGGAGGTTTTTTCTTTCAGTAGCCTAGTTGTATCATACCACTGTCTCCTTGCCTCCATGGTTTCTGCTGAGAAATCCACACTAGTCATGCTTGATATCCCTTGTATGTGATGGTTTGCTTCCTTCTCCCTTGTTGCTCTCAGAATTTTCTTTCTGTTTCACATTCTGAGTAGTATTTGTCTTGAAGTAGGTCTGTTTGGATTTATACTGATTTGGGTACAGTGTGCTTCTTGAACATGTGAGTTCACTTCTTTCATAAGAGTTGGGAAATTTTTTGCTATTATTTCCTCAAATACTCTTTCTGCCCCTTTTCCCTTCTCTTCTCCTTCTGGAACTCCCACGACACATTTGTTGTTGCATTTTGTAGTGTCATTAAACTCTCTTAGCCCCTGCTCAATTTTTTTCCCATTCTTTTCTCTCTTCAATTTCAGCTGTTCTGTCTTTGGTGTCACTTATTTTTTCTTCTATCATTTCGAGTCTCCCGTTGTATGCCTCTAATGTGTGTTATTTTTAAAAAGATTTATTTATTTTTTATTTATCTCCCTCTTCTTCTTTTCCTGCCCTGCTGTTTTTTTTTTTTTTGGTCTTTATTTATTTTTTTAATGTTACATTAAAAAAATATGAGGTCCCCATATACCCCCCACCCCCCTCACTCCACTCCTCCCCCCATAACAACAACCTCCTCCATCATCATGAGACATTCATTGCATTCGGTGAATACATCTCTGAGCACTGCTGCCCCTCATGGTCAATGGTCCACACCATAGCCCACACTCTCCCACATTCCACCCAGTGGGCCATGGGAGGACATACAATGTCCAGAAAATGTCCCTGCAGCACCACCCAAGACAACTCCAACCCCCGAAAATGCCCCCAAATCACATCTCTTCCTCCCACTCCCTACCCCCAGCAGCCACCATGGCCACTTTCTCCACACCAATGCCACATTTTCTTTGATTACTAATCACAATAGTTCATGAATAGAATATCAGTAAGTCCACTCTAATCCATACTCTATTCCTCCATCCTGTGGACCTTAGAATGGTTGTGTCCACTCCACATCTATATCAAGAGGGGGCTTAGATTCCACATGGATGCTGGATGCAATTCTTCTGCTTTCAGTTGTAGGTACTCTTGGCTCCCTGGTGTGGTGGTTGACCTTCTTCACCTCCATGTTAGCTGAGTGGGGTAAGTCCAATAAACTGGAGTGTAGGAGTTGCAAGTCTTTTGAGGCTCAGGACCTGGCTATCACACAGTCAGTCCAGAGATTCAGGCCCCCTGGGTATACACTAAACCCCAGCACCAACTACAGTTCTAGTAAAAGTAACAGGAGAGACTTGTGGACAAAGATCACATCTGAGTCCAGCTCCATCACACAGAAACACAAACTCCAAAGTAGGGCCAACTGACATGGCATTGAACTCCATCTGCCATGACCATAGAACCTGTGGGTCTCTGTAGCCCTCAGAAGAACCAATACCTGGGGTTGTATCTACTTTATCTGTCTCTGGGACTCTGCTCAGGTGTGCATAATGCCCTGCTGTTTTCGTTCTCTGTGTTGTCCTCTCTTCTCATTTGCTGTCCTCTATGATTTACCAGGATTTGATTGTGGTGACCTCTGACAGACAGAGAGTTTCCTTGTCAATTGCACCACCTCAGTTCCTGGTTTCTGCTGCACTTCACCTTGACTCTTCCCCTGTCTCTCTTTTATTCATTTATTTAATTTTTAACATTTTAAAAAATTTCTCTCCCTTACCCCCGCCCCCAGTTCTCTGTTCTCTGTGTCTATTTGCTGCATGTTCTTCTTTGTCCGCTTCTGTTGACAGCGGCATGGGAATCTATGTTTCTTTTTTTTTGCATCATCTTGTTGTGTCAGCTCTCCGTGTGTGTGGTGTCATTCTTGGGCAGGCTGCACTTTCTTTCACGCTGGGCGGCTCTCCTTACGGGGCATACTCCTTGTGCGTGGGGCTCCCCTACGTGGGGGACACCCCTGCATGGCACAGCACTCCTTGCACACACCAGCATTGTGCACAGGCCAGCTCCACATGGGTCAAGGAGGCTCGTGGTTTGAACCGTGGACCTCCCATGTGGTAGACAGATGCTCTAACCACTGGGCCAAGTTCACTTCCCCCTTGTCTCTCTTTAGATGCATCATCATCTTACTGCATGACTCACTTGCATGGGGCACCAACCTACCATATGGGCAATCATGAAGTCACAGTCTCACCATGTGGGCACTTGCATGGGCAGTAGCTTGCCAATGTGGGCATGCTTTCTCTTCTTCTTTTTCACCAGGAGGTCCCAGGGATCAAACCCAGGTCCTCCCATATGGTAGGCGGAAACTCTGTCACTTGAGCTATATCCGCTTCCCTCTAATGTGTTTTTGATCTCACCTATTGTGTCTTTCATTCCCAAGAGCTCTGTTGCTTTTCTGTTCAGGATTTCACATTCTTCTTTGCACTTGCTCAATATCTTCTTTTTTTTTTTTTTAAATTTATTTTATTTATTTCTCTCCCCTTCCCCCTGTTGTCTGCTCTTTGTGTCCATTCACTGCTGTGTGTTCTTCTGCATCTGCTTGTATTATCAGGTGGCACTGGGAAACTGCATCTCTTTTTTGTTGTGTCATTTTGCTGCATCAGCTCTCCATGTGTGCAGCACCACTCCTGGGCGGGCATGCTTTTTTCACTTGGGGCAACTCTCCTTTTGGGGTACAGTCCTTGCACATGGGACTTACCTACATTGAGGCACCCCTGCATGGCACGGCACTCCTTATGTGTGGCAGCACTGTGAATGGGCCAGCTCACCACATGGGTCTGGTGGCCCTGGACATAGAGCCCTGGACCCTCCATATGGTAGGCAGATGCTCTATCAGTTGAGCAACATCCTTCAGTTCTTCTTGATGTCATTTATCTCTTTAGCTGTATTGTCTTTCAACTCATTAATTTGACTTTGGAAATTTGTGCACATCTTGCTAATTAATTCTCTCAAATACTGTGTCTCCTCTGCAGTTTTAATATATTCCTTTTCTTGTGCCATGTCTTCCATTTTCTTAGTATGGCTTGTAATTTTTTGCTAATATCTAGGCATCTGAATAGGATGTAGTTTACTTAGGTGCTCAATTTCTTCCTCTTTTGTAGGGATTTAGTGGAGGGAGGCTGTGTGTTACTGCTGCTCTTTGATTCTAGGTTCAACGTGGATCGTTAGGATTGTCCCTGCTAGTTCTCAAAACTGGGCTCTGGACCCAGTAACTGGTTGGAGATCTGCTTCCTAGGACCTTGGGGAGAGAGGCTATAAAGGCCGGAAAAAGCCTCTCATTTTTAATTTTCTCACATGCACTTTCTTAGTCTGCCAGCAGATGGCGCTCTCTGCCAGCCCTCTCAGTTCAATTCCTGTTTCAAGTTTGTTGCAACATGGACTGTATCAACGTGTTAGAGCTTCCTACCTGGAGGCCAAGAGCCTTGTAATTCAAGCTTTCTCAGAGACATTTCTCCAGCTTTCTCTGACAGTCTCCTGCCTTTTCCCAGGTAGGAAATAGTCCACTCCCTTCTGCATCCTTAACAATACACACTGCATCCCAGTTTGTAGAGAAGGAGATGGGGAGGGTCATACATCTTTAGTCCTTTGCTGCTCTCCAAAGCAATCAATGGTGTGGCCCCACCCGGCCTGGGAGGGCTCGTGTGGAGACACAGGAGTCCAAATTCGTGGGTCAAAAGCTGAGTCAGCCTTTGGCTGTGTCCTTCCATGTCCCCTTTCCTGGGGATGTGCTTCCTCAGCAATCAGTCCTGGCTAGAAAAGAGGGTGATTGAGAGGGTTAATTTTCTCCAGTCCTGTCTTGGCTTCTGGGAAAACTATGGTGTGGTCCCACCTGGCATAGAAGGCTGGTGGGACACAGCAGACCAAATCTGTGGGTCAGAAGCTGAGTCAGCCTTAGGCTGTGTCCCACTCTTAACCTTTCCTGGGGTGGCGGATCCCTGGAACCCCCTTTGTCTGTAGCGGCAGACCCAGAGGCCTGAGTATTCTAAAGTGGCTTTGTGCAGGGGAGGGTCTCGGCAGCAGCAGCTGCTGGGTTTCAACTCACAGTTCTGTCGTTGTGATTCCCCTCCTTTGTCCCTCTCTCCTCTGGGTGGTGTCCAGACTTTGCCTGGTGTCCTAAACCCTAGAAAATCTTTTTCTAGGCTCTTTCATCCTATCCTCCAGCTATTTTTCTGGAGGAGAAGAGAGTCCCATCGAGGGTGTATTTCTAGTTCTCGATTTGGTTCCATTGGTAAATCTATCTTTCTGCCAGTATCATGCTGTTTTTACTACCACAGATAAGTAATATGTTTAAAGTCAAGAGATGAGAGTCCTGCAACTTCATTCTCCTTTTAATTTTGTAAATTATTGTTTATTTTAAGATTCATTTTTTATTTCTCTCCCCTTCCCCCCTTCCCCCCTGCCCCATTGTCTGCTCTCTGTGTCCATTCGCTGTGTGTTCTTCTGTGACCACTTCTATCCTTATCTGTGGCACTGGGAATCTGTGTTTCTTTCAGTTGCATCTTCTTGCTGTGTCAGCTCTCAGTGTGTGTGGCGCCATTCTTGGGCAGGCTGAACTTTCTTTCATGCTGGGCGGCTTTCCGTATGGGGCGCACTCCTTGTGCGTGGGGCTCCCCTATGCGTGGGACACCCCTGCATGGCAGGGCACTCCTTGTGCACATCAGCACTGTGCATGGGCCTGTTCCATGTGGTAGGTGGACGCCCTATCCACTGGGCCAAGTCTGCTTCCTTCATTCTCCTTTTTAGACATTTTTGGCTATTTGGGGCCCTTTACCCTTCCAAATAAATTTGATAATTGACTTTTCCATTTCTGCAAAAAATGATGTTGGGATTTTTATTGGGATTGCTTTGAATCTGAAAATCATTTTGGGTAGAATGATATTTAGACTTTCTATCCATGGCATAGAATGTAGCTCCATTCTTTTAAATCTTCCTCAGTGTCTCTTAGCAATGTATTGTAATTTTCTGAATACAGGTCCTTTATGTCCTTGGTTTACTTTATTCCTAAATGTTTGATGTTTTCTAGTCACTATCATAAATGGAAATTTTTTTCTGATTTCCTTCTCAGATTGTACATAGTAGTGTATAGAAATGCTATTGATTTTTGCATATTAATCTTGCATCCTGTCTCTTTGCTGAACTCTTCTATTAGCTTTGCTGTGGATTTTTCATAATGTTCTAGATAAAGGATCATATCATCAACGAATTGTGAAAGTTTTACTTCTTACTTTCCTTTTTGCCTGCCATCTTTATCCTTTATCTCTTTTTATCATTTTTTCTTTTACCTCTTTTGTCCTTTATCTCTTTAGCTATATTGTTGTTCAGCTCATTAGTTTGACTTTGGAAATTTGTATGAATCTTGTTGATCAGTTGTCTCAAATCTTGCATCTCATTTAGGGTTTGATTTATTCGTTTGCTTCGACTATTTCTTCCATTTGCTTAGTATGGTTTATAATTTTTTTGCTGATGTCTAGGCATCTGATTTTGATGGTAAATTTACTGTGATGCTCAATTTCTCTCTCATAGGAATTAGCTGTGGTAGCCTATGTGTTACTGCCATTCTTGATACTTGGTTCAGCCTGTTGTAGGTCTTTACATAGTTGCTTAAATCTGGGCCCTGGACACCGTAATGGGTTGCAGACCCATTTCCAAGGGACTTGGGAAGGGAGGATGTAAAGGCTGGAAATGGACTTGTACTTGTTTGCTTTTAATTTCCTCATCTGCAGTTCCTTAGCTTGCCAGAAGATGGTGCTCTTCAACAGCCCTCTCAGTTAACAACAGGGTCAATGCTGTTCACTTGATGGCCAACAACAGTGCGACAGAGGATCCTGCCTGGAGGCAATTCAGAGCCTCACAATTCAGACTTTCTCAAAGGCTGTTCTCCAAACTTTGCTGGGAGCCCTCAACTTTTTCCCAGGTAAGAAATAATTCCATTCCCTCTGTGTCCTCAACAACAAGACCCAGTCAGTAGGGAGGGTGCTGCGAGCGTCGACGTCTTGAGTCCCCGCCAGCTCCCATGGCAAACGATGGTACCACCCGCCCTGCCTGGAAAGGCTCACTGGACACAGCAGACCAACTTTATGGCCAAATCAGAATCAGGCTTAGGCGGTGACCCTCTCTTGGGGAGATGGATCCCTGTAGTCTCCTTCCTGTAGCCAACATCTTGAGGCCAGATAATTCAAAATTGACTGCTCATAGGATGGAGAAAGGGCGCCGACAGCTGCAGCTGCAACTTTTGCTCATGGTCTTTCCATCGAGATTTTTCCCCTGTACCTCTCTCTCTTCTGGGTGGTGTCCAGCTTTTCCCTAGTGTCCTGAAGCCTAGAACATTCATTTTTCTAGGCTGTTTCTGCCTGTCCTCTTGCTATTTTTCTGGTAATGAAGAGAGTCCTGTGTCTTTTTAATCCACCATCTTCCTGGTGGGAGCCTGAAAACAGATATTTGCTTTATGCACATATACAAACGTACTCAACATAACAAAGAAGATATATTCACAACCATTGCACTCCTTGTTTCTGTAGCTGATCATATGATTGCAGTTAGTATTTATCAGTACCTTTTCCAGCTCCTCATTCATAAATCTGTTCCCACATTTTTGGTGTTTGCAATAGCTACACTTACTTTCCATTGATCAATGTGTCTGTTTTTACCCCAATACCATGCTGTTTTGACACTGTAGCTTTTTAATATTCTTTAAGGTCAGGAAGCATGAGTCCTCTGACTTCACTCTTCTTTTATGATGTCAGTTCTACCCAATTTGATTTATAGATTCAATGCATTCCCAGTCAAACTTCCAACAGCCTATATTAGAGAAATAGATAATTCAAGTGCCAAATTTATTTGGAAGGGAAACGCACCCCAAATAGTCAAAACCTTCTCATTTCACCTAAGTTAGTTAATTGATATAGAATTGTTCATAATAATCCCTTATACTCCCTGTTATTTCTGTAAGATTTATAGTAATGTCCCCCCATTCATTCTTGATGAAAATTTAGTAATTTGAATGTCCTTCGTTTTTTAAAATCTAGGTAAAATGTTTTGTGAGTTTTGTTGATCTTTTCAAAAAACAAACTTTTGACTTCATTTATTTTCTCTATTGTTTTTTATTTTCTGTTTCTTTAATTTGCTCTCCAATCTTTATCTCCTTAGTCCTGCCCACTTTCAGTTTTCTTGGCTGTTATTTTTCTAGTTTGCTAAGATGGAAATTAGGTTATCGATTTTAGCTCTTTCTCCTTTTTTTAACAAATCAAAGTTATTGATACATACTTATGAAGCATAAATCCATCCAAAGTATACAATCAGTGGTATTTAGTATAATCACATAATTATGCATTCATCACTTCAATAATTATTAGAGCAATTTCATTAGCCAATAATAATAAACAAAAAATAGACAAAAAAAACCTCACCTCTGAATCTCTCTATTCTTCCCTTGCCATACATAGCTGCTACTCTGTTTCCATCTTTCCAGTTTTTGTATTTATATTTTGTAAAACAGTCTTATATATGCAATATTACCCATATTCATATTTCACGTGCGTCTTCACCATGTTATATAGTCCCATGGTAATTTATTTATTTTTCTGTTTAGTAATATTAATGACCTTAGACTTTCCTTTTCAACCACTGTCATTCCCATATAATATCACTGCTAGTTACAAACACAATGATATGCTTTCATCATTTCTATACATTTCCAAAGATTTACAAACTTTTAACTAATTCAGCACAGATTAAACCTTATCTTACCATTCTCTACCTTCATTCAATTTTCTGAAATCTGTTATATATTTAATTATTAACTCTATAAGTTTACACAATATATTTAATTCCTAATAGCCCAGTCATACAGTATTTTTCGTTTTGTGTCTGGCTTGCTTCACAAAACATAATGTCTTCCAGGTACATCCATTTTGTCATAAAATTCATGAATTCATTTCTTCTTACCACTGCATAACATTCCGTCATGGGTATACACCATAATATGTTTATCTATTCATAATTTGATGGACACCTGGGTGGTTTCCATCTTTTGGCAATCCTGAATAAAGAGGCTGTGAACACCAGTGTGCAGATGTCTGTTCGTGTCACTGCTCTCAGCTCTTCTGGGTATACACCCGGTAGTGGTATGGCGAGTTTATATTCAACTTCCTTAGGAACTGCCAAACAGTCCTCCACAGTGGCTGTACCATTCTACATTCTCACCAACAGTGAAGAAGTGTTTGTGTCTCTCCACATCCTCTCCAACACTTGTAGTTTACCGACCTTTTAATAGTGGCCATTTTAATAGGTGTGAAATGATACCTCATTGTAGTTTTGAGGTAGCTGGTAGTGGTGAATATTTTTCCATGTGCTTCTTCACCATTTGTATTTCTTTTCTGGGAAAATGTCTATTCAGGTTTTTTCCCCCCATTTTTCAACTGCATAGTTTGTCTTTTTATTGTTGACTTGTAGCATCTCTTTATCTATCATGGATATTAAACCCTTATCAGAGATGATTTCCAAATATTTGTCTGATTGAGTCAGTTGCCTGTTCAGCCTTTTGAAAAAGTCCTTCAAGGTGCAAAAGTGTTTAATTTTGAGAAGGTCCTATTTATCTATTTTTTTCTTTCCTTGCTTATGCTTTGGGTATAAGGTTTAAGACACTACCTCCTACCACAAAATCTTGCAGATGTGTTCCTATATTTTCTTCTATGAGTTTTACAGTCCTGACTTTTTATATTCAGTCCTTGATCAATTTTTAGTTAATTTTTGTATAAGGTGTGTGATAGAGGTCCTCTTTCTTTCTTTTGGATATGGACATCCAGTTCTCTCAGCATCATCTGTTGAATAGACTGCTATGCCCCAGCTGGGAGACTTAACAGTCTTGTCAAAGATCACTTGACCAGGGAGGTGAGGTTCTATTTCTGAGTTCTCAATTCAGTTCCATTGGTAAATCTATCTTTATGCCAGTACCATGCTGTTTTTTACCACTATAGCTAAGTAATATGTTTAAGGTCAGAAAGTGAAAGTCCTCCAACTTTGTTCTTTTTTAAAAAAATTTCTCTCCCCTTCCCTCCACCCCGGTTGTCTGTTCTCTGTGTCTATTTGCTGCGTCTTCTTTGTCTGCTTCTGTTGTTGTCAGCGGCACGGGAATCTGTGTTTCTTTTTGTTGTGTCTTCTTGTTGTGTCAGCTCACCGTGTGTGCGGCACCATTCCTGGGCAGGCTGCACTTTCTTTCGCACTGGGCGGCTCTCCTTACGGGGCGCACTCCTTGCACATGGGGCTCCCCTACATGGGGGACACCCCTGTGTGGCAGGGCACTCCTAGCGTGCATCAGCACTGTGCATGGGCCAGCTCCACACGGGTCAAGGAGGCCCGGGGTTTGAACCGCGGACCTCCCATGTGGTAGACGGCCCCCTAACCACTGGGCCAAGTCTGCCACCCCAACTTTGTTCTTTAAGACATCTTTGGCTTTTGTGACCCCATACCCTTCCAAATAAATTCTCCAACTATTATTGAGGAGACGTCTATTTCCCCTTCAGATTTGCCATGTGTGCTTTATGTATTTTGGGGTACACAGGTTAGGTGCTGATGTACTATAAGAAATTAATAATTGTGAATTCATAAGTTTCTAATCAATAGTGTCTTCTGTTTTAGCCCAGAATTGTGAATGATTAACTTATCCATTGTCCTTTAGAATGTCATAGTGCTGCTATGCAGGCAACCTCCTCATCTAGTAACCAAAAAATAAATATTTAAAAGAAACAAGTTCCCAGATGTAGCATTTGCGCATCCTGTTTGTATCCCCTGTAAAACTAAAAGCTGAAAACCTTCACTTTCCTGTTCAGTGTCCCATGTATAGAATAGAGCACTTTGGGTCACGACGTCCCTCCTCGCAGGAACAGGCCATTCTCCTGGAGACAGGCATTGTTGTTCCAGGGGGAGCTGACAAATCACCAGTTGCATGACCACCCTGAGATCATAGATTTGGTCTCTTGTATAAGTGGGGCCCCTTTGGCTGCCGGGGCAAATCTACCCCAGGAGAGGATGCTCTGCCTGAGACTGGTTTTCCAACTGGGACTCTGATGGGCCCCCAAAGGGACTTCCCGGTCTCGTAAAAGATCGGATGTTGTGTTTTCCCCCAATTTGGTGAATGTGTGTATATACTTTCATTCTTTCCTATGTCTCTTATTAATAATTTTCTACTGTGATTACCAAATTATTATAATCATTTGATATAACCTGAAACTCATTTACGTGAATAAAGCTGCCTTTGCATAGCATTTAGAGTTTCTGCTTCTTTATTTCGCAGAGAATTTTGGCGTAGTCAGCAGGATTCAGGTTCAACTACATGATCAGAATGCCTCTGGCGTGGCTGTGTGCTCGTGAGTCCTCAGGCACCCAGGTAATGGAGGGGACAGCGATGATGTTGCTGTGGGCTGATAGAATTAAACTGCTGGAGGAGCTGAAAAACTTAGCAGCATTAATGCCTTCTGTTTTGTTTCCATACTAATTCTAATTGGGCCTGGATAGCCAAATTGATAAAATTTGTGTTGTTAAAGTTCAGTAACTTTTTGAACCGGACAATACTATGAAAGTATGAGAAAAGAAGACTGCTGGTAGCTTTTGTGAGCCTGTAAGTAAAAGTAGATCATAAAGCTGAAAGACCACAGTGCTTGTGTAAACAGTAGAAAAGTTTGAATGAGATGTTACTTTGACAATGTTTTAAGTTTTAGTCACTTTTTATTTTGATCAGAATTTTTATCAAGGTGTTAAAAGGAGCTTTCAGTTTTGAATCAATGGCTTACTCCTGACCTTTGAGTCTAAGGGTACTCCTAAAGAGTAGTAATCCAAAATATATGTGTTAAATGTCTGTCTGTAGAAACTGCTAAATTAGAGCTTAACTGCATTTATACTGCTCGAATATTCCTATCTGTAGCTGGTTACTAATAAAAGTGTTTCCAAGAACAAGCTTGCATATCACAGGCAACATGGATTCCAGAAGAGATCTTAAAAGCAGTAAAATCCAAGATGTGAAATGATGGAGGGCTTGGAAACAGCCATACCAAAGGAGTAAAAAGTATGAGTCAAATCATGAGTTTTATGTTTCCATTAGTGTGTCTCAATTCTTTTTAGGTTTTTCTGTTTGTTCAGTCAGTATATAATTTGATACCTCTGGATGGTAATATTAAATTGATAAATGCAAATTCTTAAAAGAGCTCTATTCAAACGGCCAAGAAAAAAATTGTTTTTACTTAAATTGAAATGAATAGTTTCTTTTTCTTCACAGAACGGGATGAGGAAGGTGAAACTTAAATGGATATTATTTCTGGAAATTTAACAATGTTTTGGCATAATAGTACATAAAAATGTAATGTTGTTAATCATGGTTTTAATTATTTTTTTGAAATGCTATGTGTCACAGAAACAGCCTCTTTGCCTGGAAATCAAAAGGCAGATGCTTCGGCTCGTATTCATCTAATTTGCCCCACCTCTGCTAAAGAAGCAGCTCTACGGCTGCAGAAAGAGAGTGGCCATTGAGGATGACACAGAAGTTCATAACAGTAAATTATCATAAGTTAAAGTAACACAATTGCTGTATGCAGCTGTCCCAAATATTGCTAGTTTGTTGCAAGAAATTAATATTGTCACTATCCTTTGTTTTAAAACTTGCTAAGTTTTTCTTTAGTATCTCCTTAGGCAAATCAAGCCAGCCTGCGTTCACCTTCAGGTGAGAGGGCTACCTGTGGATTTTGCAGCGCTTCTCCAAGGCTGTGTGCATAGCCCAGCCATCTGTCCTGGCCTGGTGGCAAAGAATCTAGCTGCATGGAAGAAATCTGACTGTAACCCTGTTGATGATAGTATGTTAACCAGTAATTCTTTTTCAGAATTAAAAGAAGTATCAAAGACAATGGTATCTTATCTTAAGAGCCTGTGATAGGCAAACAATTGGGACATGCTACAAAGTCCTGGCTGTCTATCAGATTTCTAAATGTTGTTTAGTTAAATAAAACAAAGACCAAACCTTCTGCTGTAATTGATAAAGTACCATGTTTTCTCATTAATGAGTTTGTAATATTGTTGGAATACTGAAAACCCTTCATCTCTCATTTAGCTCAAATGGTAAAATCATTGTATGTGTTAATAAAAAAAAAAAGATATGCATGGAAATAAGAAACCCCCAAGGAGGCTGCTTTTCCCTCCTAATCTATTTATTTATTTATTTATTTATTTGACATACAGACATATTTTATTTAGCCTATAAGATATTTTCTTTCTTTTCTTTCTTTTTTAAATTGTATTTTTTTTGAAGATACATAGTTCACAAAAAAATGTTACCTTAAAAAAATGTAAGAGGTTCCCATGTACCCCACATCCCACCCCCCAGGCTGCTTTTAAAACAATGGCACAAGCTTAAGCAGTAAGGGAGGGTGGACCCTGACTTACCCTGTAAACTGGATGTGGCCGGCACCAATATTGGCTTTGGGTGGGGTTTGTGGCAGAGGCAACATTCTAAAAAAATACCCTTTGGGTTCTAGTCACAATTGTGGGAAGGAGCATAGTTGCCTTGGAAAGCAACTATGTGCCACCCCTCTCCAGGAGTGGATTGCAGATACTAAAAACAAGACTGCAACAATGAATGTTGTGGGCTGCCCTCTGTGAGGGAAAGATCCGTGGAAGGACATCTGGGACGCCTGCCAGCGGTGACACATAACGGTCTATCACGTCCCTGCCTGCTTCTCTAACATCTCTCTCGGGACTGTGGAGGCAGATGCCCTCGTGAAGATCCAGAGCAATGCCATTTAACCCGAGAAGCAGCAGAGTGGCCCCACAGGAAAACGGACGTCGTGGCTGCTTCCAGCTGCCTGTTACTTGCCAACAGCTCATGAATATCATCCACAAGTGTCCTTTGTGCTCACTCCAACAACTGTGACATCGGTCTCCTCCTGCTCTCAGAGGGGGCATGCTTTCAGTGCTGCAGACACTGCGACTGGACTCTTGTAACAAGATCCTTACAACAATGGACTAAGTTTAAATTCAGCGCTGAGGGCTGTGGCTGCAGCTCCACTTAAGATGCTGACAGCAGGACCAAGGCAGGTATTGAGATTATGAGTTCAAGTACCAGCTGCCCCACAACCCCAAAGGGAAAGTAATAATAATTTGTTATTGCCTATGCCTCAAACTATACAAAATGGGGGAAAATGAGGTCATTTTGATCATGGTACTGGTCTATGCAGCCTTACTGGTTGAGAATCTTAAGTCCATAAAAAATAAAAGCATTAAAAACTGTTAAAATGTCACCCAAGACCTGCAGCATATGACAGATATTGGAACTTTAGCCCACAGCCCGAATAATAATTGGTTTTCCACTTTAAACTGAACCTGGAAGAAGGCATTAATAGGTATTGCTATTGCATTGTGCTGTATTATATTAAGCTGTTGCTTGATCACTTGGTGTTAATCATTCTGCTTACAATCTATTACAAATATTATTGGTGTTAGGATAAGATTTGTCCAAAATGTATATGTAGAATAATTAAACTTGCAGGCACCTGCTGTGAGGATGGTACCTTCTAAGAACTTGTGGATACCTGTTGTGAGTGACCTTACAGGTCAGGGTTGTTTTTCTTTTCTTCTTTCCTTATGGCACTGGGAAAACATGTCTGTTGTTTTTCTTTTGTATATATAAATTCCCAGTTCTGGGGTTTTTGATGTTGGAGTTTTGATGTTGGAGTTTGATGCTGAAGCCTTAAGCTGGAGCCCCGGGAAGTAAGCTCACAGAGGAAACAGAAGCAAGCCCCAGGAAGAGAGAAACCCTGAGCCCAGGAGTAAGAAGCCTGAGGAAGAGAGGAACCCAGGAAGCCTGAACCCTCGCAGGTGTTGGCAGCCATCTTGCTCCAACACGTGGAAATAGACTTTGTTATGTTTCCGATGGTTGTAACAAGTGGACCAACATATTTAAAAGTAAAAGGAGATGACTTCTGAGTGAGTACGCCCTCGTCACCTCTCCTGCAAAGGACTGGCTGAACGGGGATGGAATCCTGCCGGAGCAGGCTGTTTCAGGAACCTGCAAAGCAGGATGTGTCTGGACATCAGCCTGGAGAGACTGCAGCAAAATAGTGCTTGCTCAAGGGAACTTAGCCAACAACAAGGAAATAGAATAAGAAGAGCAAAGTGACAAAGAGAAGACTTACACACAAAAACACCAACGAATTAAACCCAATTGTTGGAACCGAATGATGTACTCTAAGAAAATTATTTAGAATTGTGAATTCATAAGCTTTCTAATTAATACTTTCTGTTGTTTTAGCCTAGAATTGTGAATGACTAACTTGTCCATTGTCCTTTGGAATGTTGTAATGCTGCTATGCAGGCAACCCCCTCACCTAGTAACTAAAAAATGTTTAAAAGGAACAAGTTACCAGACATGGCATTTGAATGTCCTGTTTGTGTCCCTTGTAAAACTAAAAGCTGAAAACCTTTATGTTGATGTTCAGTGTACCATGTATAGAATAGAGCTCTTTGGGGAAGCAGATGTGGCTCAAGTGATGGGGCTTCCACCTACCATATGGGAGGACCCGGGTTTGATCCCTGGGGCCTCCTGGTGAAAAGGAAGAGAAAGCATGCCCATGCAGTAAGCCAGTGCCTGCGGGGTGAGCCAGTGCCCACACAAGTGCCTGTGTGGTGAGCCAAGTGCCTGTGCAAGTGCCCACGTGGTCTGCCAGTGCTCACGCAAATGAGTCATGCAGCAAGAGGATGACGCATCAAAAGAGAGACAAGGGGAGAGTCAAGGTGAAGTGCAGCAGAGACCAGGAACTGAGCTGGTGCTATATCTTCATTAAACAAAATAAAAAGAATAGAGCACTTCGGGGCACATTTGGGGCACAATGCCCCTCCTTGGGGAAACTGGCCATTCTCCTGGAGATGGGCATTGTTGTTCCAGGGGGAGCTGACAAATCACAAGTTGCATTACCACCCTGAGATCATAGAGTTGGTCTCTTATGAAAGTGGGGCTCCTTTGGCTGCCGGGTGAAGTCTCACCCAGGAGAGGATGCTCTGCCTGGACCGTTTTTCCAATTGGGACTCTTACCAATTGGCAGCCAAAAGGACTTCCCGGCCTCGTAAAAGACCAGATGTGTTTTCCCTCAATTTGGTGAGTGTTTGTATATACTTTCACTCTTTCTTATGTCTTTAATTGATTACTTTCTTTTGTGATTGTTATCATTGTAATTATAATTACAATTATATTGTTATAATCATTTGATATAACTTGAAATGCATTTAATTGAATAAAGCTGCTTTTATATAGCTTTTAGAGTTTCTGCCTTTTCCTTAGCAAAACAGGTGCATAAATATTTATTATAGTTATTTCTTCTTGGTGAAATGCTCATTTTATTAATATATAATGACCTTCTACATTCTTTATAACAGTTATGCATTTAAAATCTATTTTGTCTGATATAACGATTGCTACTCCAGATCTTTTTTGGTTACATTTGTGAGGAATATCTTTTTGCAACCTTTCACTTGCAATGTAGTTTGTTCTTACCTCTGAGATAAGACTCTAGAAAGCATATAGATGGCTCATGGTTTGTTTTTTTTTAATCCATTCTATCATCTTGGTCTTTTGATTTGGGATTTTAAGCCATTAACATTCAATGTTATTACTGTAAAGGCATTATTTACTTCATTTATTCTTTGATTTTCTGTTGTCATAACTTATTATTATCTGCCTC
This sequence comes from Dasypus novemcinctus, assembly GCF_030445035.2. NCBI lineage: Eukaryota > Metazoa > Chordata > Mammalia > Cingulata > Dasypodidae > Dasypus > Dasypus novemcinctus. Next base: position 102,644,975 of record NC_080682.1, on the reverse strand, counting down.
TTTATCCTTTAATTTACCCTTCTTAATAATCTTCATTAATACACTCTTCTCCAAGCTGTGTCTTTAAAATGTATCCATCCAGTCGGTAGACTTGGCCCAGTGGTTAGGGTGTCCGCCTACCACATGGAAGGTCCACGGTTCAAACCCCGGGCCTCCTTGACCCGTGTGGAGCTGGCCCACGTGCAGTGCTGATGCATGCAAGGAGTGCCCTGCCACGCAGGGGTGTCCCCCGCGTAGGGGAGCCCCACGTGCAAGGAGTGCGCCCCGTAAAGAGAGCCGCCCAGCGTGAAAGGAATTGCAGCCTGCCCAGGAATGGTGCTGCACACATGGAGAACTGACACAACAAGATGACACAACAAAAAAGAAACATAGATTCTGGTGCTGCTGACAACAACAGAAGTGAACAAAGAAGATGCAGCAAATAGACACAGAGAACAGACAACCGGGGTGGGGGTGGAGGGGAGAGAAATAAATAAATAAATACATCTTAAAAGAGAAAGAATTATAAAAAATAAATAAATAAAATGTATCCATCCTTATAGTTGGATTACCTTAAATTTATATATAAAAAAACATGCTTAGAGTTCTGATCTTAAATTTAAATCATCCCTTATCAACGCATAGTCCAAATACAATAATGTTACAATTTAGATTTATATGCTTCATCTCACGAACAAGAGTTTTGCTCTGTTTCTCCAGAATAAATGTGCCTGTGTCTAAAACTTTAAATGATAATCAAAAAAGACAGATTCAGATAATTCATGCTATGCATTTTCCTTCATTGGACTTTGATAAATTATTCTCCAAATTTCTCTCTCTTGTTTTTTCCTTTCAGGCTGCAGCACCCCCTTTACTATCTCTTGCAAAGCTGGTTTTTTGGTAATGTATTCTATCAGTTTTTGTTTGTTTGTGAAGACTTTGAACTCATCCCCATTTCTGAAGAACAGGTTTGCCAGATACAAAATTCTTGGCTGGCAGTTTTTCTCTTTCAGAACCTTAAATATATCGTACTACTTTCTTCTCTCCTCCATGGTTTCTGATGAGAAGTCGCACTTAATCTTATCGCGTTTCCCTTGTATGTGATGCTTTTGCTGCTTTCAGAATCCTCTATCTCTGATATTTGTCATTCTGAATAGTAGGTGTCTTGGGGAAGGTCTATCAGATTGATTCTATCTGGGGTGCATTGTACTTCTTGGATATTGATATTTATTTCCTTCATAAGGGTTGGGAAGTTCTCAGTCATTATTTCCTCAAATATTCTTTCTGCCCCTTTTCCATTCTCTTCTCCTTTTGGGAATCAATGATGTGAATGTTTGTGCATTTTGCATTGTCATTCAGTTCTTTCAGACTGTGTTCCATTTTTTCCATTCTCATCTCCCTCTGTTCTCCTGTCTTTTCCAGTTCAGATGTTTTGTCCTTGAAATCACTAATTTAGTCTTCTTCAAGCAATTCAAATCTGCTGTTATGTTTCTCTAATGTATTTTTTAAAAGATTTATTTGTTTATTAATTTCTCTCCCCTCCCCCCCTCCCCAGCCCGGTTGTCTTTTCTCTGTATCTATTTGCTGTGTCTTCTTTTTTTCCCGCTTCTGTTGTTGTCAGCGGCACAGGAATCTGTGTTTCTTTTAGTTGCGTCATCTTGTTGTGTCAGCTCTCCGTGTGGGCGGCACCATTCTTAGGCAGGCTGCGCTGTCTTTCGCACTGGGCGGCTCTCCTTACGGGGCGCACTCCTTGCGCGTGGGGTTCCCAGCGCAGGGACACCCCTGCATGGCGCAGCACTCCTTGCGCGCATCAGCACTGCGCATGGGCCAGCTCCACATGGGTCAAGGAGACCCGGGGTTTGAACCGCAGACCTCCCATGTGGTAGACGGATGCCCTAACCACTGGGCCAAGTCCTCCGCCTCTAATGTATTTTTTTGCTACTTTTATTTATTTATTTTTAATTATTGAAGTATATCACTCATATATAAACATACATAAATCGTAAGTATATAGTAATAGTTGTGAACTTACAAAACAAACATACATAACATCATAAAGGACTCTCATAACTCACCCTGCCAACAATACCTTGCATTATTGTTAAACATTTTTAAGTAATGATTAAAGAGCATTGTCAAAATGTTATTATCAACCAAAGTATTTTTCCCTCTACCCACCCTATTATTATTATTATCTTTCTATCATTTATATATGAACATACATGAAGAATGTGTATATAGTAAGAGTTGTGGACTTACAAACCAAACATGTATAACATGATACAGGAATCCCATACATCGGCCCTCCACCAACACTTTGCATTGTCATGAGATGTTTGTTACAAATTATGAAAGCGTATTGTCAAAATCTTACTACTAATCATAGTCCTTATCTTACATTTGATGTGTTTTTCCCCAAACCCACCCTGTTATTATTTTTTAAATATATACATTTTAATGACAGAGTTGTAAACTTATAAAACAATCATGCATATGTGTAGAATTCCCAAACAACATCCCTCTATCAACACACCACACTGTGGTGGAACATTTGTTACAGATAAGATAATATCATCTGATTGTTACCATATCCATACTGTACATTTGGCTCACATTTTCCATACTGCCCCATTATCAACACAGTACATCTTTGGCATAGATGCAAGAATATTACAATATTACTGCTAAGCACAGTCCATAGGTCACTCCAGCTGTACCTCTCCTATGCCTCTCCACACTCCCACCACCCTGCAGTAGTGATGTACATTTGCTCTAGCTCACACAGGACACTATTGCATCTGTACCATCAACCACTATTCCCATCCACCTCTTGGTTTACTGTATTATTCGGTTCCTAGATTATTCTCTAGCATTCTGTCAGTTGATAGTCACATTCTTAGGTTACCATTTGCAGTCACATCCCCATTTTTTTTTAAAGATTTATTTTATTTATTTATTTCTCTCCCCTCCCCTCCCCCCCCCCAGTTGTTTGTTCTCTGTGTCCATTCGCTGCTTGTTCTTTTTGTCTGCTTCTGTTGTTGTCAGCGGCACGGGAATCTGTGTCTCTTTTTTGTTATGTCATCTTGCTGTGTCAACTCTCTGTGTGTGCAGTGCCGTTCTTGGGCAGGCTGCACTTTCTTTTGCGCTGGGTGGCTCTCCTTATGGGGCGCACTCCTTGTGCATGGGGCTCCCCTATGCGGGGGCACCCCGTGTGGAATGGCGCTCCTTGCACACATCAGAACTGCACATGGGCCAACTCCACATGGGTCAAGGAGGCCTGGGGTTTGAACCACAGACCTCCCATGTGGTAGACAGACGCCCTGTCTACTGGGCCAAGTTCACTTCCCCACACCCCCATTTATAAACTAGCCATTATTATTTGTTCCATCCATTCTATACATTTCCACACTTTTACAGTAAAGCTTATTAAAACTTCTACATGCACTAAACATCAGTAATCAGTTTTAGTCCTCCTCTTATCTCCTTTAAGAATCCACCACCTACCAATAGGTCTTGAAGATATTTTCCTAGAAATTCTTCTAGAATCTTTATGGTTCTTACTTTTGTTTTTAGTTTTTTTGATCCATTTTGAGTTAATTTTTTGCTAAGGTGTGAGATAGGGGTCCTCTTTCTTTCTTTCAGCTATGGATATCCAATTCTTTCAGCACCATTTGTTGAACAGACTGTTCTGCCTGAGCTGTGTGGGTTTGACAGGCTAGTCAAAAATCACTTGACCAGGGGAAGTGGATTTGGCTCAACTGATAGAGCATCTGCCTACCATATGGGAGGTCCAGGGTTCAAAGCCAGGGCCTCCTGACTCATGTGGTGAGCTGGCCCACACTCAGTGCTGATGCGTGCAAGGAGTGCTGTGTCACACAGGGGTATTCCCCCGCATAGGGGAGCCCCATGTGCAAGGAGCACGCCCTGCAAGGAGAGCTGCCCTGTGCAAAAATAAATAAATAAATAAAAGCACAGCCTGCCCAGGAGTTACGCTGCACACACGGAGAGCTGACGCAGCAAGATAACACAACCAAAAGAGACACAGATTCCAGGTGCTGCTGACAAGAATGAAAGCAGACACAAAAGAACACACAGCAAATGGAGAGAACAGACAACAGGGCAGGGGGGAGGGAGGGGAGAGAAATAAATTTTTAAAAAGTCTTAAAAACAAAAAACCACTTGGCCATACTTGTGAGGGTCTGTTTCTGAACCATCAGTTTTGTTCCATTGGCCTATGTGTCTGTCTTTATGCCAATACCATGCTGTTCTCACCACTATAGCTAGGTAATATGATTTAAAGTCTGGAGATGAGGGTTCACTTTTCCTTTTTATGATATTACTGGCTATTAAGGACCCCTTACACTTCCAAATAAATTTGATAATTGTGTTTCCAATTTTTTTTTAATGCTGGTGCAATTTTTATCGGAATTGCATTGGATCTGTATATCAATTTGAGTAGAATTGACATCTTAATGATATTTAGTCTTCCAATCTATGAACATGGAATGTTCTTCCAGTTATTTAGGACTTTTAAAATTTCTTTTAACATTGAGTTGCAGTTTTCTGAATACGTCATTGGTTAAGTTTATTCCTGACTATTTGAGTTTCATCTGTCATATTTTATTTTCACCACCCTTTTTATACTTTCGATTACTTTTCTTGATATAATCTTCATTTCTAGACTCTCTTCCAGGCCCTCTCTCCTGTCTTTTCAGGCTCTAGCACACCCTTTAGTATTTCCTGAAAATCTGGTGTCTTGCTTAGAAATTCTCTCAGTTTCTGTTTATCTGTGAATATTCTAATCTCACCCTCATTTTTGATAGACAGTCTTGCTGGATATAAGATTCTTGGCTGGAAGTTTTTCTCTTGTAGTCTCTTAAATATATGAGACCACTGTCTTCTTGCCTCCATGGTTTCTGGTGAGAAATCAGCACTTAATCTTATGGGGTATCTGTTATATGTTATGCATTCCTTTTCTCTTGCTACTCTCAGAATTCTCTCTTTGTCTTTGGCATTTGACATTCTGATTAGTATGTGCCTTGGAGTTGGTCTACTTGGATTTTTTGAATGGAAGTATGCTGTGCTTCTTGGACAGGGATATCTATGTCCTTCAATAGGGTTGGGAAATTTTCTACCATTATTTCTTTAAATATTCCTTCTGCTCCTTTTCTCTTCTCTTCTCCTTCTGGGACACCCATGACACATAAGTTTGCACACCTTTTGCTGTCATTTAGTTCCTTGAGACCTTGTTCAATTTTTTTCATTCTTTTTTCATCTGTTCTTTTGTATGTTCATTTTCAGAGACCACTTCTTCAAGCTCACCAATCCTTTCTTCTGCCTCCTCAAATCTGCTATTATATGATTCAATGTTTTTAAAATTTTGTTTATTGCACCTTGCATTCCCATAAGATCTGCTATTTTTCTATATATGCTTTAAAATTCTTTGTGCTCATCCAATGTCTTCTTAATATACTTAATCTCTTTAGCCATCTCATTGAATTTATCAAGGAGATTTGTTTGAACATCTATGATTAGTTGTCTCAACTTCTTAACGTCATCTGGAGGTTTATCTTGTTTCTTTTACTGGGCCATATCTTCCTATTTCTTGGTGTGGATTGTAATTTTTTGTTGGTGTCTTGGCATCCGGCTTACTAGAGTATTTTTTCTGGGTGCTGTTTTTCTCTTTAGTTTAGGGCTTCCTGCCCTTTCTTGCTTGCTGATTGTGCAGTAAGAGCCAAGAACATAGTTGGTGTTATAACCTGAGGAGGCTCAAGCTGCCCTCATTGCCCCAGGGACTGATGAAGCTTCTCCCAATTTTCTCATTTGCCAGGGGTAGTGACAGTCACAGCTATGTGAAATAATCCAAGTCATGCAGGCCTAGACTGTAGTTGTCCAGAGAGACTGATGAAGCTTCATGCTCCTTTCTCCCCTGCCTGGGATGGGGATGGAGCTGCATGTGTGGGGAGCAACCTATGCAGTGTGGGTCTAAGATGACCTCCTTTCCCTGGGAGACTTCCAATGATTCAGTCTGTGGCAGCCAAAGGTAGTTAGCTAGATAGGCTGGTTCAGGGCCCACCAGCCTCCTCCCTGCCAGAGGTGGTGCTGAAGCCTAGCCTCGGGCTGCAGGCCAATCGAGGTGAAAGTAACCGGTTCCTACCATCACTGTGATTTTCAGTCAGCCTGGGCGTTCCCTCATGCTGGGGGTGAAGTCAAAATGGCAGCCGCTGACCTCTTTCTGACTTGGACAGATTCTCACCCCAGCTGTTCCTAGGGTTATACCTTAGCCAGTCAAGTCCACTAATCAGTAGCTGAAATCAGTGCCCAACCATCTCTTCCTCCCCTGTTTTTGGGAAGTGGAGCTTTCAATTCCAGTCATGGAACAGCTCCTGAGGCGGCTTGTGCCTCCAGTGGAGGATGGGCACTGGCCTCTGTGGCATGGAGCACTCTACTTACAAATCTTTGCAGATGGGCAGTCTCCTCCTCCCATTCCTTCAAATATGTTGCAGGATGATCTTCTGGTCTCCTGGAGCCCTCAAGTAGTGCTTCAGATAGCTCCAGATAGCTCTTGATGTTTACTGACTGCCCTGTAGCAGCAGCTGACTCTAGGAGCTCCTTACTCCACCACCTTCTTGCTGGTTCTCCCCCTCTAATATATTTTTTTTTATTTAAGATTTTTTTCTTATTTCTTTCCCCTCTCCTGCATTGTCTGTTCTCTGTGTCCATTCACTGTGTGTTCTTCTGTATCTCTTTTTTCTCATTAGGCAGCTCTGGGAACCCATCCTGGGACCTTCTGGAGTGGGAGAGAGGTAATCATTCTCTTGCTCCACCTCAGCTCCCTAGTTCACTGTGTCTTATATTGTTTCTTCTCTGTGTCTCTTTTTTTTTTTTTTCCAAATTCTACTCAATTTATTCATTTTTTAGAAATTATTACATTCAAAAAATATGAGGTCTCCATTCACCCCCACTGCCCCCACCCCACCACTCCCCCCACAGTAACACTCTCCCCCATCATCATGACACATCCATTGCACCTGATGAGTACATCTCTGGGCATCGCTGCACCCCATGGCCTGTGGTCCACACCATAGCCCACACTCTCCCACGTTCCATCCAGTGGGCCATGGGAGGACATACAATGTCCGGCAATTGTCCCTGGAGCACCACCCAGGACCACTCCAAGTCCCGAAAATGCCTCCACATCTCATCTCTTCCTCCCATTCCCCGCACCCAGCAGCCACCATGGCCACTTTTTCCACACCAATGCCAAATTTTCTTGATTATTAACCACAATAGTTCATGAATAGGATATCATTAAGTCCACTCTAATCCTTACTGTATTCCTTCTTCCTGTGGACCTTGGCTTGGTTGTGTCCATTCCACATCTATGTCAAGAGGGGGTTTAGATTCCACATTGATACTGGATGCAATCCTCCTGCTTTCAGTTGTAGGCACTCTAGGCTCCATGGTGTGGTGGTTGACATTCTTCAACTCCATGTTAGCTGAGTGGGTTAAGTCCAATAAATCAGGGTGTAGGAGCTGAAGTCTGTTGAGGCTCAGGGCCTGGCTATCATATTGTCAGTCCAGAGATTCAAATCCCCTAGATATGTCTTAAACCCCAGCACCAACTACAGTTCCAGTATAGTAGCATGAAAGGCTTGTGAAAAGAGATCCCATCTGAGTCCAGCTCCATCACGCATAAACACTAGCTCCAAAGAAGGGCCAACTGACATGGCAGTGAACCCCATCTGCCATGACCATCGAACCTGTGGGTCTCTTTAGCCCTCAAAAAGGACCAATACCTGGGGTTGTATCTACTTTATCTGTCTCTGAGACTCTGCTCAGGTGTGCATAGGGGCAATCCTTCTGACAACCTCCAGACTCTTTTTTAGAGACTCAGAGCCATATGAACTCATTTGCCCTTTCCATTTCCCCCTTACTTTAGGTCAAACAGCATTTTTAACTCCTGTTATTATATGTAAACAGGGATATTCTGCTGGTCCGCATTGAACCTTTAATTCAAGGTCATTTTCTAGTTACGTCATCAGCTGGTACTTGATAGTGATCCCTCGGTGCCAGGGAGGCTCATCCCCGGGTGTCATGTCCCACGCTGGGGGGAAGGCATTGCATTTACATGCTGAGTTTGGCTTCAAGACTGGCCACATTTGAGTAACAAGGAGGCTGTCAGGAGGGAACTCTTAGGCACAGTGCTGCTCTAGGCCTTGTTCTTATACTGTGTCTCTTTTTTGTTGTGTCATCTTGCTGCATCAGCTCTCCATGTGGGTAGCACCACTCCTGGGCAGACTGCCCTCCTGTGGACCTACACTCCTTGTGTTGGGGGGCACCCCTGTGCAGGGTGACACTCGTGGGTGGCAGCTCTCCACAAGGGTCAGCTCACCACATGGGCCAGGAGGCCCTGGGTATCAAACCCTGGACCTCCTACATGGTAGGTGGAAGCTCTATCAGTTGAGCCATATCCGCTTTCCCTAATGTATTTTTAACCTTACCATTGTGTCTTTCATTCCCATTAGGTCTGTTACTTTTCTTTGTAGTCTTTCAAATTGTTCTTTATGCTCTCCCTCTGTCTTCTTAATATCCTTTATTTCTTTAGTCATATTTTCTTTAAATTCTTTCAAGTGATTTAGGAAAATTGTGTGATTATTACTGATTAATTATCCAGTATCTCTTCAGGATATTTGGTTTGTTCTTCTGTCTGGGCCATCTCTTCCTGTTTTCTAGTACGGCTTGTAATTTTTTGCTGATGTCTAGCATCTGAACGTGTTATGTATTTACTTTGAGGACTAATTTCTCTCACTTGTCTATTATTGTTTTTTCCACAGCTTTTATTTGATATTTGGCTCAATTTATCCTCAGTCTTTAAAATTGTCTAGCTTAAATTTTCAAAATCAGGCCAGAGACTAATGGGGCATAGATTTTCTTGCAGGGGTTGGATGCAGAGATTGCAAGCTGTTTTTGTCCATGCAGTTTCCAGACCAGCCAACAGATGACACTAGTCAATGCACCTTTCCATGGAGGTGTTTCAGTCTGGCCTTTCAGTCTCCCCTCCCTCTTCCCTTGAAACAGCTGACAGGAAAGAAAATGTCTTTTCCCCTCTCAGTCGGCTACAGTGAGACAGGGGTTTTACCCCAGCTTAATATCTCAGGGGTGGTGGAAGGGAGCCCTTTTAGGCTGCTGCAGGAGCTTGGCAACTCATGTTTGGCTTTTCAGTTTCTTTGTCTCTCTATCTCTTGCCCTCCTGGGAGTTGTGTAGCACTGTCCTCATTTGCTAACCCCAAAGAAGGTCCCCCAGAGAGCTTTTGGTTCTTTCTCCATTGTTTTTGTGAGAGCATTCAGCTCTGCCTGTCAGTCCATCGCCATCTTCCTCCATTGTCTTTTTAATATCCTTTATCCCTTTATTCATATTTTCCTTCAATTATCTGAATCGATTTAGGAGATTTGTGTGGATTATCATTGATTAAGTTGTCTTAAATCCTATATCTCCTCAGGATATTTAGTTTGTTCCTTTGGTTGGGCCATCTCTTCTTGTTTCCTAGTATGGCTTGTAACTCTTTATTGATGACTAAGCATCTGAACATGTTGGTGAATTTACTCTAATGATCAGTGTCTCTCTTGCCTAGTGGGTTGCTTTCTTTCATGGCTCTTCTTTGACTTTTGGTTCTCCTTACTCTGAGTCTTTAAAATTGCCCAGCTTACATTACCTAAATTGGGCCAGGGACTCACTAAAGGGGTGCATATTTTATTCTGTGGGGTTTGGGTTAAGAGAAGTCTAAAGGAAAATTTTCTCCTTACAGTTTACTGGATGGCCAACACATGTAGGTCATCAATGAACCTTTCCACAGAGGTGTTTCTTTCAACCTCTGCTTGCCTGTGATTCTGCTCTTGGCTGAGCATTAAAAGTGGTCTTTGATTAGATGGCCTAATTCTCTGAAGAGAAACCACTCTCCACCCTTCAATGCACCATCCCTCTTCCCAGACATCCTATCTCCTCTCTGTTGGCTGCAGTAAGCCAGGATTTTGTCCAGCCTTAAGGTCTTGAGCATGGGGGATGTTGCCCTCCCTGGCACACTGCAGGGGTTTAGTAACGCATGTTTCTTGATTCAGGTTCTTTGTCTCTCTGTCCCTCACCCTCCTGGGGATTGCTCAGAACTGTCCTAGTCTGCAGAATCCCAAAGTAGATCCCTCAGACAGCTTTTGGCACTTTCTCCACTGTTTTTATGATAGATTGAGCTCTGCCTGCCTACACCAATGTCGTCTTCCCTGAGCCTCTTTATTTTTTTTAAACATAGATATTTACACCTATAAATTTACTTCTGAGTGCTACTTTATCTGCATCGCATAAGTTTTGGTATCTGTTTCATTTTCAGTTATCTCAAAGTATTTCTTTTTTGTTTTGTTTTCTTTTTTTTTAGGAAATACCAATGAATGAACCTGGGTCCTCCTATATGGGAAACAGGCAATCAACTACTCAGCCACACCTACTTCCCTCAAATATTTCTTTTTTTTTAAAGGTTTGTTTGTTTGTTTATTTCTGCACCCTCCTTGTTGTCTGCTCTGTGTCCATTCACTGCAGGTTCTTCTCTGTTTGCTTGTCTTTTCCTTAGACAGCACCAGGAACCAATACTGGGACTTCCTGAAGTGGGAGAGAGGTGCTCAATCTCTTGTGCCACCTCAGTTACCTGGTCTGCTGCATCTCTTACTGTCTCTCCTCTGTGTCTCATCATCTTGCTGTGCCTGTTCTCCACTTGGGCCACAGCTTGCCATGCAGGCCAGCACTCCTGCATGGGCCAGCACTCCACATGGGGACAGCTCTCCACCCGGGCCAGCTTGCTATGCAGGCCAGCTTGCTTTCACCAGGAAGCCCCAGGAGTTGAACCCTGGACCTTCCATGTGGTAGACAGGAGCCCAATTGCTTGAGCTACATCTGCTTCCCAAACAATATACCTAATTTACCTTGTGATTGATTCTTTGTTCAACTGGTTATTTAGAGTGTATGTTTAATTTCCACATCTGTGAATTTCCTAAAATTCCTTCTGTTATTGCTTTCTAATTTCATTCCCTTGTGGTAGAAAATAAACTTGATATGATTTTAATTCTTTTAAATTTATTGCTTCCTGCTTTATTGCCTCATATATGGTGATCCATGTACACTTAAGAAGAATATATGTTATGCTGTTGTTTGGTGGAGTGTTTTATTGATGTTTGCTAGGTATTGTTCATTTATAATATTGTTGTTCTATTTAACTGTTGATGTTCTGCATAGTTATTCTTTCCATTATTGATAGTGGAGCATTGAAATCTCCAAACGATGTTGTTGCATTGCTTGTTTCTCTATTTAATTTGGTTAGTTTTTATTCAATGTATTTTGGGACACTGCCATTAGGTTCATTTATGTTTATACTTGATATGTCTTCCCAATGGATGAATGCCTCCCATTGGAAAGAAATGACTGCTTTTGTTTCTCAGAGCAATTTTTTTCTGAAAGTCTATTTGCCTGATGTTATTATAATTACTGCATATCTCCTTTGGTTATTGTTGTTTTCACATTATATCTTTTATTCATCATTTTACTTTCAACTTCTTTGAATCTAAAGTGTATCCATTGTAGATAGCATATCACTGGATCATTTTTTCAAATCTGCCAATCTCTACATTTTATTAGAGTGTTTAATCCATTTACATTTAATGTAATTACTGGCAAATATGGTTTACATATGCAATTTTATTTGTTTTATATATTTATTATTTTTCTATTCCTCCATGATTTATTTTGTACTATATAATTTTATCTTTTCATATGTGGTTTCTCTTGGAACTACAAATACCATCTTAACTTATAACAATATAGTTCAGATTAATAACAACTTAATTTCAGTAGTATACAAAAATTTACTCTTGGATAGCTCCATTCCCTCCCCAATTCTTTGAGCTATTATTGCCAGACAAATGACATCTCTATACTTTTAAGCTCATCAACACAATTTTATAAACTTTACCTTATGCAAATCATCTTTTCAATTAGATAGAACTACATTTACACTGCATTTTATGTTTATCTACATAGTAACATTTCCAGTGCTGTTTATTCTTCATATGGATTCAAGTTACTGTCTAGCATCTTTTCATTTCAGCCCAAAGGATTCTTATTAGTATTTCTTTTAGGGCAAGACTACTAGTAACAAATTAGATCAGTTTTTGTTCATCTAGAGATGACTTAATTTCTCCTTCATTTCTTAAATTAATACTATTCTTTTTTGTTTTATTGTGTTACCATATATGTAACAAATTTTACCATTTTAACCATTTTTAAGCATTTAATTATACTTACTTTCATAATGTTGTTCAACCATTCTTCATTTTTGAAGATCCCCCCTTCCCCCCCCCAGTTACAGAATTTGTGGTTGATGGTTTTTTACTTTCAAACTTTGAATGTCATCCCACTGCCTTGACCTTCATGGCTTCTGATGAGACCTTGGGTTTTTATATTATTGAGGATACTTAGTACAAAATGAGTGGATTTTCTCTTGCTACTTTCATGATTCTCTCTTTGTCTTTGCCTTTTTTTTTTTTTTTTTTTGTTATTCTGTTTATGATGTGTCTAGGTGTGGAGTTTTCTGAACTGATTCTACTTGGAATTCATTGAGCTTCTTGGATGTGTGGGTGAATGTTTTCATCAAATGTGGAGATTTTTGGCCATTATTTCTTGAAATATTTTGTCTTCCCCTTTCTCTCCTCTCCTTCTAGCACTCCCATTATGTATACTTTGGCATGTATTACTAAGACTCTGCTCATTTTTCTTCATTCTTTTGGTCTTAAGACAATTTCTCCTTTCTGTCTTCAAGTTACATAGTCATTCTTCTGCCATTTTAAATCTGCTGTTGAACGCCTCTTGTAAATTTTTAATTTGCTATTCACTTTTCAACTCTAGAATTTTTATTTGGATTTTTAAAAATAATTTCTCTTGAATGATGGTCAATTTTTGGTGAGCCATCATTTTCATATTTTCCTTTAATTTTTTAGACATGGTCTCCTTTTGCTCTTTTTTTTCCTGTTCATATTTTATATTTATATTTATTTTATTTTCTATTTTTAAAGAAGTTTTAAATTACATAAATGTCACATCATAAAATTCCTATATACCCCATCTCTGCCTCCCACAGTTTCCAACAGTAAGATCTTTCATTAATGTGGTACATTGTTACAATTGATGTACATATATTGAAGCATTGTTTCTAACCAAGGACTGTAGTTTAATCTTTTCTATTTTTTTTTTTTTGAGTCAGTTCCAGAAGCTTGTATGTTACTAAGAATTTGTCTATTTCATATAGCTTTTCTATTTTGTTGGTATACCATGATTGGCTGTCATCTCTTACAATCCTCATTATTTTTGTAAGGTCATTAATCTCCCATTAATTTCTGACTTTAGGAATTAGAATCTCCTACCTTATTTTCATGGTCATTCTAACTTAAAAAATCATCATTGTTTTTTATATTTCCAAAGAATGAGTGTTTGAATTTGTTAATTCTATTGTTTTTCTGGTCTCTCTTTTCTTCATATCCAATCCAATTTTTATCATTTCCTTTCTTCTGGTCGTTTGGGATTAGTTTTCTCTCCTTTTGCCAGTACTAAAGAATGTGGAGTTGGGATGTTTATTTGAAATTAACCTCTGAGCACTTTTTTTGCTTCATCTCACTGGTCGTTTTTTCTTCCTTTTAATTTTAAAATTTTTATTTCTTTTTTTAAAGATACATAGATAACAAAAAATGTTACCTTAAAAAGCATGAGGTTCCCATATACCCTCCCACCCCCTCCACTCCTCTCTTATCAGCAGCCTCTTTCATCATTGCAGCACATACATTGCACTTAGTGAATACATATAGGATTTCTCCATTGTAAATATTAGCTGTGGGTTTTTCATATACACCCTTTATCATGTTCAGAAGATTTCCTTCTATTCCTATCTTTTGCAGTGTTTTTATCAAGAAAGGGTGCTGTATTTTGTCAAATACTTTTTCTGCATCTATAGATATGATCAAGTGATTTTTTTCCCCCCTTCAATCTGTTTATGTGGTGTATTACATTAATTGATTTCCTTACATTGAACCCTCCTTGCATACCAAGGCTGAAACCAATTTGGTCATGGTGTATAATTCTTTTGATGTATTGTTGAGTACAATTAGCAAGTATTTGGTTGAGGATTTTAGCATCTAGGTTCATTAGAGAGATTGGTCTGTAATTTCCTGTCTTGTGGTGTCTTTTTTTGGCTTTGGCACTAGGGTAATGTTGGCATCATAGAATGAGTTCCTTCTGTTTCGATTTTCTGGAAGAGTTTCAGCAAGATTGGTGCTGGTTCTTTCCAGAATGTTTTGTAGAATTCACCTGTGAAGCCATCTGGCCCTGGGCTCTTCTTAGTTGGGAGGTTTTTAATGACTGATTCTATCTCTTTACTTGTGATTGGTTTATTGAGATCATCAATTTCTTTTTTCATCAATGTAGGCTGCTTATGTGTTTCTAGGAATTTGTCCGTTTCCTCTAAATTGTCCTTGTTGGCATATAGTTTTTCAAAGTATCCTTTTATGATAGTCTTTATGTCTGTGGGGTCAATGGTGATATCTCTTTTACCATTTTTTTTTTAAGATTTATTATTTATTTATTTCTCTCTTCCTGTCCCGCCCCAGTTATCTGTTCTCTGTGTCCATTTGCTGCGTGTTCTTTTTTGTCCACTTCTGTTGTTGTCAGCAGCATGGGAATCTGTGCTTCTTTTTGTTGCATCATCTTGCTGCAGCAGCTCTCTGTGTGTGCGGTGCCATTCCTGGGCAGGCCGCACTTTCTTTCATGCTGGGCGGCTCTCCTTCCGGGGCTCACTCTTTGCACATGGGGCTCCCCTACATGGGGGGCACCCCTGCATGGCACGGCACTCCTTGCACACATCAGCACTGCATGTGGGCCAGCTCCACATGGGTCAAGGAGGCCTGGGGTTTGAACCACAGACCTCCCATGTGGTAGACAGGATGCTGTATCCACTGGACCAAGTCTGCTTCCCTCTTTTATCATTTCTTATTTTGTGTATTTGTATCTTATCTCTCTTTTTCTTTGTTAGTGTAGCTAAGGCTTTGTCAATTTTATTGATCTTCTCAAAGAACCAGCTCTTTATTCTGTTTACTTTTTTCTAGTGTTTTCTTATTTTCTATTTCATTTATTTCTGCTCTGATCTTTGTTATTTATTTATTTCTTCTTCCTTTGGGGTTAGTTTGTTGATTTTTTACTAATTCCTCCAAGTGTACAGTTAGATATTTGATTTTTAGCTCTTCTTTTTTGATGTATGAATTTATGGCTATGAATTTCCCTCTCAGTACAACTTTTGCTATATCCCATAAGTTTTGATATGTTGTGTTGTCATTTTCATTGGTTTCAAGGTAGCTACTGATTTCTTTTGAGATTTCCTCCTTGACCCATTGTTTATCTAAGACTGTGTTGCTTAACTTCCGTATCTTTGTGCCTAATCTGGTTCTCTGGCCCTTGCAGATTTCCAGCTTCATTCCACTGTGGTCAGAGAAAAGAAATTATTTTGTATGATTTCAATCTTTCTGAATTCATTGAGACTTTCTCTGTGGCCTAGCATGTAGTCTATCTTGGAGAATGATCCATGTGTGCTTGAGAAGAATATATATCCTGCTGTATTTCGGTGTAATGTTCTGTATATATCTATTAGGTCTGGCTCCTCTAGTATATTGTTCAAAGTCTTTGTTTCTCTATTGATTCTCTGTTTAGATGTTCTGTCCAATGGTGACAATGGTGTATTAAAGTCCCCCACTATAATTGTAGAGACATCTATTCCTTCACTTAGTTTTTCCACTGTTTGCCTTAAATATTTGGAGGCACCCTGGTTAGGAGCATAAATATTTATGATTGTTCTTTCTTCTTAAAAGATTGACCCTTTTACTAATATGTAGTGTTCATCTTTGTCTCTTACAATAGTTTTGCATTTAAAGTCTATTTTGTCTGATATTAATAGAGCTACTCCTGCCCTTTTTTGGTTATTATTTGCTTGTAAGATTGTTTTCCAGCCATTCACTTTCAACCTCCTTTAATCCCTAGGTCCAAGATAGGTTTCTTGTAGACAGCATAAAGATGGGTCATATTTCCTTATCCATTCTGCCAATCTGTGTCTCTTGACAGGTGAGTTTAATCCATTGACACACATTGTTATTTCAAGGAATTACTTACATTAGCCATATTTTCTTTGGATTTGTGTACGTCATACATTGTTTCTATTTCTCTTTTTTTTAAAGATTTATTTTATTTATTTATTTCTCTCCCCTCCCCCCCACCCCAGTTGTCTGTTCTCTGTGTCTATTTGCTGCGTCTTCTTTGTCTGCTTCCATTGTTGTCAGTGGCATGGGAATCTGTGTTTCTTTTTGTTGCATCATCTTGTGACAGCTCTCCATGTGTGTGGCACCATTCCTGGGCAAGCTGCACTTTCTTTCACACTGGGCGGCTCTCCTTATGGGGTACACTCCTTGTGCGTGGGGCTCCCCTATGCGGGGACACCCCTGTGTGGCATGGCACTCCTTGCATGCATCAGCATTGCACGTGGGCCAGCTCCACACGGGTCAAGGAGGCCCGGGGTTTGAACTGCGGACTTCCATGTGGTAGATGGGCATCCTAACCACTGGACCAAGTCCGCCACTTCTGTTTCTGTTTTCATTTGTTCTTACACTCTCCTCCAACTCAGTTTCCTGTTTTGTTTTGTTTTGTTTTCTTTCCTCCTGCAGAACTCCCTTTAGTATTTCTTGTAGGGCAGGTTTCTTGTTGGCATACTCTCTTAGTTCTGTTTATCTGTGAATATTTTAAACTCTTCATCATTTTTGAATGTCAGCTTTGCTGAATAGAGTATTCTTGGCTGGAAATTTTTTTCTTTTAGAACCTTGACTATGTCATACCACTGACTTCTTGCCTCCATGGTTTCAGATAAGAAATCAGCACTTACGCTTACTGAGCTTCCCTTGTATGCGATGGTTCTCTTTTCTCTTGCTGCCTTCACTATTTTCTCTTTGTCTTGAGCATTGGATAGTTTGACAAGTATATGTCTTGAAGTAGGACTGTTGGAATTTATGCTGTTTGGGGTGCATTGAGCTTCCTGCACATGTACATCCATCTCCCTCAATAGGTTTGGGAAGTTTTCAGCCATTATTTCCACCAACACCTCTTTTGTCCCCTTTCCCTTCTCTTCTCCTTCTGGGATACCTATAATGTGTATGTTTGTGTGTCTTGTGTTGTCATTCAGATCCCTAAGTCCCTGCTGGATTTTTTCTATCTTTTTATCGATCAGTTCTACTATCTGTTTGATTTCAGATGTACTGTCTTCCACATCACTAATTCTTTCCTCTGCCTCTTCAAATTTGCTGATATTTGCTGAGAGTGTATTTTTGATTTCTTGGATTTTGCCATTCATCATCATCATATCTGTTATCCTTTTGTGTATGTTTACAATTTCTTTTGTATGCTCTCCAAGTGTTTTCTTAATATCTTTAATCTCTTCCCTCACTTCATGAAGTTGGCCCACGATATTTGTTTAGAGAGCTTTGATTAGTTGTTTGATGTTCTGATCCTCTTCCTGGTTTTTAGTTTGTTCATTGGGTTGGGCCATATCTTCCCGATTATTGGGATGCTTTGTAATTTTTTGTTGCTGTCTGGTCATTGTTTTATCTTGATGGGTTTGTTCAGTTGATTAGCTTCTCCATCTAGTCTCAGGGTTTATTTAAGTGCTGTTTTTGTGTGTGTGTTGAATCTTCTCTTTGACACTTTGTTCTTCTTATTCTATTTTCTTGTGGTTGTCTAAGTTCCCTTGAAGGAAAAAGATTAGGGCCAGGGGAAGCAAAAGAGGTAAGAAAAGGAAAAGTATAATAGTAGTACTGATAGTAAATTTTAGCAGAAGAACCATGTAAGACCTAGGAGAATGAATATTAAACTCATGTAAGCTGTGTAGAGTTACAACAATAAAAAAGTGGAGTACCTACAATGAGAAGGGAAACTGAATTTGGAGAAGAATATAGTATGAATTAAAAGGCCAGTGTTATCAGGAGAGAGGGGAAGAGAAAAGAAAGGACAATAACATAAAGACTGAATAAAAGCCAGAAAACAGAATAGAGGTGTTAGAAATAAAAATTCAGAAAAATTGGGGGCTAAACAAAGAGAGGTGGAATGTAAGAGCAACAGCAGAAGATGGAACATAGAAAGATGTAAAGGAAAGGAGATAGCATTGGTAGCCAAAATCAGTACACACTGAAAAGAGGAAATCGAGAATGAGAAAGCACAGCAAACAAGAAACACTGCCTACAGCATCTAATAGCAAAAAGGGGGGGAAAAGAAAAAAAAAAAAAGGGTGGTATGGGGATAAAGAAGAAGGAAAGACAAGAAAACAAATAAAATAAACCAGACAAGCCTTCAAGCACGGAGTCCATTTTGCAATTGAATAAACTGCTTAGGAATCTGTCCATTTCCCTTTCTCCCTTCCTTAGTTCTCTCTCCCAGGGCAGCAGGAAGCCTGTGAGAGCTCCCCTCCAAGATTCAAATGGGACCCTGGTGAACCAAATCACCAGAGTAAATAATGACACTCAGTCTCTTTGAGAGCTAGCACCCACACCTTGGCAGGAACCCTAAATATGCTATTTTAAGCCTACCAAGCATGTCCTACTGTCCCCCTCCCTTAGGTGAGTTGCACAGGACTAGTTAATTGCCTGACTCCACCTCTCCCAAACCAATTTTCCCTATCCCAGGGCACTTATGTAAATCAGGTTCTCTCTGCAGATTCACCTCTCCTCTCTTCTTAGCCTCTCCCCAGGCCAGCTGGCATGCTCCTCCAAGCTTAAAAAAGGGGGACCAGACAATTGAACCTGCACTCCTTGGGCCCCTCACTAGAACCTTCCCACTCTCAGAGTTTGTCTGAGACCGGCAGGCTAGGGGAATGCCAGGGTTCAGGGAGTGCTGGGTTCAGGGAAAGCCGGCTCCGGGAACGTGGGCTCAGGGAATGCAGGCTCAGGGGATGCGGGGTTCAGGGAATGCGGAGTTCAGGGAATGTGGGGTTCAGGGAACACGGGTTTGGGGATTGCAAGTTTGGGGAACAAGGGGTTGGGAATGCCACCATGTGACTGGTGGTGCTCAGGGAATGCTGGGGCTATCAGCCTTAGGGGAAGGGTTTAACCTTCCCACAGCTTCAGGCCCAAGTGCCAGAAACCCATGGTTTTGCCTTGAGCAAGCACTCATTTTGTCACACTCTCTCCAGATCTGTGTCCAGAAACCTCCTCCTTTGTGGGTTCCCAAAACAGCTCACTTGGGCAAGATTCTGTCCCCACTCAGCAGGTTTTTGCAGGAGAGATGACAAGGGTGCACTTACTCGGACACCATCTTGCCTTCAATCCTCCTTTTGTTCTTATTTACAATACAATAGCTGAGTTAAAGTCTTTGTCTAGTAAATCCAACATGTACCTACCCAGGAACAGTTTTTATTGATTTCTTTTTATCCTGTGCATGGGACCTACTTTCCTTTCTTCTCATGTTTCCTATATTTTTTTAGACCAGACATTATAAATAATATAATGTGGCAACTCTTGGAATCAGATCACCCATCCTGCCAGGATTTGTTTGTCTTGTTGTGATATTATCTGTTTGTTCAGTGACTTACATGGACTAATTCTATAAAGTCTGTTTTCTGTACTGGGTCACTGAAGTCTCTGCCCATAGCTTATTGGTCAGGTAATGATGAGACAAATTTTCTATAAATGTCTTGAATCAATAAGACTCCCACTCTTTGCAAAGGGGCTCTATATGTTACCTGGTCTAAGACATCAATCTTCTGGCAGTTTACACTACCGTAACCTTTCTTTCTTCTGTGCAGGGATTCAAAGTCATCACAGTGAAAGACTGGGACCTTCTCAGGTATTTCCTGGGCAAGTGAGTGTAGACTTATGAGGTGGACATCTCACTCCACAGATAATTCTCTTAAGTTTTTTTTTTCCAACATCTTGTTTGCGCAAATTGCATTCCCACTTCAGGCAGCTATAATGTCAAGCAATTTGCTGCTGGTTGTTTAGACAGACATTCTGAGAGTAGAGTTTCTCACTAGATAACTTTGAGTGAGGTCAAATAAAGACTAACCCTGAGGTTGGGGCTCTTGCAGGGAGCTGCCAGATAGGTCAAATAGTGACAGTTCTCTAAGGACGGGTCTTTTGGTGAAGCTCCAAACCCATTCAGCGCCTCCCGGGGCTCCTAGGCTGCTCGTTGTCACACCTGCTGTAGCCGGGAGGCCGCCGACCTTGAAGACCCCGCGGCATTGTGGGAGGAGGATGGGAATGAAGCGAGTTCAGAATTCCACGAAGCACTACTAAGGTTCAAGCCCTTTTCTTGAATAAATGCTCCTTAGATTGTTGAAAGCCTTTGGTTAATTCCCAGGGTTCTGAAAGAGTTGATTTTGACAACTTTATAGGTTTCTTGTTGCTTTTATGGAGAAGCAGATTTTCCGATGTCTTTATTCTGTCATTCCAGAGTTGCTTCTTCAGACTACTTCTATCTTAAGAAGTGAATTTTAAAGTTTAAATAGCAATGGCTACTGTATTAGTGTGCTAGTACTGCATGATAGGTTACCACAAACTGGGCGGCTTGAAACAACAGAAGTCTATTTTCTCAGCTCTGGAGGCTACAAGTCTGAAATCAAGGTGTCAGCAAGGTTGGCTCCTTCCAGAGGCTCCTGAGGGAGAATCTGTTGTGTGCCTCTCTCCAAGCTTCTGGTAGTTGCAGACGGTCCTTGGCTAGTAGACATATCACTCCAATCTCTGCCTCTGAGCATGTTGTTCTCCCTGTGCCTGTCTCTGTGTCCCTGTTTTCTTTTCTTAAAAGTGCACCAGTCGTTGGATTCAGGGCCCACTCTCACCTAATTGACCTCATCTTAACTCATTACATCTGAAAAAACTTTATTTCGGAATAAATTCACTATTTGAGGGTTTGGGTGGACATGAATTTTGGGGTGACACTAGTCAACCCAGTACAGTTGGTCATGTGAAAAATGGTCTTTGATTATACACTCTGTTCTTAACAATAGTAGTAAAATATTTATTAAATTAATTAAGAAGACTAACTTTGCCTATCCCCCTTTCCTGCCTCAGGTTCTAACAATATATTCTCCTCAAAATAGTATCATCTGAAACTTCATAAAGTACAGCAGTCACCAATAAGTCTGTGCTATTATGCATTACACTCCTATGGAAATTCATGTCTCCTTCATTCTGGTATTGAAATTATTGTGATAGAGGGACCAGGTCCTTAGTAATGTCAGTAGGTGATTTCTTTTTCTTTTAAGATTTATTGGGAAACGGACTTTGGCCCAGTGGTTAGGGCGTCCGTCTACCATATGGGAGGTCCGCGGTTCAAACCCCGGGCCTCCTTGACCCGTGCGGAGCTGGCCATGCGCAGTGCTGATGCGCGCAAGGAGTGCCGTGCCACGCAAGGGTGTCCCCCTGGTGGGGGAGCCCCACGCGCAAGGAGTGCGCCCGTGAGGAAAAGCCACCCAGCGTGAAATGAAAGAGCAGCCTGCCGAGGAATGGCGCCGCCCACACTTCCCGTGCCGCTGACGACAACAGAAGCGGACAAAGAAACAAGACGCAGCAAATAGACACCAAGAACAGACAACCAGGGGAGGGGGGGGAAATTAAATTAAATAAATAAATAAATCTTTAAAAAAAAAAAAAAGATTTATTTTACTTATTTCTCTTCCCTTCCCCTCCCCCTCATTGTCTGCTCTCTGTGTCCATTTGCTGTGTGTTCTTCTGTGTCCACTTGGATTGGGGACTGGGAAACTGCGTCTCATTTTTATCAGTGGGACTGTGAAACTGTGTCTTATTTTTGTTGCATCATCTTGCTGCATTAGCTGTGTGTGTGTGTGGTACCACTCCTGAGCAGGCTGCACTTTTTTTGCACGGGGTGACTCTCCTTATGGGGCACACTCCTTGTGCGTGGGGCTCCCCTACATGGGGGACACCCCTGCGTGGCATGGCACTCCTTGCACGCATCAGCACTGTGCATGGGCCAGCTCCACACGGGTCAGGAGGCCCTGGGTTTGAACCCTGGACCTCCCATGTGGTAGGTGGATGCTCTATCAGGTGAGCCAAATCCACTTCCCAGTAGTTGATTTCTAATCTCCCCTCTTGTTTGCCTAAAGATCCCTACCGTAATTTACTAGCAGGAAATACACTCATGGATCTGACCTTGCCACCATAATCACCATTGGGATGATTTTACCTATCAGAGGTTGATAAGGATTTCCAGAAAAGTCTGGCTCTAAAGCAGAAGACTTCTTTGGAGGGAAATGCTAACTCAATAGAATGAAACTAGAAATAATATCAAAGGAATGAGTGAACTTAATGAGAGAGACCTGGATGTGGTAATTGTCCTAGTATTTTGGGTAGTATACTTCATGATGTTTGTACTACTGTTGTTATGGTCTCTAACCCTCACTTTAGCAGACCATACTTGTGCTAACCGGACTAAACACTTTCTCTACAAAAATCCTTAATCGGTGGGCCACACTCCTAAATGTCTCTACCGGCACTGTCAACACCTAGACCAAAAACTCCCTCCTTGATTGCCTTGCTGTTCCAACCAATCTCTCAGAGTTCAAGGGGGAGTAGGTTTTCTCTCAGACAATAGATTTTTTTTTTTCAGCTAGGCCAGTAAGAAGTATTTATTGGGAAATGAGGGAAAAGAACAGAGCTTGCTAAGAGATGGGAGAGAAAGACAGAAATATGCACTGAGATTTGATGAGAGCCCCTCTAGGCAAGAGAGAGTGAGTTCTGGCTTATGTGCTTACTTTTTTAAAAAAATTAATTAATTTATTTCCCCCCTCCCCATCCTTCCTACTGTTTTTGCTGTCTGTGTTGTCTTCTCTTCTCATTTTCTCTCCTCACGGATTTACTGGAATTCAATGCTGGAAACCTCTGATGGGGAGAGAGGTTCCCTGTCAATTGTGCCAGCCCAGTTCTTGGTTTCTGCTGTACTTCACTGTGACTCTCCCCTTGTCTCTCCTTTGATGTGTCATCATCTTTCTGCATGACTCACTTGCACACAGCACTGGTTCACCATGCGGGCGTTTGCACAGGCACTGGCTCACCTTGTGGGCACTTGTGCAGGCACTGGTTTTCTGTGAGGACACACTTTCTCTTCTTTTTCACCAGGAGGACCCAGGTATCAAACCCAGGTCCTCCCATACGGTAGGCAGAAGCTCCATCAGTTGAGCCAGATCTGCTTTCCTATGTGGTTATCTTTTAAACTATTAATTTTACCTCCCCTTGCTAGTGCTAAGGGGAGGAGTCATTGCTGTAATTGGTTAGCCCACCAATGGTGGGGCCCAATGGTGAGGGCTGTTTGGAATATCAGTGCCACGAGGTGGTCCCAGAAAGAGTTAACTGGAACTTCAAGGTCAGGGTCGAGGTTTTATTGGGGTCTCATGACCATATCATCTGTCAGTCATGTTGTCTGTAGGCCATGTTGTAGCTCATCTTTTTCCTCATTTCCCCATACTAACTTGCTTCAACTTCCTCCTCAATGAGTTCACAGCTTTATTCTTAAGGCGGTGTTGAGGGGCAATGGTTATTCTTCTGTAATTACTTCCTGCTGGTTAGGGCAGTAGTCCCTGCCTGAGGGTGTAAATCTCTCTGGCTACTCTATTGAGGTAGAGAAAAGACGGGTCTGATACTGTGGTTAGAACTAGATGAAATCAACCCCATGACTATGTGACTATGTGACTATGTGACTAATAAGGTGTTAATTCTGTAAGAAATAAACTTAATTAGAATTTTGAAGTTACATGGCCCCCCTAAAAGGATAAAGAAGACAGTTGTAAGCAGATTAAAAGGGGGCCAGCTGTGATATACTGGACAGTAAGAGTGAGAAAGGCCAGGTGCCTTCAGAGGCTGCATTCTCCCAACGTTGATGGGAAACAGCATTCTTCCTTGAGTTCTTTATGCTGTTGGTTAATTCAAGGGAGAGATTGTGGTAAACCTACTGGGTTTGGGTATAAACTGCCAAGCACACTTCCAACAGCAATGTTATGCTTAGGACAGCTAGGAGAAGTATGGAGAGGCATTGCCCTAGACATAAACTCACAAGGACAGTATAGACAAAAATAAGACAAGCATATGGCAAGCAAAATAAAGACAGTACTTAAGAGAATCATTCTTTTGTCTTACATGTATATTCATTAACTACTTAAAAAGTGAATTAGGGGAAGCAGATGTGGCTCAAGTGATAGAGCTTCTGCCTACCATATAGGAGGGCCTGGGTTTGATCCCTGGGATCTCCTGGTGAAAAAGAAGGAAAGAAAGTGTGCCCAAGTGGCAAGCCAGTGCCCGTGCGAGTGCCTGCATGGTAAGCCAGTGCCCTGAACAGGAGAGTCACGCAGCAAGATAATGAAGCATCAGAAGAGAGACAAGGGGAGAGTCAAGGTGAAGCACAGCAGAAACCAGGAACTCAGGTGGTACAGTTGACAGGTAACCTCTCTCCCCATCAGAGGTCTCCAGCATTGAATCCCAGTGAATCTGAGAGGAGAGAAAATGAGAAGAGAAGACAACACAGACAGCAAAAACAGCAGGGTGGGAGGAGGGGAAGGGAAGAAATAAAATAAATAAATCTTAAAAAAAAAAAAAGTATTAAGTGTACCAGGACTTTTAACATGTTCAATATCCCTCTGCATATGATCGAGAATAGAAATGATATCATTGTAATCATCAGGCATATATGTAGAACAGAAGAGATATAGGTGTAGCCCTCAATAATGATCAATGCACAAGTTTTTCTTTGAACTACAATTACTAGATCTAAGCTCCAGGTTTGTAATATCACGCATGCTATCTCTCCATGGAAGCAGGCCATAATGCCAATTGTGATTAAGGTCTACTTACATCATTCTGGTAATCATTGCTCCCCTTGGCATGTCCTTTGCACAGCCAGTATGCTGCAGCACCATTGACCCTAAAGAGAAGCTAGGAAGGTAATCTTCAGTATTTTACTGGCCTGATGCACAGTGCCCTTTGGCACTCTGAAACAGAGTCAGCCTGGGGGCAATATTCATTATACATCTGGCCATATCGAGCATCGCCAGCTGCTGCAAGAGTCTGAAACTGCAATGTACTCTCCATCTACTTCAGAGATGTAGTAGAGGCTTTTATTGTTTTAGATGTCAGTGACCAACCTAGCCAATAACTCAAATGGAGAGGCAACATGCAGTACTGAAGGCCTGATTTGAATATACAAGAAAGTTTGATGATATTGAACTCTTAAGAGATGATAGATTTTTGTGGAGCTATATACTAAATTTCTTAAAATATTTTCCCTCAGAGGTACGCAGGAAATTCACAATATACTGTGATTCAAAATCACAGAAATTCAGAACCATATAAAATTCCCTATATGCTACCATGGCAAGGGGGACTATCCTGTTGTATTTTATTTTATTTTTATTATTTGTTTATTTTATTTTATTTACTTATATTGTGAAATTCAGTGATTTCATCAAGTGGTGCTACCTTATCATAAATCGGTTTTAGAACATTTTCATCCCCTCAGTAAGATTTCCCCATGCCCATACACAAATAATCCTGGTTCCTTCCCTATCCCCAGGCAACTACTAATCTACTTTCTAGTTTTATAAATTTGCTTTTCCTGGACATTTCATATAAGTAGAATCATACAACATGTAGTCATTTGTGTCTTGCTTCTTTCACTTAGCATGCTTTTTAGTCTTATTCATGATGTAACATCTTTATTAGTTTGTTATTTTCTATTGCTGAATAGTATTCCTTTTTATGTATATACAACATTTTGTCTATCCATTTCCTAGTTGATGAACATTTAGGTTCTTTCCAGGTTTTTTACTATTATGAACAATGCTGTTGTGAACATTCATAGGCAACTCTTTGTGTGGGCATGTATTTTCATTTCTCTTGAGTAGATATTCATAAGTTGAATTGCTGGCTTATGTGGTGGTTTTATGTTTAACTTTTTGGCACACTGGTAAACTATTTCCCAAAGTGACTGCACCAGTTTACATTCCCATCGGCAGTGTGCAAGTATTACAAATTCTCTACATTCTTGCTAACATTTGTTGACTCATTTTCTAGCCATAAAAGTGAGTGTGGGGAAACGGACTTTGGCCCAGTGGTTAGGGCGTCCGTCTACCATATGGGAGGTCCGCGGTTCAAACCCCGGACCTCCTTGACCCGTGTGGAGCTGGCCATGCGCAGTGCTGATGCACGCAAGGAGTGCCGTGCCACGCAAGGTCTGTCCCCCGCATGGGGGAGCCCCACGCGCAAGGAGTGCGCCCGTGAGGAAAGCCGCCCAGCGTGAAAAGAAAGAGCAGCCTGCCCAGGAATGGCGCCGCCCACACTTCCCCTGCCGCTGACGACAACAGAAGCGGACAAAGAAACAAGACGCAGCAAATAGACACCAAGAACAGACAACCAGGGGAGGGGGGGAAATTAAATAAATAAATAAATAAATCTTTAAAAAAAAAAAAAAAAGTGAGTGTGGAATGGTATCACCTTTTAGTTTAATTTGTATTTTCCTAATACTAATAATGTTGAATATTTTTTCATGTAATTTTTGGTCATTTGCATATCTTATTTGGTGAAATGCCTGCTTAATTCTTTTTCCTACTTATGATTGTATTATTTGTCTGATTAAGTGTGTAAGAGTTCTCTCTATATTATGGATGTATGTTTGGTGAGATACAAGGATACATGTTTTTTTTAAATCTGATATGTGTTTTGCAGATATTTTCCCCAGTCTTTTTTTTTTTCCTTTCTTTCATTTTCTTAATGGCATCCGCTGAAGAGAAAAAGTATGAATTTTTAAATGTAATTTCTATTTTGGTAACATATAAATGTAAAATTTTCCATTTCCACCACTTTTAGATATACAATTCAGAGGTGTGAATTACATTCACAATGTTAAGCTACAAGAAACACCATTCTTTACCAAAACTTTTCTATCTCCCAAGCAAAAGTTTGAATTTGACGATGT
The DNA here is from genome assembly GCF_030445035.2 of Dasypus novemcinctus. Lineage (NCBI taxonomy): Eukaryota > Metazoa > Chordata > Mammalia > Cingulata > Dasypodidae > Dasypus > Dasypus novemcinctus. The sequence goes on along the minus strand of NC_080682.1, from coordinate 102,617,911 downwards.
CTGATTTATCAGGTTTTTTTCATTTATGGACTGAACTTTTGGTTCAAAACAGAAATAAGTGATGAAGGGAAGCTTTAAACTAAGAAATATTTGCTTCACAATTCCGTGATGAAAATGCATGCCTCTAAGTATATCCTTTGAATGGACTGTACAAAGCATGGGACTGTAGAACACAAGGAATCCAGTGGTGGATGATGGACTGTGATTAACAGGAGAAATATGAAAATGTTTTTTCTTGAATGTTAACAAATATGTAATAGCAATACAGGGTGTTAATAATTGGGTGGGTTGGGGGAAAAATACACCAAATGTAAGACATGGGCTAAATATTGCACAAAAATGAATATTTTGATGATGCTCGTTCATACTTTGTAACAAATGGTTCACAACAATGCAAGGTGTAAGTAGAGGGGGAGGTGTACGGGAGCCATGTATGAAGATATGCATACTTGTGTTGTTAATTCAAAAATTTACTATACACTCATTATTTATGCATGTTCATGTATGAATTATATACGTCAATAAAATTTAATTTGTGCATAACAAGGTCTGGAAGATAATCAGTTTTCTTCTAAAAGTTTATTTTCATGGGCCTTACATTAAACGGTCTTTGGTTCTTATTGAGTAAATATTTATTGTGTGAGGTAAGGGTCTCAGGTCATCTTTTGCACGTGAGTAATCAATTTTCCCAACACTATGTGTTAAACTTACTATCCTTTCCCCATCTCCATAGATCCTTTGATAAAAATCATCTGACTATACATGTATTTTTTACTGGACTCTCAATTCTGTTCCATTGATTTATATGTCTATTTTTATGTCAATACCACTGTTGTAAGTGGTCTTAATGTGAAATATTAATATAGAAAATTATTAATATAATCTGCAAGCTAATGAGTTCTCAGAACTTGAGGATGACACTACAAAAAATGGGTTCAGAAACTGTACTGCAGGCCTTTGATAAAATATATTGTATTGAGACAACCTTAATCTTAAATTTCACTAATTCTACTATTTCTGTAAACAAGTCATATTTGGGAGACTTGGGACCAATTTACATGATAAAATCCTGGCCCTGACTCTTACATTAGTGCTATAGTGAAAAATGCAATTAAGAGCTATGAATGTATCCTGGGTTAGAAGGGTAGTTAAGTATATGGCTCAAGTTCACAACAAGTGTCAGAGCTGGGAATTGGCCTACTCTAACTGGCTTCAATCAATGTGATTTGGGAAGCAAAATAGTCACATCCCAACTCTCCACCCAAGCAATTCACACGACATATGTGAAGTGTCTGTTTATTTAAACAGGTTGGCAGAGGGCCCCACCATGGAGCAAGAACTGAGTAGCTAGGAGCTGTGGGGCAGAACAGGGCTGGAATGTCTTGGTATCAGAACATAGAAGGATCTCAGCTGAGCAGCCAGAGCATCATCAAGGACAAGGAGAACAGGAGAGGCACCATCCTATGGGATTGAGCCCCACTCATAGAATCTGGCCAGCATAGAATCTGGCCACCTGCTCATTGGGATTGTCCTGGTCCGAGTCGAACCACATCTGGATGCAGCGACCACTCCCTCGGCTGTAGTTGCTGACCTTGTAGGAGTGACTCCAGATTTCATTGCACAGGGCAGCAGGTGTGGGGAAGTAGAAATGGAAGGGCTGGCAGGTAGCTTTCACTGGGCATTGGTTATACCCTGTAGGGAAGATGAAGACCAGCTATTGAACCAGAACTGTCAATTGCTCCACCAGCCCCCAACCCCAAGTCTTCATATACCCATTCCACACCCTCACACTTCCACTTTCACTCTACCTCCAACCACTCACCCCAGTCCTCACCTGAGGTCCAATTCCAGCCCTTGTGCCAGTTGCTCTTGCAGGTGTAGGAGGAGCGGCAGTCCTCCCACCAGCGCTCACAGTCCTCCTTGCACAGGGGCACGTTCAGGATCCGCTCTTTGCGCCAGCTCTGGTTAACCTGGGGAATGTTGGTGGAGAAGAAGGGCTTAGCTCAAGATTCTCAACAGTGACGACTGCAAAGAACTGTACCTGGGGAAAAGATAGTAGAAAACTCCTCTGCTTTCAGAGGTCAAAGGTGCAGAGGACACCTGTACCTTCCGGATCCAGGGCCCCAAGTTGGGGGAGCACTCATAGAGGCAGGTGTCCTGGATGAAGTGCTGTTTGCAGGTAGGTGCCATCACTCCACAGTGGTCCCAGTTGAATCTGTACAGGTAGGAGATATCCTTATGGGCTTCCTGGCTGGTGTTGTGGGAGCAGCAGGAGTTCTTCTTCCAGGGGCGACACTAAATGGGGGAAATGGGGGAAGACAAAGGAACTAACTCCCATGCCCTCCACAGCCAGAATATTCTTGCAGGCAGCCTCTCCCATCTTCTCCTTGCTCCCCTTACCCAAGCTCTTTCAGGGAAATCCTTGCTCTTAGGACCCTCTTTGGGGGAGGAGACTCTTGGAGACAGTGGGAGCCCAGGAGGAAGCCTATGCTCAGGATACAGTCATTACAAAATTCATTAATTCAATTCATTCCTTCCTACTTCCACTAAGTCAGATGCTCTTCTAGAAACTAGGTCCTCTTATCCCTGGAATACTCAGACCCAAGCACCTCCATTGACTGACTCATGGGCTATTGCCAATGGCTGAGCAGTCTGGTTAGTTCATGGAGGGAGCACAATTGGAGGATTAAAGGCTCCCCAGTGTGGAGAATGGACCTTTGGAAACAATTGGCAGCTTGGAAAGGCACTATGGGGAAACGGACTTGGCCCAGTGGTTAGGGCGTCCGTCTACCACATGGGAGGTCTGCAGTTCAAACCCTGGGCCTCCTTGACCCGTGTGGAGCTGGCCCATGCACAGTGCTGATGCAGGCAAGGAGTGCCGCGCCATGCAGGGGTGTCTCCCGCGTAGGGGAGCCCCACACGCAAGGAGTGCACCCGTAAGGAGAGCCGCCCAGCGCGAAAGAAAGTGCAGCCTGCCCAGGAATGGTGCTGCCCACACTTCCCGTGCCGCTGACGACAACAGAAGCGGACAAAGAAACAAGACGCAGCAAATAGACACAGAGAACAGACAACCGGGGGAGGGGAGGGAATTAAAGAAATAAATAAATCTTTAAAAAAAAAAAAAGAATTATTCAAAAAAAAAAATAAAAGGAAAGGCACTATGTATGTTCTTGTTGATGCACACGTTAAGGGTCTACATCATAATGTACATTTTGGAATGACCTAGCTGAAAAAGGATGTACCACAATTTTTCACACTAGATGAGCCTACAGATCCTCCTTGACAATACGAGGATGAGCACTGTCTGGAGATGAGGACAATGAATCTTTGTTACCTTTGGTAACATCTGTGAAATAGCTGCATTTCCCATGACTGCTTCTGTTGGTGGGTGGATTCCCCATTGAACTGGACATGGAAATTCCAACACCATGAAATTTTGATACCAGGAACACAATATAGCTCTTTCGTTAAAAGAGGTCCAACCTGCCATTTACTGCGAGATGTCAGGTTTACTGTGAGACTTGTCAAATACAATCTGTAGCCTGAAAAGGTCATTTAAAAGCTATTTCCAAAGGGCCATGCCAGGCCAGTCATGGCAAGTGTACTTCAATTGGCCCCCTCCCACCATTCCACGGTATGTCTTACGTCTCGTTTGTGTTAGGCACCTATTCAGGCTAGCCTTGTCTTTCTAGTTTATCATGCAGACGTAGTACATGCATGGGATTCCTGGGTAAAGCAGCTTTGCCACCCCTTCAGGTACCCAGATGACATCTCCTCTCACCAAGGATCCTGCTTGACTGCACAGATCACTCAACAATGGGCCCAGACTCATGGAATTAGATGGACCTTCCATGTCACCCACCACCCACAGGCATCCAGCACTGTGGAGAACTTTAATGGCCATCTGAAAAAGACACTTTGATGTCTACACCAACAGCTTTGCTGGATTAACTGCCATCTTACTTGGGCCTCTGGTAGCTCAACTCAGTAGTTCTCCAGAAGGGAAACATGATCTTATCCTACTTTCTTTCCCAGGGAGGGATGAGGGTGGAGGAGGAACCTGGGCTTTGCTGCATGTCTGCCTTTAATTCCAACAGGATTAGGATTGACCCCGAATGGGGAACCAGAGACATGCCCGTGGACCTAACACTTGCATACAGGAAGAAAGTGGGTGACGTCTACCCTGGCTGATCCATCAGTTCCCTTGGGAAAGGCACTGGACACCTTCAAAGAGTCCTGATAACACCCTTCTATCAGTATGGAGGGATATGGACTGGAGGATATGGGTAAGGTACTTTGATCAATAGAAAAGGGTGAAGTTATAGCTAAGGACAAGGGGCAGACAAACTGGGTGGCTTAAGAAAGAAAAAAATCTAGTTTATTTCTTCCAGAATCAACGTCTTGTTAGCCATATGGAAAATTCATCCAGCTTTGCATAGGATGCCAGATCCATCTTCCTCCAAATGAGATAAAATAGCAGGAGGGTTTTACATCTTGTCAAGTAGGGCCTACTGTCCCTAACCAGCAGGAAGTAGCTACAGAAGAAAGACCATCTTCCTTCAGCAGCCCTTTAAGAATAAAGGTATAAATTCTCTGAGGGGGAATGAAGCTGGCTAGTAAGATAGGGAATCAGAGGATGGATCTGGAACCTGGCAAAGAGTCCACATGGACATTAATAGCACCCCCCCCCAAGATTCTGCCATTCAGAACATGATTTCCTCCAGAAGCGAGGAGAAGTCCCAGATAACCCCTAAGGACTTTATCATTGGACCCTCCAAGGGGATTAATGGATGGGGTAACCAATCAAAACAGTAAACAGCTGGGACTCCTATGCCAATAGCAAAGGGATGGAATAATTAACAGTTCAAAAAGCAGGTGTCAAGGCCTGATTTCGTGCTCTCCCCTTTGGACCCCAATTCTGGCCATCTTCTCCCCCCGCATGGATTAACACTCAAGTAAAACCTGGTCATTTATAATCTATAATGGGAAATTGTAGTCTGTAAATCAGCCCACTTTATCACTTTTCAACCCCTTCCTCTCTACCTGGAACCTATGATCTGTTTACTGGCCTAACTCACTCAAAGTGCTCTTGAAATTCATTACTGCAGCACAGTCAAGAACCTAGACAAAATCTGGTAACAAAACAATACCAGGAAGTCCTTTATTTATACACTGCAACAAAGCTAAAGGCACACCATTGGCTGTGCACTCTTCCTTTCCACACTACGGGACAACGTGTCAGGATGCAACAATTCCTGATGTAATGAAACTGGCAAATGGCTCAGTCATCTTTCCAAAGTAGTCCCCAATAAACGCATGATACACAATCTGTCAGCCACCTTGGCTAAGCAGAAATCATTAGACTTTTCAGCCAAAGTAGTGTTTACTCATCACATCGCCTTAGACTTCCTAGCCCAACAAGGAGGCATATGTGCTATTGCCAATACCTCCAATACCTCCAGCTCTACATGATTAATACCTCAGGGAGGTAGAAGGGTGACTAAAATCCAAGAGCAAGTGCGCTACCTGCAAAGTGTACAGATTCTCTGAGGGACCTCTTCAGCTGTCTCCCAGGGGTGGAGGGGAGTGTGGGTGCAGGCACTACCTCAGACAAGCCCGAGCTCCCTGCCTGGAGTGGTGCTATGCAGAGGTGAAGCCCTCCTAATGGGCTGCAGCCACTGGTGTTGCCAAAATTTTGCCGCCAACATTGCGGAAAGCCGCAGGCCAAAAGGCCGTCCCATCTCCACCTTCATCTCCAAGGTGGGAGTTAAGCTTATATTTTGGAAGATGATGCCAAAATATTGGCTAGATTTTGTTGAGAGGCTGACAGGTGGATGGCTGGGGAAGTCACCCACTCCCGGAGCAGCCAGCTCCCAGCCCTTGCTTAATCCCACCTCCTCTTTTTTATGGGAGGATGTGTCAGTTTGTTTAGATTTCACAACCCCAGGGAGGACGCTGAGTCTGATGAAAAGGTCTGACAACACCTTAAACCAAGAAACTGCAAGGACAGAAGTTCATCAGGGCAGGAATTCTCAATGGCAGGGCCTTCCCCCTGGGGTGGATAAATACTCAGCCCTCACCAGCACACATTTCCCTCTATCCTCCAACGTGAACTGCCACCTGCCAACCCTGACCCGAGCAGTTGGCCTCCCTGGAGACCAGCCAAGCAGGGATCTCGTCCCCTGCTCTTTGGGCCCTCTGTGCTGTTTAGGTAATAAAGTGGTCGCTTGCAGCACATTTCTGCTGTGCTCCCACAGCACACCGACGGGCAACCTGCTCCACATTGGGGTCTCCTCAGGCAGCCTCTCGGCCTCCACCCTCCTCCTGCCAGCAATACCCACGTGGGGGATTTCAGCACTTCCAACTCCTGACTTGGTCTCCCTGAGTCAGCTCCTCTCCGCCCCCAGACCCCCCTGACCCACCTGGCCATGCAGCACGTTCTCGGGGCTTGGCTTCTCCTTGTGGTGCTTGGCGTCCATGCAGACGTTGAGAAGCCCGGTCCTGTCCCGCGTCGTCCTGGGCTGGGCGCCCCACACTGGGAGCGCTGACACCAGAAGGAGCAGCAGCCGTGTTGTCATCAGTGAGGCCATGTCTGTCCCTGAGGGAAGAGCTGGGGTCAGAGGCACCAAGGAAGAAGGGAGGCTGCCAGGTGTGGGAACAGCCCCAGGTGGTGGAGCCTGCACTGGGCAGCCTGGGGCAGGTCCCGCCCCATCCAGGCCCAGAGAGGGGGAGGAGCACAGCCTGCTCCTTCCTTCTGGTGGGAGGCTCCTTGAGGTTAGGTGAGGGGTCAGGAGAGTTCGCAGGGGGGAGCCCCTTCCCCCTGAGCCTGCCCTCTCCCCTGGGCTCTTCCCCACAGTGTGGGGGTGGGTAATGCCCCGTCGGTGGAACCTGTGCACCCCCCCCCCCCCCAGGAGAAGAGGCTCAGCCTGCAGTCCAGTGCCCTGGCGTGGAGGGAGAAGTTCTCTTCTTGCTGAGACAGCCCCGTCCTGAGCCTCACTCCCTTCCCCAGATGGTCTTCAGGAGTGAACGATGCAAGTAAGGGATGGGTTTTGGGAAAAGACAGAAACACCAAGGAGGTTGCTATAGGTCCATATCTCTTACTTGAAATCCTTGGAGCCAAATGTCTTAGGGTTAGAATTTCTAGGACTAATTAAAAGGCAGTATAAAAAACAGGGAATAAGATTTACATGTACCCAAAAATCACACACACATTCTATAGTGAGATATTTACACTATGGAATAAATCACCAAGAAAACAATTTAAATACAGCCAATCAGCAATCGCCAACTCCCTATTCTTAAACCCTCTCACTTCCTCTTTTTAAGCAACCGCCTGTGCTAGCCCTTTTAAGAAACATAATATCCATTAACCAATGAAAATTTCCTCCCAGTGTACACCCTCATTCTGTGTATGAAATCCAGTAGCTCTCTTTGTTCAGGGCAACTCCTCTCTACCTTGAAGCAATTGGAATCTCCCCAATTCATGAATTATGCCAATAAGATTATCTAATCTAATCTAATCTTGCTCACTTATTTTTTTTTTTAATGAAAGTATTCTCTAATAGTAGCTGCTTCACAACAGGGCACACATAGAGACTTAATTAAAATGCACAATTATTCCATGACTTTTTCTTTTTGGGCTTTAATAAGGTGGGCTCACAGATGGAAACTGGGGCCACATTCTGCAAGACAGGCTGACAGTTCTCCGTAAAGCACCATCTCTCAGCAACATCACCAGGCAACTGCACTCAACAGGTCATATCAGGGAACGCAGGCCATGAAGAAGGCAAAGGCAACTCTAACCAAGAGCCTTAAATATTTTAACTACCGTTTCAATCAAGCCTGAAAGTGTGAAATGTGGCACTGAACATACTTCTTTGAGAAGCTGTTTTCTTTCTTCCCCGAAAACTAATAAATGCAAAAGGCCTACTTGGGCTAAGACAAGCCAGTTGCAGAAGGAAAAAGTTTTGCTCAAGTTTTCATTTAATACCTGTATTAAAAATCCTGGTCAGACAGTTGCTGGACATTGTATGTCCTGCCATGGCCCACTGGGTGGACGGGGTGGGAGTGTAAACTACAATGTAAAGCACTATCCATGCGGTGCAGCAGTGCTTCATAATGTATTCTCCAAGTGCTATGAATGTGCCATGATGATGGAAGGGGTTGTTGATGTGGGAGGAGTGGGGTGAGGCGGGTGGGGGCTATATCGGGACTTCATATTTTTTTAACGTAACATTAAAAAAAAAAACTAGATGGAGGTGTAAATGAATAAATTAATGAAGAGGTACTGCTGTGAAGAAAACATGTCTTTCATTTCTTCAGGTGGATGAATTCATCTTTCAAGTATTTGCAGGAAAGGCATTATGTAATTTGCTTTTACACTTTGAGAGATGAGAGCAGTCAGGCAATATTCTATCCACCCCAGGTAAACTATACTGAGCAATGCACTCCTTGACACCTTCCAGTCTGCATGTAAGGAAATGGTCCTAGTTATTCAAAAATGTTTCAATAAATTTTAATATTGATTTTGTATTGTCATAGTAGTTGGGAAAAAGAGTAATAGTCAATGCCATTTTTCAGTTGTTTGGTAAAAACAACAGCACTTTGGAATTCCCATCCAGCTTTCCTCTCTGCCCCTGGCCCACCCTTCCAAAAGCCTTTACTCTGATACCTTACCTACTCCCATTTTAATTCCTTCTCTTACTTGCTAACTCCTTCACTTCAGGACTCAGTTATCCCTTCACGGGTCCATTCACTCACTCTCTAAGGAGAGCTAAGGCAACCACGGCCCTCAGGGAGGGCCTGTCAGGGATTCCAGCCCATTATTTCCTTCTGCTAGACCTTGGGGGAAGGGGGAGAAATGCTCAAATACCTTGACTCTTAGTTTCCTCATCTGAAGAGTAAATGTAGAAAAATAGCAACCATCTGTGGAATCAGTGGGGTAGTGATTGAAGGACGTGCCCAAAGTCACATACAGAGCAGAGACGACCTACGCCTGACTCTGGGCCCTCAAGTCCAGAGCTCCTGCAGCTTCCCCCTCACCCTGCTGGGCCGAGGCTCTCCCGGGGCAGCTGACAAGCATGCTCGGGCAGGGTCTGAGGAGGCCCTTCCCCTGCCTCTAGTCTGGCTGTGTCTGGTTTCTGGGGCCAGAGACTTTCCTTCTCCTTGTGACTTAGATCACTCTGCAAGCGCCACCCCATCTTCCTAAACTCATCTTCAGAGCTTGGTGCAGCTGTGAACTCCTCCCCACCTCAGGGTCCTGCACTAGGAGAGCTGAGAACTGGGTGCTGACTGTAAAGCAAGAGCCCTGCCACGGGCACTAACCTGTGGTTTGACCTTGGGCAGGCCCTGCCCCGAGACTGGGCCTCAGTTTGCCCTTCTCAATATTCTGGGGTTTAGGCACAGAGGAGCCTCCCAGCTCAGCCAGGGCTTCAGCACATGCCCCAGGTGTGACTCCTCTGATGCAGGGGCGGGCAGCGGCTTACCTGGGAGAGGAGGAGGCTGTGTGTGTGGCTCAGGCTTCTACTCTGCATTCTCCTCCAGTATTTCAGGGACAACCACGGTATAGTGGACTCGCAGGCAGGCAGTGGGACAAGCAGCAGGAATGGAGCCTGGTTGGAGCCTGGGATCAGGTGAAGGCCACTCAGCTGTCAGTTATTGCACCTGGGCACCAGCCAGGCCTCCGTGGAGGTGGATTACTAGTGCAGGACTAAGCCAGTTCCCGAGCCCCACTTACTGCATTTTCTGCCAGAGGCTCAGCTCTGACGAAATCTTGCAGCCTGGGCCGGTGGGATCCTTTGAGATAATGCAGTCCACTTTTAGTCACTATCTCTGTCTTAACAGATGAAAATGCGACCCAGAGAAACAGGGCAGACTTCCAATTCCCAGCCAGATGCAGAGCACAAGGAGTTCCCAAGTCCACAAGCTCAAGAGCCACTAACCATTCCAGTCCCTCCAGCCCCAGGTGTCCCCACCTCCGGCAGCAGTCACCAACTTTCCCAATCCTTTGTCCAGAGTCCTGGTTGTCTGAAGGCCTCACCCCCGGCCTGCCAGGCTCCCTCTCACTACTAGGACAGGGGATCCTTTCTGTTGCCTCTGGCCAGAATCTGGGCTAATTCATACTCTTCCACCCATGCTCCCCCGTGCCAAGAGCAAAAGCCCTTAGACGAGGGTGAAACTGCTGGAGGGAAATGTTAGATGTCTGAGTGAGACAATTGGGATGTAGAGATCAGTGATTGCAGGAAAGGATTTTGTGATGGTTAGGCTATTGTGTCAACTCGTCCAGGTAATTGTGCCCCATTGTTTGGTCAAGCAAGCACTCAGCTAACTGTAATACAGGGCATTCATGGACTTTAGTCTCCATTGACTTTACTGCAGTGGTAAATCATAGATAGCTGGTTATTATTACATAGATCAGGGAGATTGCCATCAGCCTTGAGTGACGCTTAACCCAATCAGTTGAATGCCTTAAAAAGGGAAGTGATTCCAGCATTGAGGGAGATTTTCCCAGCTCGTCTTCGGACAGCCACCATCTCCCAGAACTTGTCAAGAACCTTCATTGGACTTTCACTGCAGCCCTGGTTGTGGCCTGCTGGCGGAACCTGGACTTGTGCATCCCCACGGCTGCATGAGAGACTCTTACAGACTCCCATACTATTGACAGATATCTCTTGTTGATTCTGTTTCTCTAGACAACCCTGACTAATACGATTTACTGAGAAAACCCAACAGGAAGGAGACTGAAGAATAAACTTCAGCCCGCCCCTGGCAGAGGCAGTCATGAATTTATACAGTACATCTATAGGCGGGAACATGCTTAGTCATGTGAGGGGGTTTGGGCTTAGGTAAGGCCCGAGGGTCTATGGGGAAGGCTAGGGGGCACTGGGCTAAAGGCCGTGAATTCTAGGGGTGCAGGAGGGGCTGGTGGGGTCATGTGGTTTCTTTGTCTATCCTTGTGAGGAAATGAACTGCATCTGGACACGTAGGCTCAGGATGGGGGCTATTCTATATCAAGGGACGTGGCTCCTTCTGAGTGAGTGGCTGGCCGCCCTTCTACAATGGGGCAGGTTAATAATAAACTTGCAGCTTCTGCAAGTTGTGGCTGTTATGGGGGCTAGGGGTGGGGCCTGGTCCTGTCATTCCTGGGTTTTCATTATAATAATAAAAAATTAAAGTAGATCTAAGAGTGGACGGTCGGGCTTGCACGTGAAGGGTGGAGGAAAGGGTGTGTCGACGCATTCTGGCTGCTTCCTGCTGTTAGGGGGCCTAGGGGGTTTCCTTCTCGTGAGGGTCGGCTGGTGGGGTTTTGGTTCTGAGGTGGTTATCAATTGTTGTTCTCATAACAGGAAGGCCCTGTTCACATATCCTTGGGTAGTTGTTCGAACAACTCAGTGGAAGAATCGGAAGAGGAACTGTAGGAGACAAGGGCCACACATAAGAAGGAGAAAAATAATGATTAGTGGGCTTATTAGGGGTATTAGTACAGCTTTTAAAGGTGGAGAAAAATATGAGAGAAAAGAAAGCCAGGATTGGCTTCCATAATTTTCATTTCTTACATTCTAAATAATTTCAATGTTTTCTTTTAGGACTCTTAGGTGTTCTTCTACTTGCTCAGTTTTATTTATGTAGAAGCAACAGGTTTCATTAATAATAGCACATGTGGGAAGTGGACTTGGCCCAGTGGTTAGGGCGTCCGCCTACCACACGGGAGGTCCACGGTTCAAACCCTGGGCCTCTTTGACCCATGTGGAGCTGGCCCATGCGCAGTGCTGATGCGTGCAAGGAGTGCCCTGCCACGCAGGGGTGTCCCCTGCATAGGGGAGCCCCACGTGCAGGGAGTGCGCCCCGTAAGGAGAGTCGCCCAGCGCAAAAGAGTAGCCCAAGAATGGCACCGCACACACGGAGAGCTGACACAGCAAGATGACGCAACAAAAAGAAACACAGATTCCCAGTGCCGCTGATAAGGATAGAAGCAGTCACAGAAGAAGACACAGCGAAAGGACACAGAGAGCAGACAACTGGGGGGGCAGGGGGGAGAAGGGGAGAGAAAAAAAAAATAGCTCATGTGCCTCCAGCTACAGGAATAGGAATGTTAAGGCTCTTCTATTTTGAATGACTACTGAGGCTAGGCTATTTTGGCACCAAATATTGAAAGTCAGGAAGCCCCTTTCTTTCCAAATAGGAGAGTGTAAATGTATAAAGTGGTAAGAATATTTGGAATCTGTGTAAATGTTGAGAGTTTGGCCTTTGCCTCTAATCAGGGCTCTAGAGAGGGCTATAAGTTCAGCTTGTTGAGAGGTAGTTCCTGGGGGAAATGGGCCAGAGTCAGTCTTGTTGGTCAGGGTATCAGGGTGACTGTAGCATATGCTGCCTTAGTGGTGTCATTAGTTTTTGTGGAACTACCGTCTATGAACCAAGTGTGGTCTGGATTGGGGAGTGGGTTGTCAGAGATATTAGGAAGTGGTTGTAGGAAAAGATCCAGAACCTGGAGGCAGTTATGGGAGTCTGAAGGGGAGGCTTTGGTCAGAAGTAGGGTGGCAGGGTTAAGAGAAGAGCACCGGTGTAGGAAGACGCCAGGATTTTGTAATAGGGTAACATGGAGAGTTTGTAATTGAGTAGACAAGATGGAGGCGATAGCCTGGTGTGTGAGAAAGGAAGAAAGGGAATGAGAGGGGAAAACATCAAGATGCAAAATAGGAGTTAATTGAAAGCTTTCCTGTTTCAGGAGGGTTTCAGCGGCGAGGGTTTTAAGACAAGCAGGCCAACCCAGAGTGACAGAGTCTAACTGTTTTGAGAAGTAAGCGATGATGTGTTCATCTGGTCCTTGTGGCTGTGTTAGGAGTCCTACTGCATAGCCCTGTTGGGTATGTAGGTGAAGAGAAAAGGATGTGGAGGGGTTGGGAAGGCTAAGGCAGGAGCCATTAACGGAGCTTGTTTGAGTTGGGTAAAAGGACTGGAGAGGGCTCTAGGGTTTTCTAGAGGTTCCAGAGGGGTTCCAGAGGCAGCTTGGTAAAGGGGTTTGGATATGGATCCAGAATTAGGAATGCAGAGTCTAAAGAAGTTAACAAAACCAAGAAAAGATATGAGGTCAGTTTTAGTTTGAGGTAGGGTGTAATTTTGGATGAGTTGAATTCATTCTGTTATAATATATTTATGGGTGGGGGACAGTAAGAGTCCTAGGTAAGTAGCTTCTGCTTTGAAAAACTGTCTGTTCCTGGGAGACACCCAATAAACTTTTCTCCAAAGAAACTGAGCAAGGTAATAGTATCAGAGATAGAAATGGATAAGGAGGGGCTGCAGGTAGAAGGTCACCCATGTACTGGAGAAGAGTACTGGAGGGGAGATTTAGAGTCGAGGTCTTGATGTAGTACTTGCCCAAATATATGTGGGCTCTCTCTGTAGCTCTGAGGAAGAATGGTCCAAATTAATTGTGTAGGATTTAGGGGCTCATCTGGCTCTGTCCATGTAAAAGCAAAGACGTTTTGAAAGTTTTCATCTAGGGGGATTGTGAAAAAGGCATCTTTGAGGTCTATTATTGTGTAATGTGTGGTTTGGGGAGGGATATGTGATAAGAGGCTATAGGGGTTGGGGACTAAGGGGACTATAGGCTGGGTTGCCTGGTTGATAACTCTCAGGTCTTGTACTAGATGATAATTGCCATTGTTAAGTTTTTTAACAGCTAGGATAAGTGTATTGAATGGAGAGTTGGTGGAGTGTAATAGCCCTGTGGCACAAGGTCTGTTAATGGTGGGTTTAAGTCCAGCTTGGCACTGAAGGAGAGAGGATATTGGGGAATGTTGGTGAAAGAAGAGCTGTCTCTTAGGGTGATTTTTACAGGGGAGAGGTGTGAGGCTATTGAGGGAGAGTCAGTGTTCCAGACTTGGGGGTTTACTTCCTGTTGTAAGATAGGAGGGATGTCGGTAGGAGGGGAAGTAAAAGTTAAGGCTGGGGACAAAAGGAGAAGGAACGTAGCTTGAGGGGTGGGTAGTGAAAAGGAGCTAGAGGAGTGCAGTTTGGATGGAATGTCTCGTCCTAAGAGTGGGGAGGGCATGATGGTATAACTAGGAATTGGTGTGAGAATGTGAGATTTTTTATAGTGCAAGGAAGGGTGTGTGAGTCAAGGGAGAGGAAGGAATACCGTCAACCCCCACAAAAGAACCTGGGGGCGATGGTAAAGGTCCTGAGTGTTCTGAAAGGACTGAACACGTGGCCTCTGGGACAATTAAAAAGGAGATCGGCTTACCTCCAACCTTGATGATAACCCTTGGTCTGGACTTACTGATGGAGTTGCGGGACCTCTCCGAACCTGGGACCAGTCGGTCTTCTGCTGTCATTCCTAGTAGGTCAGGAAGGGAAGATGATTTAGGTTCTAGGCTGGTAAGGTGTATTGGAGGGATTTTCCCAGAAACTGGGTTTTCAGGACAATCCAACTTCCAATGGCCTTTATGTTGGCACATGAGACAAGGCCCTGGCAGGGGTCTTGGATTAGGGCCTGCGCATGCTCGGTGTCCTTCCCTCCCACACTTAAAGGAGGGTCCAGGTGACAACCGCAGGGAAGAGAAGGGAGGGAGTTTTCAGGTCTCTGAGAGCAGCAAGGAGAGAGGCTTTAGCTTGATCTCGTTTGTGTTTTTCTAATTTGGCTTCCTCCTCTCTATTGTTAAAGACCTTGAAGGCTACTTTAATTAGGTCTTTCTGCGGAGTGTGAAGGCCCTCCTCTAATTTCTGCAGTTTTTTCCTGATATCTGGGTATGCCTGAGCAGCAATAAAGTGGGTATGTAAGTATAGTCCAGATTCAGAATCTGGGTCTAAATTTTTTTTTAAAGATTTATTTTATATTTATCTCCCCCTCCCCCCGCCCCCCGTTGCCTGCTCTCTTGTGTCCATTCGCTGTGTGTTCTTCTGTGTCTGCTGGCATCCTCGTCAGGCAGCATGGGAATCTGTATCTCTTTTTGTTGGATCATCTTCCTGCGTGAGCTCTCCATGTATGCAGTGCCACTCCTGGGCAAGCTGTACTTTTTGTGACAGGCAGCTCTCCTTGCAGGGTGCACTCCTTGTGCGTGGGGCTCCCTACACGGGGGACATCTCTGTGTGGCATGGCACTCCTTGCGTGCAGCAGAACTGTGCATGGGCCAGCTCACTACATGGGCCAGGAGGCCCTGGGTTCAACCCCTGGACCTATTATATGGTATTATATGGTAGGCGTTTGCTCTATCCATTGAGCCACATCTGCTTCCCTGAGTCTAAATTAGTATATTTGAGGAGTGATTCAGTTAATCTATTCATAAGGGCAGCGGGGTGTTCATCTGATTTTTGGGAAATTTCTTTGATCTTGTCATAATTCACTGCTTTGAGGGCTGCCTTTCTCATGCCTTCTGTTATGCAGGTAAGAAAATGTGCCATATGATCTAAATCTCTAGAGCCTGACTGATATTCCCATGGAGGGGAGGCTCAGGAAATGTGCCTGTGCTGGGGGCAGGTCCTGTGTGTGCAGGGAATCAGCAAAAGTAGTGGTTACAGCCCAAATGCAACTTTTTTCCTTGGGGGTTAGTAGAAGAAGTTAATATGACATGGACATCCTGATATGTGAGATCATAGGAGTGAGGGAGGAGTTGGAATTCTTTAATGTATATAGCAGAATTTTCTGAGAAGGAGCCTAATCGCTCTTCTATCCGACTAAGATCTGAGAGTGAGAAAGGAACATAAACTTGGGTGATTCCTTCAGCTCCCACCACTTCCATAAGGGGAAGCAGGAGGGCAGAGAGTGGCTCAGTTTGTGGGGTAGAGGGAGGCATTCCGTAGGAATGAGTATGAGGGGGCAAAAGGAGGTAGAAGCAGAGGGAGGGACGGAGGTGGAGAGCCTGAGTCAGGTGAGGTCAGAAGCTCGAAGGGGACGCTGACAGATGATACCGAAGAGGGGAAGCGTGTTCAGATGGATCAAAATCAGAAGAGTCTTTAGGTGGGGGTATCTTTTGAGAAGGTTTCTGATTGAGCAGTAGGATTTGGTAAGAGGAACATGACTGACAGAGGGAAGGATGATTTTGGAGAAATAGGGAGGCCTGACCTTAAGGGACCTGTAGCCACTTGCCGTTGCGTTAGATGAAGTTTTCTAGATCTCTAAGCATCTGTATGTCAAAGGTACCATGTTCCAACCATTGACTTTCATGTTACAATTTGTATTGAGGCAAAATTGCAGTGGAATAATAGATAAGTTTCTTGGGTCTGATATCTCCTTCAGGATATAAGGTTATAAGGTTCTGAAGGAGGCAGCCCAGTGGTGAAGTTTTCAGAAGAGCCAAAGGAGTCTTTCCCATTTTCAGAATCTGGGATGAGGTCAGGAACTCTCAGAGGTTAACTAAACAAGTCAGGTGTCCCTGAGTTAGTCAGAGAACCTTATCAGCAGGAAGTCCACACCCAGAATAACACATCTGGATTCCTGAGGGGCTTCTGGGGATGCAGGTCAGGCACCTCCTTTGGTCCCCAAAAATGGAGAAGATCACTGACCCAGCTAGGATTTGCAGAGTTGTCTAAAACAACAGGAGGAAGGACAGGATCCTCCAGAGGAGAATTCCTTTAACTCACCCACTGCTAATCAGAGTCCAGTGCTGGATGGAGTTACAGCAGTGGCAAGGGTAGGTCTCTCACCAACATGCCAGTCTCAACGTAATCCCAAGTGTCTCCAGGGTTCACTCTGGGGAGTTCCGGGAGAAGGTGAAAAGGACCCAGAGTTGCATGATCAGGATCAAGGAGTAAGACTGGGCGAGCTGCCACTGCCCAGTGCTTCCTCTTTCCGAGATCAGGCAACAATCTCAGCAACCAGGATCTGGGAGTAAGCCCAAGTGAGCTGCCGCTGCTCACTGCTTCCCAGGTTGCAAGGTATGGTGGTGGTGGTGGGGGTGTCCTCTTCCAGGATCCTGGGTTTCTGGCATCAAATGTTAGATGTCAGATGAGACAATTGGGACATGGAGACCAGCAATTGCAGGCAGGATTTGTTGAGAAAATCCAACAGGAAGGGGACAGAAGATAGAAACTTCAGCCCACCACTGGCAGAGGCAGTCATGAATTTATACAGTACATCTATAGGTGGGAACATGCTTAGTCAGTGGGAGTGGGTTTGGGCCTAGGTAAGGCCCGAGAGCTTATAAGGAAGGCTAGGGGACTGTGGGCTAGGGACAGGGTAGGTTGAACAACTTGATTCTTCAGGGCGAGTATTAAAATCTGTGTCTCCATGGGCTAGGCTAGTGCCAGACACATAGAAGGTCCTCAAAAATATTTACAGATGTATCCAGGATACAAATGAAGGTGGCTAGTAAGACAGGGAATCAACAGATGGATCTGGAACCTGGCAGAGAGTCCACGTGGACATCAAAAACCCCAAGCTGGCTGCTGGGAGACCCTCCCCAAGATTCTGCCATTCAGTACAAGACTTCCTCCAGAAGCCAGAAGAAGCCCCGGCTATTCCCCAAGGACTTTATCATCAGGCCTTCATGGGGGATTGATGGGTGGGGTAATCAATCAAAACAGTAAACTCCTGGGACTCCTCCTAGGCCATAAGCAAAGAGGTGGAATAATTAATGATTCAAAAGCAGGCGCAAGGTCTGAATGCTCTCTCTCGCCTTTGGACCCCTATTCCTGCCTTCTGCGCCCTGCTCTCACTATTTTTCCTCTGCCATGGTGGCCCTGCAAATAAAACCTGGGCATTTGTAATCTATAATGAGGAATCGTAGTCTGTAAATTAGCCCGCTTTATCACTTCTCAGCCCCTTCCTCTCTATCTAGAACCCATGATCTGTTATTTTCTCCCATTTCTCGTCCCTTCCTACTGGAATAAATTACTAACCTAACTCACCTGACGTAATCTTGAAATTCATTTCTGCAGCAGTTAAGAACCTAGACAAAATCTGGTAACAATTCCGTCTTTGTGATTTCTCCTCCTTTGTCCCTCTCTCCTCTGAGCAGTGTCCAGTCTTCACCTGGTGACCTAAACGCTGGAAGATCTTTTTCTAGGCTGTTTCAGCCTGTCCTCTAGTTATTTTTCTGGAGAAGAAAGTCCCATGTCCTTCTAGTCTGCCATCTTCCTGGCAGTCTAGATACATGATTTTTAAGTATGTTCTCCCATTCTGTGGGTTGTCTTTTTGTTTTCCTGATGGTGCTATTTGCAGTAGAAAAATTTTAAATTTTGATGAAGCCCAGCTTATTTATTCTGTAGTTGCCATACTTTTGGTGTCTTATCTAAGAAACAAATATTAATTGATTCTTATATGTTAGAAAACTTGCATTCTTGGGATAAGTCCCACTGGGTAACAATGTATATTCCTTTTTACATGTTGCAGGATTTGATTTGCTAGTATTTTGTTGAGGGAATTTGTGTCTTCAGTCACAATGGATACTGGTCTATAGTTTTATTTCCTTGTGATATCTTTGTCTGGTTTTGTAAGGAATAATACTGGCCTCATAGATTGAGTTCGGATGCATAGCCTCTTCTTTTTTAATGCAGTTTTTGAATATTTGGTATTGATTCTGCTTTATATGTTTGATAGAATTCACCAGTAAAGCCACCTGACACTGGGCTTTTCTTGTGGGAAGTTGATAAATTAGTAAATCAATCTCTTCATTTGTTAATGGTCTATACTGAATTTCTATTTCTTCTTGAATGATTGTCCATAGTTTGATCTTTCTAGGAATTTGTCTATTTCACCTAAGTTATCTAATTGATATAGAATTGTTCATAGTAATCCCTTATACTCCTTTTTATTTCTGTAAGATATAGTGATGCCTCCATCTTTCATTCATAATGAAAATTTAGTAATTTGAATCTACCCTTTTTTTTCTCTGTTAATCTAGGTAAAAGTTGTCAGTTTTCTTTATCTTTTCAAAGAATTAACTTTTGACTTCATTTATTTCCTCTATTGCTTTTTATTTCCTGTTTCTTTAATTTGCTCTCTAATCTTTTATCTCCTTAGTTCTGCTTGCTTTCAGATTTCATGGCTGTTCTTTTTCTAGTTTGTTAAGGTGGAAAGTTAGGTTATTGACTTAAGACCTTTCTCCTTTTTTAAAGAAATCAATTTTTTAATTGATATATATTATTGGAGCATAAATCCATCCAAAATGTACAATCAGTGGTGTATGGTATAATCACATAATTGTGTATTCATCACTTCAATAATTTTTAGAGCAATTTCATTATTCCAATAATAATAATAAACAAAAACAGGCAAGCAAAACCCCTCACCTCTCAATCTCTCTATTCTTCCCTTGCCATACGTAGCTGCTATTCTGTTTCTATCTTTCCAGTTTCTTTGTATTTATATTTTGTAAAAACAGTCTTGTACCTATATTCATATGTTACATGAATTTTCTGTGTTATATAGTCCATGGTACTTTTAAAAATCTTTTCTGTCTGGTAATATACATGACCATAGACTTCGCCTTTCAATCACTGTCATGCCCATATAATAGCACTCCTAGTTACAAACACAGTGATGTGCTTTCACCATAACTATACATTTCCAAAGATTTACAAACAACCTTTTAACCAATTTGGCACATATTAAACCTCAGCTTACCATTCTCTACCCTCATTCTATTTTCTGGTGACCTACATTCTAATTATTAACTCCATGAGTTCACACAATATATTTAATTCATAATAGCACAGTCATATAGTATTTGTCTTTTTGTGTCTGGCTTGATGTCCTCCAGGTACATCCATGTTGTCATAAATTTCACGACTTCAGTTCTTCTTATTGCTGCATAATACTCCATCATGTATATACACCACAATACCTTTATCTATTCATTGTTTGATGGACACCTGGGTGGTTTCCATCTTTTGGCAATCCTGAATAAAGAGGTTATGGACATCAATGTGTAGATGTCTGTTCATGTCACTGCTCTCAGTTCATCTGGGTATATACCTAGTAATGGGATTGCTGGGTCACTTGGCAAGTCTATATTCAACCTATTTAGGAACTGCTAAACAGTCGTCCACAGTGGCTATACCATTCTACATTCTCACTAACAGTGAATAAGTGTTTGTTTCTCTCCACATCCTCTCCAAAACTTGTAGTTTACTGACTTTTTAATAGTGGCTATTTTTATAGGTATGAAATGATACCTCATTGTAGTTTTGGTTTGCATTTCCCTAATTGCTAGTGGTGAACATTTTTCCATGTGTTTCTTCAGCATTTGTATTTCTATTTGGAAAAATGTCTATTCAAGTTTTTCTCCCCAGTTTTTAATTGCATAGTTTGTATTTTTATTGTTGACTTAGAGCATCCCTTTTTATATCCTGGATATTAAACTCATATCAGAGGTATGATTTCCAAATATTTCTCTGATTGAGTCAGCGGCCCTTTCAACCTTTTGACAAAGTCCTTTGAGGTGGGAAAGTGTTTAATTTTGAAGAGGTCCCCTTTATCTATTTTTTCTTTACTTGCTCTTTACAGGCTTTGGGTGTAAGGTTTAAGAAACTACCTCCTACCACAAAATCTTGAAGATGTTTTCCTATATTTTCTTCT
Source organism: Dasypus novemcinctus (assembly GCF_030445035.2). Taxonomy (NCBI): domain Eukaryota; kingdom Metazoa; phylum Chordata; class Mammalia; order Cingulata; family Dasypodidae; genus Dasypus; species Dasypus novemcinctus. The sequence continues at coordinate 102,597,396 of NC_080682.1, read as the reverse complement.
ACGAGTTTTATGGTCCTGGATTTTATATTTCAGTCCTTGATCAATTTTTAGCTAATTTTTCTATAAGGTGTGGAATAGAGCTCCTCTTTCTTTTGTATATGGAAATCCAGTTCTCTCAGCATATTTGTTGAATACGCTGCTCTGGCCAAGCTGGTAGAGCTTAACAGCCTTGTCAAAAATCACTTGGGAGAACCAGCAAGATGGCAGCGGAGTAAGGAGCTCCTAGAGTCAGCTCCTGCTACAGGGCAGTTAGCAAACACCCAGGGCTCTCTGGAGCTAGCTGAAGCACCTGTTTGGGGGCTACAGGAGACCAGAAGAGCATCCTGCAATGTCTTTGAAGGAGTGGAAGGAGGAGGCGGCCCATCTGCAGAAAAGACTCGTAAGTAGAGGCTCCACGCCCCGGAGGCCGGTGCACATCCTCCACTGGAGGCAAGAGCCGCCTCAGGAGCTGTTCCCCGGCTGGAATTAAAAGCTCCACTTCCCCAAAATGGGGGAGGAAGAGACGATTGGGTACCAGTTTCAGCTACTGATGAGTAAATTCAGTGGGCTACAGTTTAATTCTGAGAACAGCTAAAGCTTGAGCCTGTCCAGGTTAGAAAGAGGCTAGGAGCCGCCATCTTAACTCCGCGCCTGGCTCGAGGGGAAGCAGGGCAGACTGAAAATCCCAGTGCTGGGGGGGACCAGCTTCTTCCCATCCAAATCCGACTGCAGCTCCAGCCTAGGCCCCAGTGCCACCTTCAGCAGGGAGGAAGCTGCAGGGACCTGCACCAGCCTCACCGGGAAATTACCGGCCAAGCCGTGGAGGCCGGTGATCATCCTACTCTGGCGGCCCAAGCTGCCTCAGGAGCTGCTCTGTGACGGGAATTGGAAGTTCCATTTCCCGGAAACAGGGGAGGAGGAGACGGTTGGCTGCTGATTTCAGCTACTGATTGGTAGGCTTGGCTGACCCCTGGGAACAGGGGGGTGTGAACCAGCTCAAGTCAGAAAGAGACCAGTAGCTGCCATTCTGACTCTGTTCCCAGACTGAGGGGCAGCCAGGTGGACTGAAACTCTCAGTGTTGGCACTGAAAGAAAATCTCAGTTTCTTTCACACAGATCAGACTGCAGCCCGCCTAGGCTTCAGCCCCATCTGTGGCAGCAAGTTGGCTGACTACACAGCCTACACAGGTAACTGCAGGTAACTTTGACTGGCATAGACTGAAAATCAGAAGTCTACCAGGGCAACTGCAGTCATCTTGGACCCGCACTGCTTAGATTGCTGCCCACACTGGCAGCTCCATCCCTGCCCCAGGCAGGGGAGAAAGGGATGTGAAGCTTCATCAGTCTCTCTGGGCAACTACAGTCTAGGCCTGCACATGGATTATTCCACATAGCTGTGATGCTGTCCCTACCCCTGGCAAAGGAGGAAGTTGGAAGAAGCTTCATTGGTCCCTGGCACAATGAGGGCAGCTTGAGACTCCACAGCTTACAGCACCAACTACATGCTTGGCTCCTACTGCACAACCAGCAAGGGTGAAATCATAGGAAGCCCTAAACTGAAAAGAAAAACTGCACCCAGAATAAATACTCTAGGAAGCCAGATACAAAGACACCAACAAAAAACTACAATCCACACCAAGAAACAGGAAGCTATAGCCTAGTTAAAGGAACAAGATAAGCCTCGAGATGACATAAGGGAGTTGAGACAACTAATTACAGATGTTCAAACAAATTTCCTTAATAAATTCAGTGAGATGGTTATACAGATTAAGGATATTAAGAAGACATTGGATGAGCACAAAGAAGAATTTGAAAGCATACATAGAAAAATAGAAGATCTTATGGGAATGCAAGGTACAATAAATAAAATTTAAAAAACATTGGAAACATATAATAGCAGATTTGTGGAAGCTGAAGAAAGGATTGGTGAGCTTGAAGAAATGGCCTCTGAAAGTGAACATACAAAAGAACAGATGAATAAAAGAATGGAAGAAATTGAACAAGGTCTCAGAGAACTAAATGACAGCAAAAGGCATGCAAACATACATGTCATGGGTGTCCTAGAAGGAGAAGAGAAGGGAAAAGGGGCAGAAGGAATATTTAAAGAAATAATGGTAGAAAATTTCCCAACCCTATTGAAGGACATAGATATCTCTGTCCAAGAAGCACAACATACTCCCATCCAAAAAAATCCAAATAGACCAACTCCAATACACATGCTCATCAGAATATCAAAGGCCAAAGACAGAGAGAATTCTGAGAGCAGCAAGAGAAAAGCAATGCATTACATATAAGGGACATCCAATAAGATTAAGTGCTGATTTCTCACCAGAAACCATGGAGGCAAGAAGACAGTGATCTCACATATTTAAGATACTACAAGAGAAAAACTTCCAGCCAAGAATCTTTTATCCAGCAAGACTGTCTTTCAAAAATGAGGGTGAGATTAGAATATTCACAGATAAACAGAAACTGAGAGAATTTCTAAGCAAGACACCAGATTTTCAGGAAATACTAAAGGGTGTGCTAGAGCCAGAAAAGACAGGAGAGAGGGCCTGGAAGAGAGTCTAGAAATGAAGATTATATCAAGAAAAGTAATTGAAAGTATAAAAAGGGTGGTGAAAATAAAATATGACAGATGAAACTCAAATAGTCAGGAATAAACTTAACCAATGATGTATTCAGAAAACTGCAACTCAATGTTAAAACAAATCAAAAAAGCCCTAAATAACTGGAAGAACATTCCATGCTCATGGATTAGAAGACCAAATACCATTAAGGGAAACGGACTTTGGCCCAGTGGTTAGGGCGTCCGTCTACCATATGGGAGGTCCGTGGTTCAAACCCCGGGCCTCCTTGACCCGTGTGGAGCTGGCCATGCGCAGCGCTGATGCGCGCAAGGAGTGCCCTGCCACGCAAGGGTGTCCCCCGCGTGGGGGAGCCCCATCAGCAAGGAGTGCGCCCGTGAGGAAAGCCGCCCAGCGTGAAAAGAAAGAGCAGCCTGCCCAGGAATGGCGCCGCCCACACTTCCCGAGCCGCTGACGACAACAGAAGCGGACAAAGAAACAAGACGCAGCAAATAGACACCAAGAACAGACAACCAGGGGAGGGGGGGAATTAAATAAATAAATAAATCTTAAAAAAAAAAAACAAAAAAAAAACCAAATACCATTAAGATGTCAATTCTACTCAAATTGATGTACAGATTTAATGTAATCCCAATAAAAATGCCACCAGCATTAAAGAAAAAATTGAAAACACGATCATTAAATTTATTTGGAAGGGTAAGGAGTCCTGAATAGCCAGAAACATCATAAAAAGGAAAAGCAAAACTTCAACCCCATACTTTAAATCATAATACCTACCTATAGTGGTTAAACAACATGGTACTGGCCTAAAGATAGACACAATTGACCAATGGAATCAAATTTATGGTTCAGAAACAGACCCTCACAGGTATGGTCAAGTGATTTTTGACTAGCTTGTCAAACTCATACAGCTCGGGCAGGACAATCTATTCAACAAATGGTGCTGAAAAAATTGGACATCCATAGTGAAAGAAGAAAAAAGGACCCCTATCTCATACTTTATCCAAAAGTTAACTCAAAATGGATCAATGAACCATAAAACTTCTACAAGAAATTACTGGAAAATTTCTTCATGACCTGGTGATAGTTGGTGGATTCTTAAAGGAGATAAGAGAAGGACCGAGTGGACTATTGATGATTAATGTATGTAGAAGTTTTCATTAGCTTTACTGTAAAATTGTGGAAATGTGTAGAGTGGATGGTAATACACAGTGAGTAATAGCTAGTTTATAAATGGGAATGTGACTGAAAATGGTAGTCTAGTTATGTAAATGCCAATTGACAGAATGCTTGAGAATTATCTAGGAACTGGATAGCACAGTAAACCAAGAGGTGGGTGAGAATTGTGGTTGATGGTACAGATGGAAGAGTGTCCTTTGTTAGCTAGAACAAATGTATATCACTACTGCAGGGTGATGGGAATGTGAAGCATGGGAAAAATATAGCTATGGACTGCGGTTAGTAGTATTAATATAATATTCTTGCATCTATGCAAAAGATGTACTGTGTTGATACTGAGGCAGTATGGAAAATGTGAGTCAAATGTACACTATGGATGTGGTAACAATCAGATGATATTATTTTATCTGTAGCAAAGGACACAGCATATTGTGGTATGTTGATGGAGGGATGTTGTTTGGGAATTCTGCACCTGTGCATGATTGTTTTATTAGTTTACAACTCTGCCATGAAAAATATATTTAAAAAATAATAATAGGGTGGGTTGGGGGAAAAACACACCAAATGTAAGATAAGGACTATGATTAGTAGTAAGATTTTGACAGTGTTCTTTCATAGTTTGTAACAAATGTCTCACGACAATGCAAGGTGTTGGTGGAGGGTTGATGTATGGGACCCCTGTATCATGTTATGCATGTTTGCTTTGTAAATTTACAACTTTTACTATATACTTAATTGTGTATGTATGTTCATATATAAATGATATAAAGATAATAACAATTGGATTGCATAGGGGAAAACTACTTTGTTTAGTAGTAATATTTTGACAATGCTCTTTAATCATTAGCTAAAAAGGTTTAAAAACAATACAAGTTATTGGTGGTAGGGTGAAATGTTATATATGTGTGTTTGATGTTATATATGTTTGTTTTGTAAGCTCATGACTATTATACACTTATTGTTTATGTATGAGTGATATATTTCAATAAATTAAAAAAATACATAGAAAAAAAATCACTTGGACCACTGATGTGAGGTTCGATTTCTGAGTTCTTGATTCAGTTCCATTGATAAATCTATCTTTATGCCAATACCATGCTGCTTTTATCCCTACAGCTAAGTAATATGTTTAAAGTCAGGAAATGAGAGTTTTCCAATTTTGATCTTTAAGACATTTTTGGCTATTGGGACACCATACCCTTCCAAATAAATTCTCCAACTATTATGTGGAGACATCTATTTCCCCTTCAGTTTTGTCATGTGTGCCTCATGTATTGTGGGCACCCAGATTAGGTGCATAAATATTTATTATAGTTACTTCTTCTTATGACTTGCCCATTGTATTAATATATAATGACCATCTTCATTTCTTATAGCAGTTATGCATTAAAAATCTATTTTGTCTGATATGAAGATTGCTACTCCAGATCCTTTTGGTTACTATTTGCATGGAATGTATTTTTCCACCCTTTCACTTTCATTATGATTTGTTCTTACTTCTGAGGTGAGACTCTATAGAAAGCATAGAAAGCATAGGGGAAGCGGATTTGGCCCAATGGAGAGGGCATCCGCCTACCACATGGGAGGTCCAAGATTCAAACCTAGGGTCTCCTGCCCCATGTGATGAGCTGGCCCACATGCGGTCCTGCCACGCACAAGGAGTGCCATCCCATGCAGAGGTGTCCCCCGTGTAGGGGAGCCCACGCACAGGGAGTGTGCCCCATAAGGAGAGCTGCCCAGCACAAAAAAAAAGTGCAGCCTGCCCAGGAATGGCACCACAAACACTGAGAGCTCACACAGCAAGATGACACAACAAAACAAGACACAGATTCTGGGTACCACTGACAAGAATACAAGTGGACACAGAATAATACACAGCAAATGGGCACAGAGAGCAGACAACTGGGGGGGGTGGACAGGGAAGGGGAGAGAAATAAATAAAAAATAAATCTTAAAAAAAAAAATAAAAATAAAAAAAGAAAGAAAAGAAAGCATACAGGTGGCTCGTGGTTTTTTTTGTTTTTGTTTTTGTTTTTGTTTTATCCATTCTGTCATCTAGGTCTTTTGATTGCGGAGTTTAACTACTAGTTATTTTGTAAAGGCATTATTTACTTCATCCATTTTATCCTTTGATTGTCTGTTGTCATATCTTCTTGTTGTCTGTCTTTTTACCCTTTAATTTACTCTTCTTAATAAACTTCATAATACATTCTTCTCCAAATCTCTTGCCCTTGTTTTTTCCTGTCAGGCTGCAGTACTCCCTTTAGTATCCCTTGTAATTCTGGTCTTTTGTTAACATACTGTCTCAGTGTTTTATTTGTCTCTGAAATCTTTAAATTCACCCTCATTTTTGAAGGATAGTTTTGCTGGATACAGAAACTTTTGGCTGGCAGTTTTCCCACAACGTGAATTTCCTAAAATTCCTTGTTATTACTTTCTAAATTCATTCCCTTGTGGTAGGAAAATAATACTTGATATGATTTTAATTCTTTTAAATTTATTGGTTTTTGCTTTATTCCTTCATATATGGTGATTCATGAACACTTGAGAAGAATATATTTTATGCTATTGTTTGATGGAGTGTTTTATAGATGTTTGTTAGGTATCATTCCTTGATATTACTGTTGTTCTATTTAACTGTTGATCTTCTGCATAGTTATTCTTTCCATTATTGATAGTGGAGCACTGAAATCTGCAAATGATGTTGTTGCATTGTATGTTTCTCTATTTTATTTGGTTAGTGTTTATTTCATATATTTTGTGACACTGCCATTAGGCTCATTTATGTTTATACTTGATATGTCTTCCCAATGGGTGAACTCTTCCCATTGGGAAGAAATGACTTTTTTTTTTGTTTGTTTATCATAGCAATTTTTTTCTGAAAGTCTATTTGGTTGATGTTATTATAATCACTGCAGAACTTCTTTGGTTATTGTTTTCACATTATTATATCTTTTATTCATCATTTTACTTTCAACCTATTTGAATCTAAAGTGTATCCCTTGTAGACAACATATAATTGGATCATTTTTAAAAATCTGTCAATCTCTGCATTTTGATTAGAGAGTTTAATCCATTTACATTTAATGTAATTACTGGTGAATAGGGTTTACATCTGCAATTTTATTTGTTTTACATATTCATTATTTTTTGTTCTATTTCTCCATGATTCATTGCTTTACATTTAATAGATAGTTTGTAGTGTATCATTTAATTCCTTTGTAATTTCTTGTACTATATATATATTTTATCTTTTTATAAATGGCTGTTCTGGGAGCAAATAAGATCTTAATTTATAACTATATAATTCCCATTAATAACAACTTAATTTTAGTAGTTTTCAAAAAATTTGGTCTTGGATAGTACCATTCACTCCCCACTTCTTTGAGCTATTATTGCCAGACAAATGATGTCTTTATACTTTTAAGCTCATCAACACAATTTTATAAACTATACCTTATGCAAATCATCTTTTCAATTAGATAGAAGTACGTTTATACTGTACTTTATGTTTATCTATGTAGTCACATTTCCAGTGCTCTTTATTTCTTCACATGAATTCAAGTTACTGTCTAGTATCTTTTCATTTCAGCCCAAAGGATTCTCATTAGTATTTCTTTTAGGGCAGGTCTACTAGTAACAAATTAGATGAGTTTTTTTTTTTTTAAGATTTGTTTTATTTATTTTTTTCCCCTTCCCTGCCTCCTACCCTGCTGTTTTTGCTGTCTGTGTTGTCTTCTCTTCTCATTTTTCTCCTCTGGGATTCACCAGGATTTGATCCTGGAGACCCGATGTGGAGAGAGGTTCCCTGTCAATTGTGCCATCTCAGTTCCTGGTTTCTGTTGCTCTTCACCTTGACTCTCCCCTTGTCACTCTTTTGATGTGTCATCATCTTGCTGCATGACTCACTTGCGCAGGCACTGGCTCACCATGCAGGCACTGGCATGGGCACTGGCATGAACACTGGCTCACCATTTGGACACTTCCGCTCACCACATGGACACTTGTGCTCACCACATGGGCACACTTTCTCTTCTTTTCCACCAGGAGGCCCCAGGGATCAAACCCGGGTCCCCCATATGGTAGGCAGAAGCTCTATCACTTGAGCCACATCTGCTTCCCAGATTAGTTTTTGTTCATCTAGAGATGACTTAATTTATCCTTCATTTCTTAAATTAACACTATTCTTTTTTGTTTTATTGTGTTAACATATGTATAACATAAATTTTGCCATTTTAACCATTTTTAAGCATCAATTATACTTACTTTCACAATTTTGTACAACCCTTCTTCAGTTTTGAAGATTTTTTTTCCTGGTTATAGAATTGTCATTGATGGTTTTTTACTTTCAACACTTTGAATGTTATATAATGTGGCAATTCTGGGAATTAGATCCCCCATTCTGCAAGGGTTTGTTGCTGTTGTTCTTGTTGATGCTATTATCTGTTTGTGTCTTTGTTTGTTTAGTGACTTACATGGACTAATTCTATAAGGTCTGTTTTCTGTATTTGGTCACCGAAGTCTCTGCCCATTAGCTTAGTTGTCAGGTAATGATAAGACAAAGGTTTCCATAAATGCCTTGAATCAATATCTCCCACTCTTTGCCAAGGGGCTCTATATGTTACCTGGTCTAAAACATCTTTGGTCTGGTAGTTTACTCTACCATAACCTTACTTCCTTTTTGTGCAGGGTTTCAAGGTCATCCAAGTTGAAAGACTGGGACCTCCTCAGGCATTTCCTAGGTAAGTGAGTGTAGACTTCTACATAGATCCCCAGTGATGTTAGAACTTTTCAAAGCCCCCTGTGGACATCTCACTCCATAGGTAATCCTTTCACTTTTTTTTGTTTTTTTGCTAACATCTTTTTTTTTTATCCCACCCTCCCTTGTGGCTTTTTTGCTTGCTGTCTGCTTTTCTGTGTCTATTTGCTGTATGTTCTTCTGTGTCTGTATTTATTTTTATTTATTCCCCTCCCCCTTGCAGCTTGCTTGCTGTCTGCTCTCTGTGTCCATTCACTGCCCATTCTTCTGTGTTTTATTTTTTAATTATCTCCCTTTTTAGTCGGCTCTCCACAGCATGCAGGCAAGCCTGTCTTCACAAGGAGGCCCCAGGATGCGAACCCAGGGCCTCCCATATGGTAGACGGGAGCCCAACTGATTGAGCCACAGCCGCTTCCCTTGCTAACATCTTGTTTGCCCCAAATTGCATCCCCACCTCAGGCAGCTGTAATGCCAAGCAATTTGCTGCTGGTTGTTTAGACAGACATTCTGAGAGTAGAGTTTCTCACTAGATAACTTTGAGTCAGATCAAATAAAGACTAACCCTGAGGTTGGGACTCTTGCAGGGAGCTGCCAGATAGGTCAAATAGTGACAGCGCTCTAAGGACTGGTCTTTTGGTGAAGCTCCAAACCCATTCAGCACCTCCCGGGGCTCCTAGGCTGCTCGTTGTCACACCTGCTGTAGCCGGGAGGCCGCCGACCTTGAAGACCCCGCGGCATTGTGGGAGGAGGATGGGAATGAAGCGAGTTCAGAATTCCACGAAGCACTGCTAAGGTTCAAGCCCTTTCTTGAATAAATGCTCCTTAGATTGTTGAAAGCCTTTGGTTAATTCCCAGGGTGCTGAAAGAGTTGATTTTGACAACTTTATAGGTTTCTTGTTGCTTTTATGGAGAAGCAGATTTTCCGATGTCTTTATTCTGTCATTCCGGATTTGCTTCTTCAGATTACTTCTATCTTAAGAAGTGAATTTTAAAGTTTAAATAGCAATGGCTACTGTATTAGTGTGCTAGTACTGCATGATAGGTTACCACAAACTGGGCGGCTTGAAACAACAGAAGTCTATTTTCTCAGCTCTGGAGGCTACAAGTTGGAAATCAAGGTGTCAGCAAGGTTGGCTCCTTCCAGAGGCTCCTGAGGGAGAATCTGTTGTGTGCCTCTCTCCAAGCTTCTGGTAGTTGCAGACGGTCCTTGGCTAGTAGATATATCACTCCCGTCTCCCCTGAATATGGTGTTCTCCCTGTGCCTGTCTCTGTGTCCCTGTTTTCTTTTTTAAAAGTGCACTAGTCACTGGATTTAGGACCCATGCACCTAGTCTAACCTCGTCTTAACTCATTACATCTATAAAGAACTTATTTCTGAATAAATTCACCTTTTGAGGGTCTGGGTGGACATGAATTTTGGAGTGATACTAGTCAACCCAGTACAGTTGGTCATGAGGAAAATGGTCTTTGAGTATACAGTCTATTCTTGACATGAAGTAGTAAAATGTTTATTAAATTGGTTAAGAAGACTAACTCTCCCTATCCCCATATCCTGTCTCAGTTTCTAACAATAGTCTCTTCAAAGTAGTTATCATCTGCAACTTCATAAAGTACAGCAATCACCAAATAAATCTGTGCTATTATGCATTACACTCCAATGGAAATTCATGTCCCTTTCATTCTGGTACTGGAGTTACTGTGATAGAGTGACCAGGCACTTAGTAATGTCATCAGGTGATTTCTAATCTTCCTTGTTTTTGCCTAAAGAGCCCTGCCATAATTTACTAACAGGAAATCCACTCATGAATATGCCCTTACAACCATAAATTACTATTTGGATGATTCTACCTATCGGAGATTGACAAGGATTTTCAAAAAGTTCAGCCCTAAACCAGAAACTTCTGTGGAGGGAAATGCCAACCAAGAGAATCAAACTAGAAGATTTTACAAAGAAATGAGTGAACTTAATGAGAGAGAGCTGAATGTGGTTATTTTTCTTAGTATTTTGGGTAATGTACTTCACATTCTTTGTATTATTTTTATTATGGTCTCTAAGCCTCACTTTACCAGACCATACTTGTGCTAACTGGTCAAAACACTTTCTCTAAAAAATATTAGTCAGGGGCCACGTTCTTAAATGTCTCCACTGGCATCGTCAACACCTACACCAAGAACTCCCTCCTTGATTGCCACACCGTTCCAACCAATCTCTCAAAGTTTATAGTGGAATTGGGTTTGTCTCAGATGATAGATTTTTTATTTTTTAGTTAGGACAGTAAGAAATATTTATTGGGAAATGGCAGGAAAAAAACAGAGCTTGCTGAGAGATGGGAGGGAAAAACAGAAATATGCACTGAGGTTTGGCGTCGGCTCATCCAGGCAGAGCGCGTGAGCTCTGGCTTGTGTGGTTACCTTTTAAACTATTAATTATACCTTCCCTTGCTAATGAGTGGCCCCAGCTGTTATTGACTTCCCCACCAATGGTGGGGGCAAATGGTGAGGACTGTTTGGAATATCCTGTGCCAAGTGGAGGTCCTGGAATGAGTTAACTGGCACCTCAAGGTCAGGGTCAAGGTCTCAGAGGGGGTCTCATGACCATGTCATCTGTTAGTCATGTTGTCTGTCAGTCACGTTGTCTATCAGTCATGGTGTCTGTTGGCCATATTATGGCTCATCTTTTCCTCATTTTCCTGTACTAACCTGCCTCAACTCCCCCCTCAACATGCTTATGCCCTTATTCATAAGGGGGTGCTGAGGGGCAATGGTTATTCTTCTGTAGTTGCTTCCTGCTGGTTAGGGTAGTAGTCCCTGCCTGACAGGGCATAAACCTCTCTGGCTATTCTATTGAGGTGGAGGAAAGATGGGTACAATAAAGTGGTTGGAACTGGATGAAATCTCTGTGTGACTAATAACGTGCTGAATCTGTAAGAAATAAACTTAATTACAATTTTGAAGATATGTGGCCCCACTAAAAGGATTAAGAAGATAGTGTTAAGTGGGTTAAAAGGGAGCCAGTTATGACATACTAGACAATGACAGTGAGAAAGGCAAGGCACCTTCAGAGGCTGCATCCTCCCAAAGTTGATGGGAAACAGCATTCTCTCTTGAGTTCTTTATGCTACTGGTTAACGCTAGGGAGAGACTGTGGTAGACCTGCTGGGTTTGGGTATAAACTGCCAAGCACAGTTCCCACAGCAGTGGTTATGCCTAGGACAGCTAGGAGAAGTATGAAGAGAGGCACTGACAATAAGACAAGCACATGGCAAAAAACAAAGAAAGTACTCAAGAGAGCTATTCCTTCATCATATAGCCACATTAATTAACTACTTAGAAAAAAGTTTACCAGGACTTTTAACACATTCAATATCCTTCTGCATATGATCTAGAATAGAAATGGTATCATCATAATCATCATGCATATATATATATAGAACAGGAGAGACAGAGGTATAGCACTCAATAATAATCAATGCACACGATACTCTTTGAACTACAATTACTAGATGTAAGCTCCAGGTTTGCAATATCATATATGTTCTCTCTCCATGAAAGCAGGCCATATTGCCAATTGTGTTTAAGGTCTACTTACATCGCTCTGATAATCATTGCTCCACTTGGTATGCCCTTTGCACCGCCAGCATGCTCCAGTGCCATTGACCCTAGAGAGAAGCTTGGAAGGCATGTAACAGTATTTCACTGGCCTGGTGCATAACGCCCTTTGGCACTATGAAACAGAGTCAGTCTGGAGGCAATATCCATTATATATCTGGCCATATCAAGCCATCGCTGCCTGCTGTAGGAGTCTCAAACTGCAACGTACTTTCCATCCACTTAGGAGCATGCTCAGAGATGTAATAGACACTTTTATTGTTTTAGGTGTCAGTGACCAATCTAGCCAATAACTCAAATGGAGAAGCAACATGCAGTATACTGAGGGTCTGATTTGAATATACAAGAGAGTTTGACAGTATTGAACTCTAAGAGATGATTTTTATGGATTTTAAATTCCTTAAAATATTTTCCCTCATGGGTACACAGGAAATCCACAATCATACTGTAATTCAAAATCACAGAAATTCAGAATCATATAAAATTCCCTATATGCTGACACGGCAAGGGAGAGTATCCTGTTGTCTATATCTTATTTTATTTTGTTTATTTATATTGTAAAATTCAGTGATTTCATCAAGTGGTATGACCTTACCATAAATCAGTTTTAGAACATTTTCATTCCCTCAATAAGATTCCCCTATGCCCATATACAGATAATCCTCGTTCCCTGTCCAGGCAACCACTAATCTACTTTCCTTTTCTATAAATTTGCCTTTTCTGGATATTTCATATAAGTGGAATCATACAAGATACAGTCTGTTATGTATCGCTTCTTCCACTTAGCATGTTTTTGAGATTCATCCATGATGTAACATCTTTATTAGCCTATTAATTTCTATTGCTGAATAGTATTCCAATTTACAGGCATAACACATTTTATCTATTCATCTGCCAGTTAATGGACATTTAGGTTCTTTCTGGATCTTTGACTACTATGAATGATACTGTTCTGAATGTTAATGGGCAAGTCTTCATGTGGGCATATATTGTCATTTCTCTTGAGTAGATATTCATAAGTTGAATTGCTGGCTTATGTGGTGGTTTTATGTTTAACTTTTTGGCAAAGTGGCAAACTATTTCCCAAGGTGGCTGCACCAGTTTACATTTCCACCAGCAGTGTGTGAGTGTTCCAATTTCTCTACATCCTTGCCAGCATTTGTTGTCTCCTTCTATAGCCATTCTGCTGAGAGTGGAATGGTATCTCCATGTGGTTTTAATTTGTATTTTCCTAATGACTTATAATGTTGAATATCTTTTCATGTAATTATTAGTTATTTCCATATCTTGTTTGGTGAAATCCCTGCTTCTTTTGCCTACTTATGATTGGGATTATTTGTCTTATTAACTTTGTAAGAGTTCTTTTTATATTATGGATATATATTGGTTGAGATAAAAGGATTCATGTTTTTTTATCTGATATGTCTTTTGCAAATATTTTTCCCAGTCTGGTATTTGTCTTTTATTTTCTTAATGGCATTGTTTGAAGAGCTAAAGCCTGAATTTTTAAATTTAATTTCTATTTTGGTAACATATATAAACATTAAATTTCCCACTTCAACCATTTTTAGGTATACAATTCAGTGGTGTGAATAACATTCACAATGTTGAGCTACTATCAACATCATCTATTACCAAAACTCTTTTACCTCCTAAGCAAGAGTTTGAATTTTGATGATGTCTAATTTATCAGGGTTTTTTTTTTCATTTATGGACTGTACTTTTGGTTCAAAACAGAAATAAGTGATGAAAGGAAGCTTTAATCTAAGAAATATTTGCTTCACAATTGTGTGAAAAAAATGAAAGTCCCTGAGTGTACCCTTTGAGTGGATTGAGCAAAGCATGGGACTGCAGAACACAGGGAATCCAGAGGTAGATGATGAACTATGGTTAACAGAACAAATATAAGAATGTTCTTCTTGAATGATAACAAATAAGTAATACCAATATAGAGTGTTAATAATTGAGTGGGTTGGGGGAAAATACACCAAATGTAAAACATGAGCTAAATGTTACACAAAAATGAACATTTTGATGATGCTTATTTATACTTTCTATTAAATATTTCACAACACTGCAAGGTTTTGGTGGGGGGAAGATGTATGGGAGTGCTGTATGAAGATATGCATGTTTGTGTTGTTAATTCATAAATTTTATTCTACATTTGTTGTTTATGTATATTCAAGTATGACTTATATGCTTCAATAAAATTTTATTTAAAAATAAATATTTGCTGAACACAAGGTCTGGAAGATAATCTGTTTTCTTCTAAAAGTTTATTTTAATGGGACTTATATTTAATGGTGCATTTTTAGTAAATGTTTGTTTAGCATGTGAGGTAAGGGTCTAAGTTTATCTTTTTGTACGTGAGCAATCAATTTTCCCAATACTATGTGTTAAACTGACTATCCTTTTGCTAAACAATTGGCTTAGATTCTTTGACAAAAATCATTTGACTATATATGTATTTATTTCTGGACACTCACTTCTGTCCCATTGATCTATATGTCTATTTTTATGTCAATACCACTGTTATAAGTGGTCTTAATATAAAATTTTAATATAGAATATTATTAAGGGAAGCAGATGTCTCAAGTGATTGAACTCTCGCCTACCACATGGGAGGTCCTGGGTTCAGTTCCCAGTGTCTCCTAACAAAGACAAGTAAGACAGCAAGCTGGCATGACAGGGAGGAGCAGCAAATTGATGTAACAAGATGACACAACAAGAGACACAAGGAGGGAAACATAATGAGAGACAAAACAAGGAGGGAGTGGAGGTGGCTCAAGTGATTAGGTACCTCACTCCCACATGAGAGGTCCCAGGTTTGGTTCCTGGTGCCTCCTAAAAAGAAGATGAGCACACAATGAACAAATAGTAAGCACAGACAATGAGTGGGTGGGGAGAAATAAATCAATGAAATCTTTAAGAAAAATTATTAATACAATCTACAAGCAAATGACTTCTCAGAACTTGAGGTTGACAACTACAAAAATGGGATTCAGACAAATGCTTTCACATAGCGTTCAGAAATCGCATAACAGGCCTTTCATAAAGTATGTTGAATTGAGATAATCCTAATCTTAAATTTCACTAATTCTAATATTTCTGTAAATGAGACATATTTGTAAATAGTACCACTGGCTCTGTAGGGAATATAACCTATCAATTGGCCTTGTTTGCAAGACTACATACAACAGTGGCCAGTGAATTTCTTCATTTTTCATAATGTCGTTATATGTAGAGTTTCAATGAGTTGGTCCTCCTTCTCACTAGAATCTAAATGAAAAATGTATAACCACAACCACTGCAGAAATATAAACTGTCTTTTCTTTGTAGCAGTCATCAGGTCTGTTGATAAACATTCCAGTTCTCCTTTCCTTCCATGCACATGAAATGATTTGTCTCCTTGAAGCT
The DNA here is from genome assembly GCF_030445035.2 of Dasypus novemcinctus. Lineage (NCBI taxonomy): Eukaryota > Metazoa > Chordata > Mammalia > Cingulata > Dasypodidae > Dasypus > Dasypus novemcinctus. Next base: position 102,581,865 of record NC_080682.1, on the reverse strand, counting down.
AGGCATGGCTGTGGCTTGTTTTAGGCAATGAAATAAATGATTGCTGGAATTTTAAACTCTGTATGGAGTTTGCCAAGGTCCCTTTTTCTGTCTCAGGGAAGTGTATGACAAGATTGAGCCGCCATCGGCCTACCACCCTGAATGAGAAGCAAAATATCCCTGACAACCCACAATAAATAAGGTAGCTTGAACAATAAGGAGACATTTGTTGTGTTAAACCACTGAGCTATTAGGGATGTTACTATTACATAGCCTAGTTTATTACCACTATTATAAATGATACTAAACATGGAATTGATACTTAAAAAAATACATCAAATCACTTGTTTGAGACTGCTCTAGAGTCTAGGTTTAAGTTCTAGTCCTGTCTCCTGCCAGAATCCAGCTCAGCCTCAGCTCCTCTGGTCAAGAACCAGACTGCCTAGGGTGGAATCCCAGTTCTTATGACGGGGGCAGCTGTAATCAAATTTCTTAATGGTGTGTCTCTTCCACATGTGTAAAATGCAGAAAACATTAATCACCCTAGTTTGCTAGAGTGCTGAAAGCATTGTTGGCTTTTAACAACGGAAATCTATTAGGTTACAGTTTTGAGGTTGAGAAAAATACCGAAATCAAGACATCATCAGGGCAATGTTTTCTGCCCAAATACTGGCTGCCAGCCATCTTTGACTCTTCTGCCACTCAGGAAGGTAATGGCAGCATCTGCTGCTCTCTCATTGTCTTCAATTCATTGCTTAGAGCTTCTTGGTTCCGTGGTTTTCTCTCCTTTGCCTGAATATCATTCTCATATAAAAGCCTCAAGTATGAGGATTAGACTCATCCTAAATGAGGTGAGGTACATCTTCACTGAAGTAGCCTGGTCGAAAGATCCTTCTGACAATGGATCCACAGCCAGAGGAATGGATTAACTTTAAGAACATGCCTTTCTGAGATACATACAGATTAAAACCACCACACTAACCATATAGGAATGAATTGAAAGCATTTTGGAGGGCCCTGAGTGGGTATTAGCTTTAGTGGAGCGAGCTCTTGCCAGCCCCCTTCCAGAACACATTGCCTACTCCCATTCCCATCGCTTCTATTGTGGAGTTGAACACAAGGCAGGGAGTCGATGATGGGAGACTTGGGACCAATTTACATGGTAAAATCCTGGGCCTGACTCTTAGATTAGTGCTATAGTGAAAAATGCACCTAAGAGCTATGAATGTATCTTGGGTTAAAAGGGTAAAGTATATGGCTCAAGTTCACAGTAAGTGTCAAGCTAGGAGTTGGCCTACTCTAACTGACTTCAGTCAATGAGATTTGGGAAGCAAAATAGTCATAGCTCAATTCTCCACCCAAATAATTCACAAGACATATGTGAAATGTCTGTTTATTTAAACAGGTTGTCAGAGGCCCCATCAAGGAGCAAGAACTGAGTAGCTAGGAGCTGTGGGGCAGAACAGGGTTGGGATATCTTGGTATGAGAAGGTAGAAGGATCTCAGCTGAGCAGCCAGAGCATCATCAGGGACAAGGTGAACAGGAAAGGCACCATCCTATGGGATCGAGCCCCACTCATGGTCTCAGCATAGAATCTGGTCACCTTCCCGTTGGGGTTGTCCTGGTCTGGTTTGAATCACATCTGGATGCAATGACCACTCCCTCAGCTGTAGTTGCTGACCTTGTAGGAGTGACTCCAGATTTCATTCCACAAAGTAGTAGGTATGGGGAAGTAGAAATGGAAGGGCTGGCAGGTACCTTTCATTGGACATTGGTTATACCCTGTAGGGATGATAAAAACCAGCTATTGGGCGGTGAACTTGGCCCAGTGGTTAGGGCGTCTGCCTACCACATGGGAGGTCCACGGTTCAAACCCTGGGCCTCCTTGACCCGTGTGGAGCTGACCCATGTGCAGTGCTGATGCACACAAGGAGTGCCCTGCCACGCAGGGGTGTCCCCACATAGGGGAGCCCCACGCGCAAGGAGTGTGCCCCGTAAGGAGAGCCACCCAGCGCGAAAGAAAGTGCAGCCTGCCCAGGAATGGCGCTGTGCACACGGATTGCTGACACAACAAGATGACGCAACCAAAAGACACACAGCTTCCCATGCCTCTGACAACAGAAGCGGACAAAGACGACGCAGCAAAATAGACACAGAGAACAGACAACCAGGGTTGCGAGGGGAACTGGAGAGAAATAAATAAATCTTTTAAAAAAAATCACCAGCTGTTGGACCCAGAAATGACAAAGGCTCTACCAAGCCCGCAACCCCAAGTCTTCATATACCCATTCTATACCTTCACACTTCTACCTTCACTCCACCTCCAACCACTCAACCAGGTCCTTACCTGAGGTCCAGTTCCAGCCTTTGTGCCAGTTGCTCTTGCAGGTGTAGAAGGAGCGGCAGTCCTCCCACCAGCACTCACAGTCCTCTTTGCGCAGGGTCACATTCAGGATCCACTCTTTGCACCATCTCTAGTCCACCTGGGGGATGTTGGTTGAGAAGAAAGTTTTAAGCTCAAGAAGTTCAACAGTCCAGCCCTGAATAGAACTAGAGCTGGGAAAAAAAGGGGCAGCCTTCAGAGATGTGGGGAAAGCTCCTCTGCTGGGTCAGAGGTACACAGGACACTCATAGCTCTGGATCCAGGGCCCCAAATTGGGGGAGCATTCATAGAGGCAGGTTTCCTGGGTGAAGTGCTGTTTGCACATAGGTTTCATCTCTTATCAGTGGTCCCAGTTGAATCTGCACAGGTAGGAGGAATCTTCATGTGTTTCCTGGCTGGTGTTGAAGGAGCAGCAGGAGTTCTTCCAGAGACTGCACTAAATGGGCAGAAAGACAAAGAAACTAACTCCCATGCCCTCCATAGCCAGAATATTCCCACAAGCTCCTTCTCCCCATTTAGTCCTTGCTCCCCTGCCCAAGTTCTTTCAGGGAAATCCTTGTTAGGACTTTCTTTGGGGGAGGGAACTCATGGAGACTGTGGGAACCCAGGAGGGAGCCTATTCTCAGAGGTAGAGTCATTACAAAATTCATTAATTCAATTCATTGATTCCTACTTCTACTAAGCCAGATGCTCTTCTAGGAAATAGATTCTCTTATCCCTGGAACACTCAGCCTCAAGTATCTCCATCTACATGTTGACTCATTCATGGGTCATCACCAATGTCTGAACAGTATGATTAGTTCATGGAGGGAGCATGGTTGGAGAATTAAAGACTCCCCAGTATGGGGAATGGACCTTTGGAAACAATTGGCAGCTTGGAAAGGCACCATGTATGTAACTCTTGTTGATGCATGTGTCAAGGGTCCATATCATGGTATTTTTGGAATGACCTAGATGAAAAAGGATGTACCAAATTGCTTTTCACAGCAGATGAAGCTGTACCTCCCCTGGGACAGAGGCAGATTATGAGCTCTGCCTAGAAGATAAGGAAACTGGATTTACCCAGATTTATCATTTGTGAAATTAGCTGAATTTCCCATGAATAATTTCACCATTGTGTGTGTTCATCAGAAAAATGGACATAGAAATTGCAATCATGAAATTTTGATCCCTGGAACATGATATGCCTCTTTTGTTAAAAGAGGAACAATCTCCATTTACTGATGTGAAAGATGTCAAATATAAGCCATAGCCCAAAAAGGCCATTTACGAGCTACTCCCAAAGGGCCAGGCCATGTCCCTCATGGCAAATGGTCTTCAATCAGCTCCCTCCCATCACCCTAATATATGTGTTATGTCTCAGTTGTGTTAGACTCCTATTCAGGCTAGGGCCTGGTCTTTCCAGTTTGTCATGCAGATGTAGTACATGCATGAGATTCCTGGGTAAAGCAGCTCTGCCACCCCTTCAGGTACCCAGATGACATCTCTTCTGACCAACGACCACTTGATTGCACAGTCCACTCAGCAATGGGCCCAGTCTCATGGTATTAGATGGACCTTCTATGTCACCCACCACCCACAGGCAACCAGCATTGTGGAGAACTTTAATGGCCATCTGAAAAGGAGCTTTGGTCTGATGAGTCTCTACTTGCAGACCCCCTGATCCCAGCTCTTTCTCTCTCCTTCCTTCCTTCCTTCCTTCCTTCCTTCCTTCCTTTCCTTCCTTCCTTCCTTCCTTCCTTCCTTCCTTCCTTCCTTCCTTCCTTCCTTCCTTCCTTCCCTTCCTTCCCTTCCTTCCCTTCCTTCCCTTCCTTTCCTTCTTTCCCTCTTCCTTTCTTTCTTTTTCTCTTTCTCTTTCTTTCACTCTCCTTTTTCTCTTTCTTTCATTTCTGATACCCTTCAGGCCCAAATCTCCAACAATAGAGATTTGGAAAGGTTTTGTTGATAAGGCTTGCAGAAAATCCAAATAAGCAGTCAGCAATGGTGATGGGACAACAGTTCTTCTGGAACATGGCTACCACAGAAGTTTGCTCCATGCATGTGCAGGAGATTGCTTTTTGTTACAAAGATGGAGAGGTCTTAAAGAGGACAAAAGTGAGTGTATTCAAGTTCCACATGTGACCACCAAAGGGAGTCAACAGCACAAATAATAAAAAGCACAGGTTTTAACTGAAGCTGTTTCTGGGATTATTGTTCCACTACTGAGTTTCCAACTGGCGTGTCCAACCTCAGTATCTCTGGCGGAGTATATTCAGATGCTTGAACCTTTGGTAGTATGCCATTCAGTGACCTACCAACAAGATCATTCATTGTCATCTGACTTGGGATTCCTTTATAATCAATAACAAAGATAACTCGAAGATTGCTGCTTGAGTTCTCTAATTATGCTTTTGAGGTTGATGTGTCAAATGTGAAAGAAGGGAAATCTTCATTGGCTAAGTTCTTGATTTTGGGACATTGTGATCCACGTTAAAAGAGCATACTCCCAATCAAGAAAGCACTTTTATATTTATACGTCTGGATGATTCAATTATATCACATAAAGGAATAATTTCAGTCAGACATAAAATGTTAGGTAGAAATAAAAATCCCAGAGTTTTGCACAATAAAAAAAAGAAAAAGAAAAAGGAGCTTTGATGTCTATACCCTAACAACTTTACTGGATGAACCATCACCTTGGGCCTTCTGGAACCTGAACTCGGCAGTTCCCCACAAGGGAAACATGACTTTATCCTGCTTTCTAGCACAGGGAGGGATGAGGGTTGGGGAGGAACCCAGGCTTTGCTGCTCATTTGCCCTTAAATCAAATAGGATGAGGATTGTCCCTGAAAGGGGGACAAAGGACACACCTACAGGACCTGACACGCACATGTAGGAAGAAAGGGGGTGAGGCCTACCCCTGGTTAGTTCACCAGTCCCCTTGGGAAAGGTCACAGGACACCTTCAAAGAGTCCTGACAACTCCTATCTATCAAAATGGATATGTGGTCTGGAGGATATGGGCAAGGCACTCAGATCAATAGAAAAGGGGTGAGGTTATACTCAGGTCTAGGGGTAGACAAACTAGGTGGCCTTAGAAGAAAAAATAAGTTACTGAAAATAGGCCAAGAAAAGTGTCTCCCACAGTACAAGAGAGCACTGTTCCTCTCTCCATATTTGACCCAACAGTAACCTGGAAGGAAAACATGGATATCACGGAAGCAGGAATCTGATCGACTACTGGATCTGCCAATTCATGCCTCACTCCCTTTCTCCTTTTTGCCAAGCCCCAGACTGACACTCAAGAAGCTGCTACTCCCTGCCTCATTTTATGAAACAACACCAGCAAGTCCTTCATTTATGCCCTGAGACAAAGTTAATGGAACAGCCATTGGTTGTGCACTCCTTTTCTCCATACCCCTGGACAATGTGTCAGGATGCAACAACTCCTGATGTAATGAAACTGGCAAAAGGCTCAGTCACCTTTTAAATTGGTTACCAGTAAATGCAAGTGGCAGTTTGAGATTAATGTTTGTAAACTAATCTGTTCCTCTGGATATGAGCCCCTTTGATTGTATTAGATTTGCCTGAGATGGCTTTGATTAAATTAATTGTTGAGATCAGGGTTTTGATTTGATCACATCCGTAGGGTGTGACTCAAGGTTGAGTTGGCCGCTCTTTTGCTGGGCTGATGTAAATGGACACTCACTCAAAAAGACACATGGAAGAGGAGAGAACTTGGTCATTTCGGTCCTGCCACGTGACAGAAAGAAGAGAGTTTAAACAGCTAAAGCCTGGGGAAAAGTGATGAGTCATTTGCCTGATAGTTTTCAGGTGAAGAAAACACAGCAGCTGAGAAGGCCCAGAAAGATACAAGCCCTAGGCCAGCCTACAGCTGAGATTGGAAGAAGCGGGACCATGGAGCCTTAAGAGGAAGAAAGAAGGAGAGATCAGGCAGGGATCACCTGCCATCTTGCTTCAACACGTGGCAGCTGACTTGGGTGAGAAAGTGCCTCTTATGATACCCTAAGTTGGAATCTTTAGGGCCTTGTAACTGTAAGCTTTTGCCCCAAATAAATACCCTTTATAAAAGTCAACAGATTTTTGGTATGTTGCATCAGCACCCCTTTGGCTGGCAAATACAATGTATGATACACAATCTTTCAGCCACCTTGGTTAAGCGGAAATCATTAGACTTTCCAGCCAAAGTAGTGTTTAATAATCACATCATATTAGGTTCCCTTCTAGCCCAACAAGGAGGGATGTGTGCTATTGCCAATACCTCCAATATCTCCAATCATACATGATTAATACCGCAGGGTGAGGTGGAAGGGGTGACTAAAATCCAAGAGCAAACCCACTGCCTGCAAAGTATACAAACAGGTTCTATGAGTGTAGGGGGAGTTAGAGCCTAATAGTAAAATGGCCTAAGCATCCTGGCTACTTCTTGGCCATGTCCAGGAAACAATGACACAGCCTTCAGCTTCCAGGGGATGGGCTTGGTCCTGACTGGCATGTATGCCAGCCAATCCACACATGTAACATGATAAGCACACCACTGTAGGAACCAGTCATGTATCCTGATAAAAATGGAATGTAAACTGCTCCCATGCAAACAGAAAGGCAGAGGGAGAACAAAGGAAAGGGAAAAGAGCATGGAATAAACTCAATATGCATAAACTTCCCATGGCAATATTTACCTTTTTCTTCACCGATGGCCCTGTGTATTAGTCAGTCAAAGGGGTGCTGATGCAAAATACCTGAAATTGGTTGGTTTTTATAAAGCGTATTTATTTGGGATAGGAGCTTACAAATACCAGGCCATAAAGCATAAGTTACTCCTCTCACCAAAGTCTATTTTCACGTGTTTGTTCAAGATGGCTGCCAATATCCGCAAGGGTTCAGGCTTCCTGGGTTACTCTCTTCCAGGGTCTTGCTCCTGTTTCCTCTGTGAGCTTACTTCCTGGGGCTCCAGCTTAAAGCTTCAGCATCAGACTCCAACATCAAAAACCCTTACCTTTGTCCTTTGCCATGCCTTTTATCTCTGAGTCCCCACCTACCAAAGGGTTGGGAATCAATGCCCTACTGGTACAAGAGGTTTACATAATTGCTTAATGAAGTAAACCTATCAATCAGATATAATCTAATATGTCCAGAGGAAAAGATCAGTTTACAAACATAATCCAATATTTCTTTTTGGAATTCATCAATAATATCAAACTGCTACAGTTGGGTAAGACAAAAGTTATCCCTCAGGCAATAATAGATAAGATACAAGCAGGGAAGCGGACTTGGCCCAGTGGATAGGGCATCTGTCTACCACATGGGAGGTCTGCGGTTCAAACCCCGGGCCTCCTTGACCCATGTGGAGCTGGCCCATGCATAGTGCTGATGCGCGCAAGGAGTACCATGCCATGCAGGGGTGCCCCCTGCATAGGGGAGCCCCACACGCAAGGAGTGTGCCCCATAAGGAGAGTCACCCAGCACAAAAGTGCAGCCTGCCCAGGAGTGGTGCCGCACACACAGAGAACTGACACAACAAGATGATGCAACAAAAAGAAACACAGATTCCCGTGCCGCTGACAACAACAGAAGCAGACAAAAAGTGCATGCAGCAAATGGACACAGAGAACAGACAACTGAGGTCAGGGGGGCGGGGAAGGGGAGAGAAATAAAAATAAATTTAAAATTTAAAATTTAAAAAAGATACAAGCATACCCCGACCTGCTACTGTAAAACAGCTGCAGGCATTTACTGGCCTATTAGGATATTGGAGGGTGATTATATCTCATTTGGCACAGATACTCTGCCTCTTGTAAGCCCTCCAAAAGCAGAGAAGTGTTTGGGATTGGACTGATACCCATGAACACGCTTTTCAAGCTGCCAACCGGTCAGTTGGTTAGGCTCAGGCCTTGCAAGTTATTGATCATTCCCTGCCTTTCAAACTTGATGTCACTTGTCATGATGCTGGGTATGGCTGGGACTTCTGGCAAACACATAGGAAATGCAGGGTGCCCATCGGGTTCTAATCTCAGCTACGGAAAGGGTCAGACCCCCACTATTCTCTCATTGAACGCCAGTTAGAGGCAGTGTATGCCACCCATCAGGCATGTGAAGTGCTTACAGGGCCACGACAAGTCCTAGTACAAACCTCGCTCCCTGTGGCAGGATGGGTACATTCTTGGTTGAATGCCCCCAGGACTGGGGTGGCTCAGACACCTGCATTGGCCAAATGGGGCACATATCTGAAACAGCAGGCAGTGTTGAGTACTAGGCCCCTGTCTGCACAGTTGCAGTAAGTGTTAGGACCAGCAGAATGTCGAGTTGATCCCTCGGCCAGAGGGCTTCCTGGTCCCCTGGCTTTAGAGTCTAGCCCGTACAAATACGGAATGGACACTGTACCAGCTGATGCCTGGTATACAGATGGGCCCAGCAAAGGCATAGTGATGTCGTGGCCCGCTGTAGGTAGCCAAATGGGTACAGAAGATATCTGGTTTGAAACTGGATTTGGTCAAAGCAGCCAGTGGGCTGAACTGAGAACCATTTGGCTAGTTACAATGCATGAATCCAGCCCCTTACCGTGTGTACAGATAGTTGGGCCATGTACAAAGGACTAACTTTATGGCTCTCCCAGAGGGAGAAGCAAGAATGGATGATTGGTAAAAGACCTCTCTGGGGACAAAATTTGTGGAAGGTCTTGTGGTCCAAAGGACAAGAATGAAGCATAATTGTTTATCATACTTCAGGGTATAAACCTCTCATAAAGCTCAGGAGATGATGCTGCAGACAGTCTAGTACAAGTAAGAGCTTTACACCATTCAGTGGGTGGATGGGCCGCCTGGTTACAGAGGCACATGGACTTGTGGGGGCTCGAACCCTCCTGCAGATAGCCAGTGGATATGGCATCTCATTATCAGCTGCATACGGTAAAAGCCTGTGGGCTATGTGCTAACCAATACCAAGGCAGAGGTTGGGTGCCATGAAAAAAGGGGTTGTAAAGTGAGAAGATTGACCCCTACAGGCATGGCAGGTAGATTATAGTGGACGCTTGCCCTCTGATAAAGGACATAAGTTCCCATTTACAGCAGTGGATAGTAATACAGGTTTAGTTTTTGCCCTTCCATTCCGAACAGCCGCCAAAGAGAGTACCACTGTGGCACTGAATATTTTAAGTGCCCAGTATGGGTGTCACCTTGAAGTGTGGAGTGACAGAGGCACCCATTTCACAGATTCCAAAGTGCAAACCTGGGCAAAAATGAAGACATTGATTGGCATTTACATGTTCCATATTGGCTGCATGCTGCAGGCATGATTGAACAGAATAATGGCTTATTTTATTTTATTTTTTAAAGATTTTATTTTTATTTCCCCCTCCCCCCCCCCCCCCCCCCCCCATTGTCTGCTTTCTATGTCCATTGGCTGTGTGTTCCTCTGTGTCTGCTTGTGTTCTCATTAGGTGGCTCCAGGAACCAATCCTGGGACCTTCCAGAGTGGGAGAGAGGTGATCATTCTCTTGCCCTTATCTGCTCCCTGATCAGCTCCCTGATCTGCTATGTCTCTTATTTTCTCTTCTCTGTGTCTCTTTTTGTTGCATCATCTTGCTACACCAGCTCTCCCCGTGGGCCAGCACTCCTGTGAGGGGCAGTACTCTACACAGGTCAGTACTCCACATGGGCCAGCTCACCACATGGGCCAGCTTGCCTTCACCAGGAGGCCCTGGACATTGAACCCTGGACCTCCTATATGGTAGACAGGAGCCCAATTGCTTGAGCCACATCTGCCTCCCTATAAAGGTTTATTAAAGGACAAATTATGCATGACATCTCCAAAGGAGCCGACCTTACAGAGGTGGGCTTCCCGCCTGCCACAGGCAATATGCATGGGAGGGGGGGGGCACATGTGTTCTCATACAGGTTCAATGTTGTGTATATGTACCCGCTAATTAAAAAAATGTGTATTCAGCCTTGTAAGAAATGGACTGTGAGGTCCGAAACATGTAACACATGGCAGATGACCCTGTAAAAGTGTGGTGGGAACATCTGGGGTCCACTTGGAAACGTGTTGTGTTAACCGGTATTGGTTTCGTAACTTTCTTAGTTATTTTTTTATTGTGCCTTATATTGTTGCTGTGGCCTTTGGGCCCAGGGTGCAGCCCTGTGGCAGCAAGTCCTTAAGACACCAGCCATTTAAGGAGCAAAATGTAGGAGGAGCTAGAGCCTAACAGTAAAACGGCCTAAGCGTCCTGGCTTCTTCCTGGCCATATCCAGGAAACAATGACACAGCATAGCTGCATTCAGCTTCCAGGGGATGGGCTTGGTCCCGACTGGCACGTTCACCAGCCAATCCACATACGTAACGCGATAAGCACACCACTGTAGGAACCAGTCATGTATCCTGATAATAATGCTCCCATGCAAACAGAAAGGCAGAGAGAGAACAAAGGAAAGGGAAAGTGCAAGGAATAAACTCAATATGCATAAACTTCCCACGGCTCTGAGTACATTTTTCTTTGCCAGGGGCCCTGACTCCCTCACTCTGGCTGAGGAACTCAGACCTGACAATGAGGGACCTCTTCGGCTGTCTCCCAGGGGTAGAGGGGAGCATGGGTGCAAGCACTACCTCAGACAAGCCTGAGCTCCCTGCCTGGAGTGGTGCTATGCAGAGGTGAAGCCCTTCTAATGGGCTGCAGCCAATGGAGTTTCCAAAACTTTACTGCCACAGGCCAAAAAGGCCGACCCATCTCCACCTTCATGTCCAAGTGGGAGGTGGGTTTATATTCTAGAAGACGATGCTGAAAAGGAGGCTAGACCTGGTCGAGAGGCTGACTGGTGGACTCCTGGGGAAGTCACTGACTCCCACTGCGGCCATCCCCCAGCCCTCGCTTAACCCCACCTCCTCTTTTTTATTTGAGGATGTTTCAGTCTGTTTAGATTCCACAACCCCAGGGGAGATGTTGAGTCTGATGAAAGGCCTGACCACACCTTAAATCCACAAACTGGGAACTTAGTCCCAGGTGCTCATCAGGGCAGGAATTCTCAGTGGCAGGGCCCTCCCGCCGGGGTGGATAAATACTCAGCCCTCACCAGCACAAATTGACTTCTTGCCTCCACCATGAAGTGGGGCGAGCTGAGCTGCCATCTGCCAACCCTGACCCTAGCAGTTGGCCTCTCCGGAGACCAGCCAAGTAGGGATCTCGTCCCCTGCTCTTTGGGCCCTCTGTGCTGTTTAGGTAATAAAGTGGTCACTTGCAGCACATTTCTGCTGTGCCCTGAAGCTGTGCTCCCACAGCACACCGAGGGGCAACTCGCTCCATGTTGGGGTCTCCTCAGGCAGCCTCTCGGCCTCCACCCTCCTCTGGCCAGCAGTACCCACATTGGGGATTTCCGCACTTCCAACTCCTGACTTGGTCTCCCTGAGTCAGCTCCTCTCCGCCCCAGGATCCCCTTGACCCACCTGGCCAAGCAGCCTGTTCTCCGGGCTTGGCTTTTCCTTGTGTTCCTTGGCGTCCATGCAGGCGTTGAGACACGGATGCAGGTGTGCTACAGGATGAGTTGCACGTGAAGGGGCCCCCAGTTAGGCCTTGTTTAGACTTTTCCTCTTGTTGGGGAGAGGCCCCAGCTGCTTGCTGTTCTGATTGGTTGCCTTACGATCTCCCCTTGTTAGCAATCAGGGGTCCAATGAGGAGGCCTGTTTGGGGTGATCCAGAGCTCTCCTTGACCCTGGAGAGAGTTCCAAACGGGATCTCGTGGCTGGGGTCCCACAGGGTCTTTCCAGCAGCCTTCCCCTCAGGAGGTTTCCGGGCGGGGCCTCTTGGCCACGTGGCCTGCTGGCTCTTCAGCTATGACCCGAGTCTTCCCTTCCCTGTACTAACCTGCCTCAGCACTAACACAGGGCAAGCCTCCCCTACACTGTCATGGCACCTTAATCCTTTGACTTGTGGAGGCCACAGTCTCTCACACAATTAGTCAACTGGTGTACCTCCTAAAATGTCTGGAATTCATTTCCCACGCCTCCTCTCAGTCTCTCTCCCATGAAACCATCTCCATACAGAAGTTCTGAAAGCTTATGAACTTTCTTTGCTTAAAAATTGCTCTGCCTCTGGGCCCTTAGTAGCTGCATGTCCTGAGTTAAAACCACGGGCTCAGACAGGCCAGGAAATGAATTCCCACCCACCTTTCCTCTCAGTCCCCTGCCCACCCTTCCAGAAGCCATTATCCTGTACCTTACCTACTCCCATTTTAATTCATTCTCTTACAGGCTAACACCCTCACTTCAGGACTCAATTACCCCTTCATCCATCCTTTCACTCATGAATCTCTAAAGAGTGCTGGGGCAACCATGGCCCTCAGGGAGGGCCTGTCTGGGATTCCAGCCCTCTGGCTTCCCTCTGCTAGACCTTGAGGCAAGGGGAGGAAATGCTCAAATATCTTGACTCTTAGTTTCCGCATCTGAAGAGTAAATGTAGAGAAAGAACAATAATCTGTGGAATCAGTGGGGCAGTGATTGAAGGACGTACCCAAACATAGCAGAGCAGAGACGACCTACGCCTGACTCTGGGCCCTCAAGTCCAGAGCTCCTGCAGCTTCCCCCTCACCCTGCTGTGCCGAGGCTCTCCCGGGGCAGCTGACAAGCATGCTCGGGCAGGGTCTGAGGAGGCCCTTCCCTTGGCTCTAGTGGGGCTGTGACTGGTTGCTGGGGCCAGAGGCTCTCCCTCTCCCTGTGACCCAGATCGCTCTGCAAGCCCCACCCACCTCCCTAAACTCACCTTCAGAGCTTGGTGCAGCTGTGACCAGCCCCTCCCCACCTCAGGGTCCTGCCCTAGGAGAGCTGAGAGCTGGGTGCAGACTGAAAAGCAAGAGCCCTGCCACGGGCAATAACCTGTGGTTTGACCTTGGGCAGACCCTGCTCCCGGTCTGGCCCTCAGTTTGCCCTTCTGGATACTCTGGGGTTTAGGCACAGAGGAGCCTCCCAGCTCAGCCAGGGCTTTAGCACATGCCTCAGGTGTTGACACCTCTGATGCAGGGGCGGACAGTGGCTTACCTGGGAGAGGAAGAGGCTCTGTGTGGCTCAGGCTTCTACTCTGCATTTCCCTCCAGTATTCCAGAGACGACCGCGGTTTAGTGGTCTCGGAGATGGGCTGGAACAAGCAGGCTGGCGAGGAGCTTAGGATCAGGCAAAGGCCACTCCGCAGTTAATTATTGAACATGAGCCCTGTTAGGTGTTGAGTGAGACAACTGGGACATGGAAACCAGCAATTGCAGGCAAGGATTTATGAGAAGTTCTCCCAATGGAAGGGTCTGAAGAATAAACTTCAGCCCACCCCTGGCAGAGGCAGTCATGAATTTATATAGTACATCTACAGGCAGGAACATGCTTAGTCAGTGGGAGTGGGTTTGGGCTTGGATAAGACCCAAGGGCCTATAAGGATGCCTAGAGGGCCCTGGGCTCGGGGCAGTGAGTTCTAGGGGTGCAGGAGGGGCTGCCGGGACGTGGCTTCTTTTTTCTGTTCTTGTGAAGAAATGAACTGTATCAGGACACGTAGGCTCAGGATGGGGGGCTGTTCTATGTCACGGGATGTGGCTCCTTCTGAGTAAATGGCTGGTCGCCCTTCTAGGTTAATAATAAACTTGCAATTTCTGCAAGTTGGGGCTGTTATGGGGGTTAGGGGTAGAACCTGGTCCTGTCATTCTGGGTTTTGATTATAAAATAAAAAAAAATAAAGTAGGTCTGGGATTGAATGGCCAGGCTCACACGTGAAGGGTGGAAGAAAGGGTGTGTTGACTTATTTTGGCTGCTTCCTGCTGTTAGGGGCTGTATTAGTCAGCCAAAGAGATTATGATGCAAAATACCTGAAATTCGTTGAGTTTTATAAAGGGTATTTATTTGGGATAGGAGCTTACAGATACCAGGCCATAAAGCATAAGGTACTTCCCTCACCAAAGTCCAGTTTCACATGTTGGAGGAAGATGGCTGCCAACGTCTGCAAGGGTTCAGGATTCCTGGGTCTTGCTTCTCTTTCCTCTGTGTGCTTACTTCCTGGGGCTCAGCTTAAGGCTTCAGCATCAGATTCCAACATCAAAACTCCAGCATCAAAAACCCAAAATTAAGAACCCTCAACTCTGTCTCTTGCCATGCCTTTATCTGTGAGTCCCCACCCACCAAGGGGCAGGGACTCAATGCCCTAATGATGTGGCCCAATCAAAGCCCTAATCATAATTTAATTCTGCCCAGGTATAGATCAGATTAAAAACATAATCCAATATCTATTTTTGAAATTCATAACCATATCAAACTGCGACAGGGGCCGAAGGGGGTTTCCTTCTCCTGTGGCCCAGATGATGGGGTTTTGCATTCAGAGGTGGTTATTGATTGTTGTTCTCCTAACAGGAAGGCTCCATTTACATATTCTTGGGTGGTTGTTTGAACAACTCAGTGGATAAGTCGGGTGACGAGCTATAGGAGACAAGGGCCACACATGAGAAGGAGAAAAATAATTATTAGTGGGCTTATTAGGGATATTACCATAGCTTTTAAAGGTGAAGAAAAATATGAGAGGAAAGAGTTAGGATTGGCTTTTGTAATTTTTCATTACTGTGTAAGGGGTGGTTTGGGGAGGGATATGTGATAAGAGGCTCAGTGTGTGGGGTGCAAGGAGTCATTCCACGGGAACGACTATGAGGGGGAGAAATGGAGGTAGAAGCAGAGGGAGGGGACGGAGGTGGAGAGCCTGAATGGGGTGAGGTCGAAGGCTCAGAAGGAGACACTGACAGGTGATGTGGAGGACGGGGAGCGTGTTCAGATGGATCAGAATCAGAAGAGTCTTTAGGTGGGGGTGTCTTTTGAGAAGGTTTCTGATTGAGCAGTAGGATTTGGGAAGAGGAACATGACAGAGAGGGAAGGAAGATTTTGGAGAAATAAGAAGGCCTGAACTTAAGGGGCCTCTAGCCATTTGCCATCGCATTGGATGAAGTTTTCCAGATCTCTAAGCATCTGTATGTCAAAGGTACCACGTTCCGGCCATTGACTTTCATGTTCCAGTTTGTGCTGAGGCCGAATTGTAGTGGAATAATAGATAAGTTTCTTGGGTCTGATATCTCCTTCAGGATATAAGGTTTTAAGGTTCTGAAGGAGGCGGCCCAGTGGTGAAGTTTTCAGAAGAGCCAAAGGAGTCTTTCCCATTTTCAGAATCTGGGATGAGGTCAGGGACTCTCAAAGGTTAACTGAGTAAGGCAGGTGTCCCCGAGTTAGTCAGAGAACCTTATCAGCAGGAAGTCCACACCCAGGATAACACATCTCGGATTCCTGAGGGGCTTCTGGGAATGCAGGTCAGGCACCTGCTGTGGTCCCCAAAAATGGAGAGGATCACTGACCCAGCTAGGATTTGCAGAGTTGTCTAAAACAATGGGAGGAAGGACAGAATTCTCCAGAGGAGAATTCCTTTAACTCACCCAGCTGGTAGTCGGAGTCCAGTGCTGGATGGAGTTACAGCAGTGGCAAGGGTAGGTCTCTCACCAGTGTGCCAGTCTCAACTGGTGTCTCCAGGGTTCGCTCTGGGGAGTTCCAGGAGAGGGTGAAAAGGACCCAGAGTTGCAATGTCAGGATCAAGGAGTAAGCCTGGGCGAGCTGCTGCTGTTCATTGCTTCCTCTTTCTAAGATCAGGCAACAAGCTCAGCAACCAGGATCTGGGAGTAAGACCAAGTGAGCTGCCGCTGCTCACTGCTTCCCAGGTTGCAAGGTATGGGGGCGGGGGGCTGGGTCTCCTCTTCCAGGATCCCAGGTTTCTCTTCTGGGATTCCCGGGCACCAAATGGTAGATGTTGGAGTGAGACAATTGGGATGCAGAGACCAGTGATTGCAGGCAAGGATTTATTGGGAAGCTCTCCCAATGGAGGGGGTCTGAAGAATAAACTTCAGGCCACCTGTGGCAGAGGCAGTTATGAATTTATACAGTACATCTATAGGCAGGAGCATGTTTAGTCAGTGGTAGTGGGTTTGGGTTTGGGTAAGACTCGAGGGCCTATACGGATTACTAGGAGGTGGTGGGCTAGGTGCAGTGAGTTCTAGGAGTGCAGGAGGGGTTGCTGGGGTTAGGTGGCTTCTTGTCTATTCTTGTGAGAAAATGAACTGTATCTGGGCACATAGCTCAGGATGGGGGGCTGTTCTATGTCACAGGATGTGGCTCCTTCTGAGTAAACGGCTGGTCGCCCTTTTACAATGGGGCAGGTTGATAATAAACTTGCAGCTTTTGCAGGTGTGACTGTTATGGGGGCTAGGGATGGGGTCTAGTCCTGTCAAGCCCAAGCCAGGCCTCAGTGGGTGGTAGATTAATAGTGCAGGACTAAGCAGGAGAATTGCATCCACCGTCCATGTGGAATCTAAGCCCCCCCTCTAGATGTAGAGGGGGGCTGGACATAATCATCCCAGGGTCCACAGGATGGAGGAATAGAGTATGGATTAGAGTGGACCTACTGGTGTTCTGATGTGGAACAATTGTGATTAGTAATGGAAGAAACTGTAGCACTGATGTGGAGAAAGTGGCCACGGTAGCTGCTGAGGGTAGGGAGAGGGAAGAAGAGATATGATGTGAGGGCATTTTCAGGATTTGGAGTTGTCTTGGGTGGTGCTGCAGGGACAGATGCTGGACATTGTGTGTCCTGCCATGGCCCACTGGGTGGACTTGGGGAGAGCATAGACTACAATGTAAACCATTATCCATGTGGTGCAGCAGTGCTCCAAAATGTGTTCACCAGGTGCAATGAATGTGCCATGACAATGGAAGAGGTTGCTGATATGGGAGGAGTGGGGTGAGGGGGGTGGGGGGTACATGGGGACCTCATATTTTTTTAATGTAACATTTAAAAGAAAATAAAGAAGAAGAAAAAATAATGCAGGACTAAGGTCAGTACCCAAGCCCCACTTACTGCATTTTCTGCCAAAGGCTCAGCTCTGATAAAATCTGATAAAATCTTGCAACCTGGGCTGGTGGGATCCTTTGAGATAATGCAGTCCACTTTCAGTTGCCCTCTCTGGTTTATCAGATGAGAATGAGGCCCAGAGAAACAGGGCAGATTTCCAATTCCCAGCCAGATGCAGAGCACAAGGAGTTCTCAAGTCCACAAGCTCAAGAGCCACTAATGCTTCTAGTCTCTCCAGCCACAGGTGTCCCCACCTCTGGCAGCAAAGTCACCAACTTTCCCAATCCTTTGTCCAGAGTCCTGGTTGTCTGAAGGCCTCACCTCCGGCCTGCCAGGCCCCCTCTCACTACCCAGGTCAGGGGATCCTTTCTGCTGCCTCTGGTCAGAGTCTGGGCTAATTCTTACTCCTCCACCCATGCTCCCCCCGTGCCAAGAGCAGAAGCCCGTAGACGAGGGTGAAGCTGCTGGTGGGAAAGGGGAGGAGGAGCAGATTTTGGGGGGATGAAATGGAGCTCCGTTTTGTTGAGGAGCCTGTGTGAGCCCTGGGGGTGGGGGGGAGATGGTTGCAGGGATTCAAGTTTAGGGGAAGAGTCCATTGGGCGCCAGTGTGGGAGCTGTCAGCAGATGTGTGGACGGCAGGGGAAGCGTGGGCAGGTAGGGGGTCCAATGCCCTGGGGAACGCGACAGGCCTGGGCCCATGGGACCCTGGATTGGCAGGGATGGGGTGGGGGTGGGGAGACCAGGAGCCAGAAGAGACAGTTGGGTCACTGGGGAGACATCAGCCTGGCAGCAAAACTAATGGGCCTGCAAAGAAACCCCCTCCCGGGAGACCCCACCTTGTGCCCGGCTTCCCTTTTCTGCACTGAGACTTACTTGAATCCCGGGACAACGTGGGTCAAATCTCCTGGTGGTCCCAGCCGGTGGAGGATCTTGGGAGCCTTCACATCTCCCTCCTCTCTTTACAATCCCAGCTCAGCCTGCTGCTTGGAGGAAGATCGGCCGAGTGTCAAGAATGTGTGAAGGGCAGGAACTTCTGTAGTCATCCAGCCCTCCCCCTCCCATTCTATCCTCCAGCCACTGGGTCTGATCAATAACTGGACATTATGGTCCATCCACTGTGGGCGATGCACATCCCGAGGTCAAGAGTGCTTCAGATTAAGTGACCAGCAAGTGGGGGGTCGAGTTTTGATTCTCCGATGAGACCCTGTTCCTTGTTGAGTCTCCAGGCCGCGCTTCGTACAATGGAGTGGTCTCCCCACCATGTCCAGGTCTCCTCACCGTGTCCAGCCATATGGCCTTCAGGGAGGGACAGAGTCAGGCAACCACCTTGGAGCTGCTTCAGAGAGTATCTGCGCTGGACTGGAAGCATAGCACCAGCAAAAAAATCGATTGACTATTGCCAAAGGCCTGACCCCCTCTTCTGGAGAGATTTGGTGTGGTTCTGGTTGTACAAAGGACAATGGAATAATGTTCAGTGAAAAATATGTCTGTTATTGTTTCTGTTTTTGTTTTGTATCGTATTTACCTATATCCCATGAGTTCTGTTTCCCTAGGAACCCTGACTAATACTTAGACTGACAGAGAAAAAAAAAAAGAGTATAAATATAACAAAAATCAGGACGTTATTACCAGCCCTTCTGAAAAAAATAGGAATATAAGAAAAGACTATGAACTACTGTATGCCAGCAAATTAGATAACATACATGAAATGGACCAATTCTTAGAAACACACAAATGGAGGAGGAAGGGGAGAGGAAGGAGAGAGGGAGGGGAGGGGGAGAGGGGAGGGGGAGGGGAGGGGGGAGGGGAGGGGGAAGAAGAAGATGGAGATAAGGAGGCTGAGGCAGCTAGGGGCAAATGGGCAGCTGAAGATGATGAGGATGACAATGAGGACACCAAGAATTAATAGGCAGATGAGGATGACCAGGCAGCAAAAGAGGAAAAGTTAAACTCAAAAAAAAAGGCCGCCTCACCCTCCACTTCCTGCCTCAGCCTCTATACGTGCTCGCGGTGCAGTAGGGAGGCCCCCGCCCACCACGGGCTGTGCACCCCGCAGGCCGCCCGCGCTTCCACCCCTCCCCCACCTAAACCGCAACGCGAATTTGCAGCAAGGCAGGAATAAAGAACAAAACTTCTAAGGCCCTGCTCTTCTTTCTTGAAAGTACTTTGAAAAAGAAAATTTCTATTTTTTATTTACGTTTTACATGTTTGTATATGTTGTTAGGGATCGGCCATTTTTAATGATCTCGAATGACCAAACCAGCCTTCGGAGTGTTCTCTGTCCTACTTCTGACTTGACTTGTGGTGTGACCATGTTCACTATAATTTCAAAGGACAATAAAAAAACACCTTGTAAAAAAGGCAACAATAACAACAAAAATACAGTCTTGTTCCAAGCATTCCAGTAGCTTTATTGTGTGTATATACTTAGCTGTACTGTAAGTAGTTGATTTGTATGAGATAGTTAAAAAGATGGTTTAGGGAAGCGGACTTGGCCCAGTGGTTAGGGCATCTGCCTACCACATGGGAGGTCCAAGGTTCAAACTCCGGGCCTCCTTGACCCGTGTGCAGCTGGCCCATATGCAGTGCTGATGCGTGCAAGGTGTGCCCTGACACACAGGGATGTCCCCCGCATAGGGGAGCCCCACGCGCAAGGAGTGTGCCCTGTAAGGAGAGCTACCCAGCGCGAAAGAAAGTGCAGCCTGCCCAGGAATGGCACCGCACACACGGAGAGCTGACGCAGCAAGATGACACAAGAAAAGGAGACACAGATTCCAGGTGCTGCTAACAGGAATACAAGCGGACACAAGAAGAATACACAGTGAATGGACACAGAGAGCAGACAACTGGGGGTGGGGTGGGGAAGGTAGAGAAATAAATAAATGAATAAATAAATAAATAAAACTTTTTAAAAAAGAACTTTAAAAAAACAGATGGTTTAAAGGGCCAAAGGTAAAGGTTTCTTTTTTTCCTTGTTTTCCCTATGAAGTTGCTGTTTATTTATTTTTGCCTGTTTGTTGTAACCATGAAACAACATTGTCCAATAATAAACCAGGACTTTATTTTGCTGAGTTATTCTAACAACAAAAAAGATGTCAATACTACCCAAAGCAATTTGTAGATTCAGTGAAATCCCAATAAAATTCTAACAAACTTCTTTGCAGAAATGGAAAAGCCAGTAATCAAATTCATATAGAATGAAGTTGGAGGACTCACATTTCCTGAAATTAAAACTTATTACAGGCAAGCGGATGTAGGTCAAGTGGTTGAGTACCTACTTCCCATGCAGGAGGTCTTGAGTCAATCCCCCATACCTCTTTAAAAAAAAAAAACAACTTATTACAGGAAGCAGATGTGGCTAAGCAATCGAGCGCCTGCTTCCCACATGGGACATCCCAGGTTGGACCCCAGTGCCTCCTAAAAACAAAAAAACAATAAGCAAACAAACAACTCAGGGGAGCTGATATGACTCAGTGGTTGAGTGCCTGCTTCCCACATGAGTCCCAGTTTCAATCCCCAGTCCCAATACTTAAAACCAACAACAAACAACTTATTACAAAGCCACAGTAACCAAAACAGCATGCATGTCTATGTTCATAGCAGCAGTATACATGATAATCAAACGTTGGGAATAACCAGGTGTCCATCATAATGCATAAACTGTGGTATATTCACGTGATAAATATTATGCAGCTATAAGAAGAAATGAAGTCATAAAGCATAAGGCAACATAGATGAACCTGGAGGACATTATGCTGAGGGAAGAAAGTCAAACACAAAAGGTCAAATACTATATGATTGTGCTACTATGAACTAAATATATTGTGAAATCTAATGGAATTAATAAATTGTATATGGGTCACCAGGAAATAGAATGAGGTTAGAGCATGGAAAACTGAGGGTTAACTTGTACAGAACTGGTGAAAAGGATGAATGTTAATCTTTGAAAATAAACAGAAAAGCCCAACATAATGTTTGTAACTGGCAGTACTATTATGTGGGTATGGAAGTGCTTTAAAGGGACACTCTAAGATCATGTTTATTACTAAAAGGAAAGCTAAAAAATGTAACTGGAATTGGATAGCACAGTAAACCACATGTGAAATGTGAATATGAGTAAAATTGCATATATGACTTTTTCTTTGAAACTGAACAAATGAATATTAATAATACATGATATTAACAGACAAAAAATACATTATGCTAAGTGAAAGAAACCAGACACAAAGTACTACATATTGTATGACTCCATTTATATAAAATGTAAATATAAATAAATTTATAAAGATGAAGTTCGACTAGTGGTTATGTAGGGCTGGGAGGGACTCAGGTGTGGAGTTTTTCTTTTTGGAGTAATGAAATTTTTTCAAAATTTTTTGTGGTGATGAATATACAACATTGGGATTATACTAAAAGCCATTGACTATATACTTTGGATAGACCACATGGTATATGAAAATAGATCAATAAAACTACTTAATAAAATAAATAGATAATTGTGCAAGAATCACCAGAACTAAGTTATGTACAGCAGGGGAAGCATAGAGAGAGTGAGAGGTGAAGAATTTTCTTCTTTGCTTGTTTGTTCATTTGTTTATTATTATTATTATTATTGAAACAATGAAAATGCTCTAACGCTGATTGAGGTTGAATGCACAACTATGTGATTATTCCAAATACCATTGATTGTACACTTTGGATGAATGCATGTTTTATTAATATGTATCAATATAATTGAGTTATTTTTTAAAAACCCACAGCATGGTACTGATCCAAGGACAGATATACAGACCAATGGAATAGAATTGAGAGATCAGAAATCAACCCTCACATGTATGCCCAACTGATTTTTGACAAAGTTGCAAAGACCTCAATAGGGAAAGAAGAGTCTCTTCAACAAATGGTACTGGAAAAACTGGATCTTCATTTGCAAAAAAAAAAAGTGGGGGGGGGGGAGGAGAACCCCTACCTCACACCATATACAAAAATCAAGTCAAAATGGATCTAAAACCTAAATATAAAAGCTAGAACTATCAAGGTCTTAAAAGAAAACATAGGGAAGAATTTACAGGACCTTTGTTGGGCAATGGTTTCTTAGACTTTATGCCCAAAGTACAAGCAACAACAGAAAAACAAGTAAGAGGGACCTCAATGTAATAAAAATCTTTTGTTCCTGAGAGGAATTTATCAAGAAAGTAAAAAGACAGCCTACACAATGGGAGAAAATATTTGGAAACTACATGTATAAAGGACTAATATTCAGTATATATAAAGAAATCTTTCAACTTAATAATAAAAACAAACAACCCAATGAGAAAATGGGCAAAAGATTTGAACAGACATCTCTCCAAAAAAATATACAAATGGCCAGAAAGCATGTGAAAAGATGCATTACATCATCAGCCATCAGGGAAATGCAAATCAAAACTACAGTGTGATACCTTTTCATGACCATTAGAATGGCTGCTATTAAAAAGAAATGGAAAATACCAAGTGTTGAAGCATATGCAGAAAAATAAGAAACTCATTCATTGTTGGTGAGAATGTAAAATTGCTCAAGTTGCCATGGAAGACAGTTTGGGTAGTTCCTCGGGAAACTAAGTATAGAACTCCCATATGACCCAGCAAGCCCACTACTAGGTATTTCCAAAGAATTGAAAGTGAGGGCTTGAATAGATATGAAATAATTAACTCATAGAGGCAGAATCTAGAATATAGTTTACCAGGAACAGGGTTGAGGTAAGGGAATGGGGAGTTAATGCTTAATTGTACAGAATTTCTATTTGGGTTGACGTTAAAGTTTTGAAAATGATTGATGGTGATGGTAGCACAACACTGTGATTGTAAGTAACAACACTGAATGATGTATGTGAAGGATGGTTAAAAGGGTAAATGTTAGATTCTATATATGGTAACAGAATTTAAAACTATTTTAAAAATCCATGGAATTATACCACATAAACAGTGAACCCTATGCTAAACTATGAACTTGAATTAATAGTACAATTATAAAAATGTGCTATCATCAATTGTAAGAAATCTTCCACACCAATGCAAGGTGTTGGTGGTGAAGTGGTGTGTGTGAATACTGTATTTTATGCAGATTGTCTTGTAAACCCATAGCTTCTCTAATAAAGGAAAAATATTCTATTTCTATTTAAAACTGACTTTTAAAATTGCTTAATTATTTTTTCAGAAATGCTGGGGAGTGAGATATTGACATTTATCATATTTTAGACAAATTTTCTTGCTCTGTGACCCTAAACAAATCCTGTGACTTCTGTACCAAGCTAGTCTTATCTTAAGAACCACCTTAAAATTTCAGATGAATGCTGAATGAGTGAATCCTGGAATGAGTGAATTAATAAGTAAAGAGATGAAAGAAAGCAGGAATGAATACTTTTACAGACTAAGGGAGCCTCAAGCAATGTGGAGTTTGGAAAAGATGATAGAGTTGAGGGAAGGAAGGAGGGAAAAAGTGCTGTGTGGGGAAATGACATTTTGTGCTCCGAGCGCTCTTATCAGGAAAGGGTCTTGTATTTTGTCAAATGCTTTTTCTGCATCCATAAATTTGATCATGTGATTTTGTTCTTTTAATCTGTTAATGTGGTGTATTTCTTTGATTGATTTTCTTATGTTGAACCATCCTTGCATACCAGAGATGAAACCCACTTGGTCATTATGTATAATTCATTTGATGTGTTGTTGAATATGATTAGCAAGCATTTTGCTGAGGATTTTAGCATCTAGGTTCATTAGAGAAATTGGTCTATAATTTTCCTTTCTTGTAATGTCTTTGTGTGGCTTTGGTATTAGGGTGATGTTGGCATCATAGAATGAGTTGGGCAGTGTTCTCTCCACTTCTATTTTTTTAAAGAGTTTAAATAGGGCTGGTTTTAGTTCTTTCTGGGATATTTGGTAGAATTCACCTGTGAAACCATCTGGTCCTGGGTTCTTATTAGTTGAGAGGTTTTTGATGATGAATTCAATCTCATTACACGTGATTGGTCTAATGAGTTTATCAATTTCTTCTTTCATCAATGTAGGCTGCTTGTTGTTTCTAGGAATTTGTCCATTCCATCTAAGTTATCCATCTTGTTGGCATACAATTTTTCAAAGGATTCCCTTATGATGCTCTTTATTTCTGTGTGATAAGTGGTGATATCCCCTTCTTCATTTCTTATTTTATGTATTTGCATCTTCTCTCTTTTTTTCTTTGTTAGTCTAGCTAAGGGTTTGTTGATTTTATTAATCTTCTCAAAGAACCAGGTTTTGATTTTGTTTTTTCTAGTGTTTTATTTATTTATTTATTTATTTTTAAAGATTTTATTTATTTCTCTCCCCTTCTCCCCCTCACCCTGGTTGTCTGTTCCCTGTGTCTATTTGCTGCGTCTTTTTTGTCTGCTTCTGTTGTTGTCAGCGGCACGGGAATCTGTGTTTCTTTTGGTTGTGTCATCTTGTTGTGTCAGCTCTTCGTGTGTGCAGCGCCATTCCTGGGCAGGCTGCACTTTCTTTCATGCTGGGCAGCTCTCCTTACGGGGCGCACTCCTTGCGTGTGGGGCTCCCCTACGCGGGGGACACCTCTGCGTGGCAGGGCACTCCTTGCATGCATCAGCACTGCGCATGGGCCAGCTCATCACATGGGTCAAGGAGGCCTGGGGTTTGAACCGCGGACCTACCATGTGGTAGACGGATGCCCTAACCACTGGGCCAAGTCAGCCGCCTCTAGTGTTTTATTATTTTCAATTTAATTTAGCTCTGCTCTAATCTTTGTTATTTCCTTCTTTCTTCTTGCTTTGGGATCAGTTTGTTTTTCTTTTTCTAATTCGTCCAGGTGTATAGTTAGGCCTTTGATTTTAGTTCTTTCTTCTTCTTCTTTTAAAGATTTATTTATTTATTTCTCTCCCCTTCCCCCCCCACCCCAGTTGTCTGTTCTCTGTGTCTATTTGCTGCATGTTCTTCTTTGTCCGCTTCTGTTGTTGGCAGCAGCACGGGAATCTGTGTTTCTTTTTTGTTGCGTCATTTTGTTGTGTCAGCTCTCCATGTGTGCGGCACCATTGTTTGGCAGGCTGCACTTTCTTTCATGCTGGGCAGCTCTCCTTATGGGGCATACTCCTTGCGTGTGGGGCTCCTCTATGCAGGGGACACCTCTGTGTGGCACGGCACTCCTTGTGCACATCAGCACTGCATGTGGGCCAGCTCCACATGGGTCAAGGAGGCCTGGGGTTTGAACCATGGACCTCCCATGTGGTGGACAGATGCCCTAACCACTGGGCCAAGTCCGCGTCCCTCTTCTTTTTTAATATAGTCATTTATGGCTATGAATTTCCCTCTCAGCACTGCTTTTGCTGCATCCCATTGGTTTTGTTTTTTTTTGTTTTTTTTTAAAGATTTATTTATTTATTTAATCCCCCCCTCCCCCGGTTGTCTGTTCTCTGTGTCTATTTGCTGCGTCTTGTTTCTTTGTCCGCTTGTGTTGCCATCAGCGGCATGGGAAGTGTGGGTGGCGCCATTCCTGGGCAGGCTGCACTTTATTTCACACCGGGCGGCTCTCCTTACGGGGCGCACTCCTTGTGCGTGGGGCTCCCCTATGTGGGGGACACCCCTACGTGGCAGGGCACTCCTTGTGCACATCAGCACTGCGCATGGGCCAGCTCCACACAGGCCAAGGAGGCCCAGGGTTTGAACCGCGGACCTCCCATGTGGTAGACGGACACCCTAATCACTGGGCCAAGTCCATTTCCCCATCCCATTGGTTTTGATATGGTGCGTTGTCATTTTCATTCATTTGAGGATAGTTACTGATTTCTTTTGCAATTTCCTCCTTGACCCACTGATTGTCTAAGAGTGTGTTGTTTAATTTCCATATCTTTGTGCCTAATCTGCTTCTCTGCCCCTTACTGATTTCCAGCTTCTTTCCATTGTGCTCAGAGAAATTACTTTTATAATTTCAATCTTTCTGAATTCATTGAGAGTTATTCTGTGATCTAGCATGTGGTCTATCCTGAAGAATGATCCATGTGTGTTCAAGAAGAACATATATCCTGCTGTATTTGGGTGTAATGTTCTGTATATGTCTATGAGGTCTAGATGCTAGGTCTTGTTTCTTTATTGATCCTCCACTAAGATGTTCTATCTAATGGTGATAATGGTGTATTCAAGTCCCACAGTATAATTGTAGCAGCATCTATTTCTCCACTTGTTTTTCCAATGTTTGCCTCATGTATTTTGAGGCACCCTGATTAGGTGCATAAATGCTTATGATTGTTTCTTCTTCTTGATAGATTACCCTTTTTATTAATAGTTAGTGTCCTTCTTCATCTCTTACAATGATTTTGCATTTGAAGTTTATTTTGTCTGATATTAGTATAGCTACTCCTGCCCTTTTTTGGTTATTGTTTGCATATAAAATTGTTTTTCAACCATTCACTTTCAACCTCTTTGCTTCCCTGGGTCTAAGTGAGTTTCTTATAGACAGCATATATATGGGTCACATTTCCTTATCCATTCTGCCAATCTGTGTTTCTTGACCAGTGAGTTTAATCCATTAACATTTGATGTTAATTTGATGTTATTACTGTCAAGAAATTACATTAGTCATCTTTTCTTTAAGTCTATATATGTCATATGTTGTTTTTATTTCTCTTCTTACCAATAATCATCTTTCCTACACTCTCCTCCAAACCTCTCTCTTCTGTTTTTCCCTTTCAACCTGCAGAACTCCCTTTAGTATTTCTTGAATGGTAGGTTTATTATTGACAAACTCTCTTAATTTCTGTTTATCTGTGAATATGTTGAACTCTCCCTCATTTTTGAATGCCAGCTTTGCTGGATGGAGAATTTTTAGCTGTAATTTTTTTTTCTTTTAGCACCTTAACTATGTCATACCACTGCCTTCTTGCCTCAAGGATTTCAGATGAGAAATCAGGACTTAATCTTATAGAGCTTCCCTTGTATGTGATGAATCTCTTTTCTCTTGCTGCTTTCAGTATTCTCCCTTTGACTTGAGCATTGGACAATTTGACAGTATGTGTCTGGGAGTAGGCCTGTTAGGATTTATACTGTTTGGTGTGTGCTGTGCTTCTTGGACAGGTATGTCCATGACCCTCAAAAAAGTTGGGAAATTTTCAGCCACTAGTTCCTTCAACACTCCTTCTGCCTCCTTTTCCTTCTCTTCTCCTTCTGGGATGCCTAAAATGTGTATATTTGTGTGTTTCATTTTGTCATTGAAATCCCTAAGTCTGCTGGATTTTTCTATCTTTTTATCTATCAGTTCTACTATCTGTATGATTTCCAATGTGCTGTCTTTAACATCACTAATTCTTTCCTCTACTGGTTCAAATCTGCTGTTATGTGCTTTGAGTGTATTTTTTATTTCTTGCATTGTACCTCTCATCACCACCTTATCCATTATCTTTTTATGTATGTTTACAATTTCTTCAATATGTTCTCCCAGTGTCTTCTTTTTTTTTTTGTATTCATTTTTTTCAAATCTTACATTCAAAATATATGAGGTCCCCATATACTCCCACCCCCCTCACCCCACTCCTCCCATAACAACAACCTCCTCCATCATCATGGGACATTCATGGCACTTGGTGAATACATCTCTGAGTACTGCTGCACCACATGGTCAATGGTCCAAATTATAGTTTACACTCTCCCCCAGTCCACCCAGTGTCTTCTTAATATCCTTTATCTCTTGATTCACTTCATTAGTTGATTAATGGTATTTATTTGGAGATCCCTGATTAGTTGTCCCACATTCTGCATCTCCTTCTGTTTTTTCAGTTTGTTCATTAGACTGGGCCATGTCTTTCTGTTTCTTAGTATGGCTTGTCATTTTTGTTGGTGTCTAGGCATCTGCTTATCTTGATGTGCTTATTTGGTTGGTTAACTTTTTTTTCTCCTCTAAGGTTTTATTTTTGTTGTGTGTGTGTGTTTGTTTGTGTGTGTGTGTGTATGGTAAGTTTCCTTTTTGATTCTTGGTTCCTCTTATTCTATATCCTTACAGATTTCTGTGTTCCCTTGAGAAAAATTATTAGGACCAGAGAAAAGAAAGAGATAAGAAGAGAAAAATAGGGAAACGGACTTTGGCCCAGTGGTTAGGGCGTCCATCTACCATATGGGAGGTCCGCGGTTCAAACCCCGGACCTCCTTGACCCGTGTGGAGCTGGCCATGTGCAGTGCTGATGCGCGCAAGGAGTGCCGTGCCACGCAAGGGTGTCCCCCGCGTGGGGGAGCCCCACGCGCAAGGAGTGCGCCCATGAGGAAAGCCGCCCAGCGTGAAAAGAAAGAGCAGCCTGCCGAGGAATGGCGCCGCCCACACTTCCCGTGCCGCTGACGACAACAGAAGCGGACAAAGAGACAAGACGCAGCAAATAGACACCAAGAACAGACAACCAGGGGAGGGGGGGAAATTAAATAAATAAATAAATCTTTAAAAAAAAAAAAAAAAAGAAGAGAAAAATAATAACAGTAATTTTTTTTAAAAAAGGTAGAAAAGGAGCCATACAACAGCCAGGAAAATAAGTAACTAATATGAGTGAAAATTTTTTTAAAAGTACAAAGGAATAAGAATTTAAAAAGTGGAATAGAAAAAAATGAAACAAGGAACAAAATCAAGCAAAACACAGAATGAATTAAAGTGCCAGGATGAAGAGAACAGAGGAAAAGAGAAAAAGAAAAAAGAGAGAGAGAGAGAGGGAAAAAAGGCCAAACAAAAAGAGGTGGAGGAAAACAGATGTAGCTCAATCTATTGGGCTCCTGCCTATCACATGGGAGGTCCTTGGTGTGGTTTTCCATATCTCCTAAAGAAGACAGTGAGCTGGCAAACAGGCAGGCACAGCAAGCTGACACAAGATGACACAAGAGACACAAGGAGGAAAAACATAATGAGAGATACAATGAAGCAGGGATCAGAGGTGGCTCGAGCAACTGGGTTCCTCCCTCCCACATCAGAGATCCCAGGTTCAGTTCCCAGTGCCTCCTAAAGAAATAAGGAGGGCAAACAGACAACGTGAGTGAAAACAATGAGGGGGTAGGGGAAAGTACATAAATAAAATGAATCTTTAAAAAAAAAGAGGTGGAATGAAAGAAACACAACAAAATGGAAGATAAGAAAGTGAAGGAAAGAAAAAAAATAAAGTAGGTAGAAAAAATAAGTAAAAGATAAAGAAAGGAAACAAAGAAAGGAGAAAAACACCAAAAAAGAAACAAAACACAACAACAAAAACACACAACCCAGGAAAAGCAGCCTTCTGTTTAAGCCCCTAAGGAGC
The DNA here is from genome assembly GCF_030445035.2 of Dasypus novemcinctus. NCBI lineage: Eukaryota > Metazoa > Chordata > Mammalia > Cingulata > Dasypodidae > Dasypus > Dasypus novemcinctus. Next base: position 102,552,329 of record NC_080682.1, on the reverse strand, counting down.
CTAGAAGCTTCTCAGGCTGTCAGTGCTCATCAGTCAATCAGCCTTCAGCATGTGCCCTGCAGGTGGTGTACCTGGTTTTAGCAAATAAAATAAAGAAGAAGAAAAGAGGAACCGACAAAAAAAAATTAAAAATAAAGAAAAACAGATCCAAGAAAACCTAAAAAATGAAGAAAATCTGTCTGTATGTTCCCTGTCATAAGGTACCAGCTGGGTGCCTGATAACCAGGTGGATCACCCTCTGGATCACCTCTCTAAGAAGACCCAGGAATCAAACCAAGGACCTTGTATTTGCAAGGTAGGAATTCCTACACTGAGCTACACCAGCTCCAAAGTCTGAGGTGGCTTTAGAAAGCTTATCTGGTGCTATCTGCCCCCTTTGCCTCAGGCGGGTTAGGCTTCTAACAGTTTGCCAAGCCGGACTGTTCAGATGTCTGTCTCCTCTCTACCTTAGTTCCCCTCTCTCCCAGGTCGGCTTGGAATATGAAGGTAAATGTAAAACATTCATAAACAGAGAAGAATAACCTTCTACAGGAAATCTTAAAGGGAGCCTTAGCCTGAAAGAAAAAGACTGGAGAAAGAGGCTTGGAGAAGAGTATAGAAGAAAGAATAGCAGAAATAGTAAAATAGTAAAAAAAAAACAGACAAAATCAGATATGACATATGAAAATCAAAGAGTAAAATGGTAGAAGTAAGTAATACATTAACAGTAATATCATTGCATGTGAACGGATTAAACTCCTCAATCAAAAATACATGGTAAATGGGAAACGGACTTTGGCCCAGTGGTTAGGGCGTCCGTCTACCACATGGGAGGCCCGCGGTTCAAGCCCCGGGCCTCCTTGACCCGGGTGGAGCTGGCCCATGCGCAGTGCTGATGCGCGCAAGGAGTGCCGTGCCACACAGGGGTGTCCCCCGCGTAGGGGAGCCCCACGCGCAAGGAGTGCACCCATAAGGAGAGCCGCCCAGCACGAAGGAGGGAGCAGCCCGCCGAGGAATGGCGCCGCCCACACTTCCTGTGCCGCTGACGACAACAGAAGCGGACAAAGAAACAAGACGCAGCAAAAAGACACAGAAAACAGACAACCAGGGGAGGGGAATTAAATAAATAAAAATAAATCTTTAAAAAAAAAATACATGGTAACTGAATAGAGAAAAAAACATGAACCATTCCTATGCTGCTTACAAGGACTTACCTTACACAGGGATATAAGCCACTCAGAGTGAAAGGTTGGAAAAAGATACTCCATGCAAACAGAAACCAAAAAAGAGCAAGGGTAGCTATACCCATGCTCTTTTTTGGAAATGGGACAAAACAAACTTCAAATGCAAAAAAGTTATAAAGGATACAGAAGGCCATTATATATTAAACTGAAGGGAAAATCCACCAGGAATAAATAACAGTCATAAATATCTATGCACATGGCTACCATGCCCCAAAATACATTAGGTAAACTCTGGCAAAACTGAAGGGAGAAACAGACATCTCTACAATAGCTAATGGAGACTTCAACACACCACTCACATCATTTGATAGAACAACTGACAGAAGATCAACGAGGAAACAGAAAACTCAAGCAATATGATAAATGAGTTAGACCTAACAGACAAATACAGAATGCTGCATCCAGACTCAGCTGGTTATACATTCTTCTCAAGTGCCCATGGATCTTTCTCCAGGATAGATGACATGTTAAGGCACAATTCAGCTCTCAATAAATATAAAAAGATTGAAATCCTACAAAGCAGCTTCTCAGAACATAATGGACTAAAACTAGAAATCAGTAATAGATGGGAAAGAGGATAACTTACTGATGTGTGGAGGCTGAAAACACACTCCTAAACAATCAGTGGATCAAAGAAGAAAATGTAAGTGAAATTAATAAATATACTGAGATGAATGAAAATGAGAACACAATGTATCAAAACTTATGGAATAGGGAAGCGGACTTGGCCCAGTGGTTAGGGCGTCCATCTACCACATGGGAGGTCCACGGTTCAAACCCGGGCTTCCTTGACCCATGTGGACCTGGGCCATGCACAGTGCTGATGTGCACAAGGAGTGCTGTGCCACACAGGGGTGACCCCACATAGGGGAGCTCCACGCGCAAGGAGTGTGCCCCGTAAGGAGAGCCGCCCAGTGTGAAAGAAAGTTCAGCCTGCCCAGGAATGGCACCGCACACACGGAGAGTTGACACAAGATGATGCAACAAAAATAAATAAAAATTTCCATGCCACTGACAACAACAGAAGTGGACAAAGAAAAACACGCAGCAAATAAACACAGAGAACAAACAACTGGGGCACGGGTTGGGAGGGGAGGGGAGGGAGGGAGGGGGGAGGGGAATGGGGGAGGGGAGGGGAGGGGAATGGGGGAGGGGAGGGGAGGGGAAATAAATAAATAAATAAATCTTTTTTAAAAAACTTATGGAATACAGTGAATGTTGTGCTGAGAGGAAAATTTATAGCCTTAAATGAACTAAAATCAAAGATCCAACTGAACAACTTGAGAAACTAGAAAAAGAACAGCAAACCATTCCCAAAGAAAGCAGAAAGAAAAAATGTCATAAAGATAAGTGTGGAAATAAATGAACTTGAGAGCAAAAAAGTAGAGAAAATCAACAAAACCAAAAGCTGTTTCTCTGAGAAGATCAATAAAATGACAAACCCCTAGCTAGACTAACAAATAATAAAAGAGAATATGAAATAAATAATATCAGAATGAAAAAGGGGATCCCACAGAACCTGTATGCCAACAAACTAGACAACCAAGATGAAATGGACAAATTCCTAGAAATGCACAAACAACCTACACTGATGCTACAAGAAATACAAGAGCTTAACAAACCAATCACATTTTAGATATTGAATCAATCATCAAAAATCTCCCACAGGGGAGCAGATGTATCTCAGTTGGTAAGTGCCTGTTTCCCATGTACAAGGTCCTAGGTTCAATCCCTGTACCTCTTTTTTAAATAAAAAAACCTGCCAAGAAAATCCAGGACCAGATGGGTTCACAGGTGAACTCTACTAAGCATTTCAAAAAGAATTAACACCAATCCTGTTTAAACTGTTCCAAAAACTTGAGAAAAGGAAATTACTCAACACATTTTGCAAAGCCAACATCACCCTTATACCAAAGCCAGATAAAGACACTACAAGAGTAGATAATTACAGACCAATCTCTCTAATGAATATGGAGATTCTCAACAAAATAATTGCAAATCAAATCCAACAGCATATCAAAAGATTTATGCATCATAAGCAAGTGGGATTTATGCCTGGTATGCAAGGCTTGTTTAACATAAGAAAATCAATCAATGTAATATACCATATTATCAGATTGAAGGAAAAAAACACACAATCATCTCAGTTCATTCAGAAAAGAAATCCAGCATCCTTTCTTGATAAAAGCACTTTGAAAGATAGGAATAGAAGAAAAATTCCCTGATATGATAAAAGGCATTTATGAAAAACCCACAGCCAACATTGTACTCAAATGGGAAAGGATGAAAGCTTCCTTTCTAAGATCAGGAGCAAGGCAAGGAGGCCCACTGTCACCACTGTTATTCAATATTGTACTAGAAGTTCTAGATAGAGCAATCAGACAAAAAAAAAAGATAAAAGACATCAAAATAGGAAAACAGGAAGTAAAACTCTCATTATTTGTAGATGACATGATCCTGTATTTAGAAAATTCTGATACCACACTAATGAAAGAAGTTACTGATATGGGAGGAGTGGGGGGTATGGGGAGTGAGGTATATGGGAACCTCTTATATTTTTTAATGTAACATTTTGTGTGATCTATGTGTCTTCAAAAAAAGGAAGGAAGCAGCTGTGGCTGAATCAGTTGGGCTCCCGTCTGCCATATGGGAGGCCCTGTGTTCGTGTCCTGGGGCCTCCTTGTGAAGGCAGGCTCGCCCGCACGCCACGGCGAGCCACCAGTCTGCTAGCACGGCAGAGTGCCGCTGGCCCACAGGTGCTATGGAGAGCTGACTCAGCAAGGTGATGCAACAAAAAGGGAGACAAGCAAAAACACAGAAGAATGTGCAGCAAATAGACAGAGAGAGCAGACAGCAAGCAAGCCACAAGGGGGGGAGGTGGAACAAAAAATAAATGAACACAGACACACAGAAGAAAGCATAGCCAATGGACGCAGAGAGCAGACAGCAAGCAAAAAAAGCTGCAAGGGGGGAATAAAAAAAGAAGTTCTCAAAAAAAAAAGATAATAAAAAAAGAGAAAATTCTGAAATGTCTTGGACAAAGCTACTTGAGCTAATAAATGAGTTCAGCAAAGTGAACAGGATACAAGGTCAACATGCAAAAATCAGAAATGTATCTGTACACTAGTATTGAACAAGCTGAGGAGGAAATCAGGGGGGATCTTCTACTTACAATAGCAACAAAAGGCTGAAATACCTAGGAATCAATTTAACCAAAGAAGTACAGGACCTATATGCAGAAAACTATAAAACATGCTAAAAGAAATCAACGAAGACCTAAACAAATGGAAAGATACTCCATGTTCATGGATTGGAAGACTAAATATAGGGAAGATGTCAATCTTAACCAAACTGATTTAAAGGTTCAATGCAATACCAATCAAAATTCCAACAGCCTACTTTATAGAAACAGAAAAGGCAATTACCAAATACATTTGGAAGGAGAAGTATACCCAAATAGCCAAAAGCATTCTAAAAGAGAAGAGCAACACGGGAGGAATTTCATTGCCTGAACTTGAAACAGGCTCCAAAACTACAGTGGTCAAAACATCATGATATTTGGGAAGTGGATGTGACTCAACTGATAGAACATCCACCTACCATATAGGAGGTCTCCCGGGTTCAATGCCCAGGGCCTCCTGGCCCATGTCGTGAGCTGGCCCATGCACAGTGCTGCCATGTGCAATGAGTACTGTGCCATGCAGGGCTGACCCAGTGTAGGGGTGCCCCGTGCGCAAGAGGTGCACCGTGAAAGGAGTGCGTCCCACAAGAAAAGCCACCCCGCATGAAAAAAGCACAGCCTGCCCAGGAGTAGTGCTTTACACATGGAGAGCTGATGCAGCTAGATGATGCAACAAAAAAGACACACAGATTCCTGGTGCCATCTGACAAGAATGCAAGTGGATAAAGAAGAACACACAGTGAATGGACACAGAGAGCAGACAACGGTGGGGGGGCGGGGGGTGAGGAAAGAGAAATAAATAAATCTTAGAAAAGAAAAGAAAACTTAAAAAAAGAAAAAATTAAATAAAAAATATCATTTTTTAAAAATCATGATATTGACATAAAAATAGACATATCAATCAGTGGAAGAGAATTGAGAAACCAGAAAAAAACTCTCACCTCTATGGCCAATTCGTTTTTGACAAACCTACCAAGTTCATGTTAACGGGACAAAACAGTCTCTTCAACAAACAGTGCTGGGAAAGCTGGATACCCCTAACCAAAAGAACGAAAGAGGACACCCATCTCATTCATTATACAAGGATCAACTAAAAATGTATCAAAGAGGACTTAATTACAAAAGCCAGGACCAAAAAACGACTAGAAGAAAATGAAGGGAAACATCTTGAAAACGTTGTGGTAGGTGTTGGTTTCTTGGACCTTACACCCAAAGCACATGAACAAAAGAAAAAAATAGGTAAGTGGGACCTCCTCAAACTTAAACACTTTCGTACCTTACAGGACTTTATCAAAAGGGTGAAAAGGCAGTCAACGTAATAGGACAAAATACTTGGATATCACATGTATAATAATGATATATCTATGATATATAAAAAGATGCAAAACTCAGCAATAAAAAGACAAATGACCCAATTAAAAAACTGGCAAAAGACTTGAGTAAACATTTATCCAAAGAAGAAATCTCAGTGACAAAAAAAAAAAAAACACATGAAAAATGTTCGGCATCACTACCAATTAGGGAAATGCGAAGCAAAACTACAATGAGATATCATCTCACACCTATCAGAATGGCAACTATTAAAAAGAGAACTACAAGTGTTAGAGAGGATGTGGAGAGACAGGAACACTTATTCACTGTTGGTGGGAACATAGAATGGTACAGCCACTGTTGAGGATTGTTCAGCATTTCCTAAGGAAGTTGAATATAGCTTTGCCACATGACCCAGCAATACCATTACTGGGTATATACCCGGAAGAACTGGGAACAGTGAAACGTACAGACATCTGTGCACCAATGTTCATAGCAGCATTATTTATGATTACTAAAAGTTGGAAACAACCCAGGTGTCCATCAGCTGATGAATGGGAAAACTGTGCCGTATTCACATGATACATGGATGAACCTGGAGGACATTACGTTGAGTGAAACAAGCCAGACACAAAAGGACGAATATGTCTGATTGTGTTACTATGAACTAAATATACTGTGCAATATCATGGAGTTAATAACTTAAATATAGGTCACCAGAAAATGTAATGAGGTAGGGAATGAAAAGCTGAGGGTTAACTAGTGCAGAATTGGTAAAAAGGATGTGTGTTAATCTTTGGAAATGAATAGAAAAGGTGAAAGCACAACATAATGTTTGTAACTAACAGTATTATTAGGTGGATATGAAAATGGTTTCAAGGGAAAGTCTAAGGTCATGTACATTACTAAAAGGAAAGCTAAAAAATATAACATGGAACTATACAGCATTGTAAAATCACATGTGAAATATGAATGAGTAAAATTGTATGTATAAAACCGTTTTTCTTTGAAGCTGAACAAATATGTTAATACTACAAAATGTTAATATCAGACCAAAAAAGCCATTATGCTAAGCAAAAGAAACCAGACATAAAGTACTACATATTGCATGATTCCATTTATATAAAATGTAAATATACATCAATTTATAAAGATGAAATTAGGTTAGTGGTTTTGTAGGGCTGGGTAAGGACTCTAAGAGGGGTGGAGTTTTTATTTTTGGAATAATAATATGGTCCTAAAATTTTTTGTGGTGATGAATGCACAGCATTGTAATTATACTAAAAGCCATTTATTATATACTTTGGATAGATCATATGGTATATGAATATATATCAATAAACTACTTCCTAAATAAATAAATACATTATTATGCAATAATAGCTAGAAATTGCAGCTATATACAGCAGGGGAAGCATAGATTGAGAAGTGAAGAATTTTCTTCTTTTGTTTTGTTTTTTGGTCAGTTTTATTATGTTTATTATTACTCCTATTATTGAAATAATGAAAAAAATGCTCTAATCATGATTAAAGTGATGAATGAACAACTATGTGGTTATACCAAATACCATTGATTGTACACTTCGGATGAATTGTTTACTTTATTAATAAATATCAATCAAATTGATTTGTTTAAACAACAAACCAAGTTGCCTAAAGTGGGGAAGGGGGACAAGGGGAGTGGGGAGACACGCAGGTTTGTGCATAGGGGAGGGGCATATTTTTCTTTAGAAGATCACTCTGCCTCCTCTGGGGCAGGTGACCTGAAGAGGAAGGAATTGGAGTTGGGAAGACCTGAGCCCAAACAGAGGGCCGTGGGAAGTAACTACCAGGAAGACTTTCGGAGGGACCCTTTCCTGGGCTTGGTGACCAACTACATGTGGTGGTGAGGGAGGGAGAAAGTACTCCTAGGTACTCTCTTGAGAGAGCCCAAAGGAACAGATGTGTCCTGGCAGGAATGGGCTGAAGGACGGAAATGAGCTGCGGGGAAGGGGCCATCGCTTTTCCCGGGTGTCTCCAGGACTCCCACGGCTCCTCTGGTTGGCTGCTCCACGGGGGAAGTTCAAGGCTGTCCCCCAGGCCAGGGTCTCTGCATTTGTTTTTTGGAGAATGGGTTGGGCAGCCGATGCCTTAGCCCAGAGAGACAGGACGGGGTGGGAAGGGGGACGGAATTTCAGAGAACAGGGAAGGAAAAAGTCTGAGGAAGCAAAGCTATTTAAAAACGACCACTCTTGTGACCACACGGCATCCTGTGTATTACATTCACTTGATCCTCAGAACAACCTGGAGAGTTCAGCAAGCTAGATCACTACCTCCCTACGGGATAAGAGGACTTCTAAACGGGCCAGCCAGCCCAGGTGAGGGAGGTGCAGGCACAGGGTCTAATCACAGGGCACAGGAGGAGGACCTGTGTGTCCCTGGCCCTCGCCAGGACAGCAGGGATGGACCTGAACTAATTCACTTCTTCTCATGAAGTCCAGAGGGAAGGTGAGGGCAGAAGAAGGCATCCCGTCCAGCTGGGGACGACTCCCCACCAACTAAGCCCAGTCTCCCTCCTGAGCTCTCCAAGCCTGGGGCTGGGGGGCCCACTTTGCCAGCCTCTTCCACCTCAGCCTCAGGGAGCCTCAGGACCCCGACACTGAAGGCACAGGGTCTGTGCCCCTCAACACTGGAGCTGGGGAGCTCGAGGCAGGAAGTGAGGAGAGGGACACCCTGGGCAGGGCTCTGCCCTCAGGTCTTGGTCATCCTAACCACAGCGCCCCCTGCAGGCACCAAAGGCATGGCCTGGAAATTGTGGTGGGAAAAGAGTGGTTCCTGCGCTCGCCTCCCCCAAGTGCACATCTTGGAGGAAGAACACCTGCTGCTCTGCCCACACCAGCCAGGAGCTGCACAAGGACACCTCCCTCCTGTACCGCTTTAACTGGGAACACTGCGGCAAGATGGAGCCTGCCTGCAAGCGCCACTTCATTCAGGACAACTGCCTGTATGAGTGCTCCCCCAGCCTGGGGCCCTGGATCCAGCAGGTACTGGGATCTCCCTCACCCCACCCCGGCAGGCGCCTCCAGCTCAGTCCCCTTCCAGGCTGTGGCTGCCAACAGCCCTGGCTGAGAGGAGCCCTTCCTCTGCTCCTCCCGTCCAGGTGGACCAGAGCTGGCGCAAAGAGCGGATCCTGAACGTGCCCTGTGCAAGGAGGACTGTGAGCGCTGGTGGGAGGACTGCCGCTCCTCCTACACCTGCAAGAGCGACTGGCACAAGGGCTGGAACTGGACCTCAGGTGAGCGCTGGCGAGGGGGCGATGGAGGTGGGGTTTGGCAAAGGGGTTTAACGATTTGGGATTGGATGAGGATTTCTGAGGGAAGCTGGAAATGAGTTCTGCTCCTAAGGCCCTCAGGTCTCTCTGTGTCCACCATTTTCTCCCCGTGCAGGAATTAACCAGTGTCCAGCCAGGGCTGCCTGCTGCACTTTTGAGTCCTGCTTCCCCACGCCTGCCGCCCTGTGCCAGGTCTCTGGAGTCACTCTGATGTGGGCTATGGGTGGGAAGCTCTTTGTCTCTTCAGAGATAACCTTAACCTAAACTGTCTGTCCTGACTTGTGGGTGTGGAATGGTAAGAGGCTGCAGTCCTGCTCTTGGTGACCGTGGCAATGACTCCAGTCCCAGGAGGCAATTTAGCAATGCAAACTCTATATACATACCAGTCAGTCCAGGGAAACTCTGATGGTGGTGATGCCGAAACTTAAGGAACTTGGACTTGGCTTCGAATGGGAAATATAATATAGCCTGTGCATAAATTCAGAATCATCTAATACTATATCCAAGTGTGCCTAGTCTCTAGAAATCCAATTAAGTGATAGGGGCTTAGAATGTTCAGAAAGGATGGAACACTGAATGTGTATTCAAGGTTGCATCCAGACGGAATGTGGGCAAGATGCTAATTCAAGCTCACCTGAGGTATGGGCAATATGTTCATTCAAAACCTACCTGGTACTCAGGCAAAGACTTAACTAACAAAGAAAGTAGTTTTCTTTGATAAAAGCACCATTTGACTCCCCGCCCTGTATAAAAGGAACTTGAAAATCTTGTTCCCTGCTGGGGTTTGAAACGGAAAGCTCCAGAGTCGGGCCGGACGTCAATAAACCATTTTTCCTTCTCAAAATCATTCCTGAGTCCTGGCCTTTCTATACGCAAATAATTGAACCTCTCTCAAATTCTACAACAACTCCTACAAGGTCAGCAACTACAGCCAAGGAAGCAGCTGCTGCATCCAGATGTGGTTCGACCTGCCCAGGACAGCCCAGATGAGGAGGTGGCCAGGTTCTACGCGGCAAACATAAATGTGGCGGCAGTGGAGCTGGGGCTGTGCTCCCCGGGACCCGACCTCTCCCGCCCAGCCTGGCCCCGATGCCGCCCCCGCTCCTGGGCTGAGCTGGCTCCCACTGCTGGCACCTGGACATCTGGACGGCACAGCCCAGCCTTCGGCCTTGCCCTGCACCCAACCTGGGGGACCGAGGCTCAGCTCAGCTCAGGTCTCTCAGGTGAGGGGGCCTCGCAGCAGATTCAGCCCATGCCCTGGTCATTGCTTCCTGATCCAACAAGGGACCCTGGGATTCTCCTGAAAATGTATTCTGATGGACAGATGCATGCGGGTCTTGTGTCTTGTAAATAATTTGGGGATGAGTAGGTGGGAAGGGGCATGCCCCAGTGATTTTTCATTCCAATTGAAAGACCTAAAGAAGGGCTTGGACTAGCCCCACCTGAGGGTCAAATGTTGAGCTCCCATTCACTGGTCAATCCTTCTGAAGCCTTCTAGGTCTGCGGTCCTGGCTCACCCACAGTGGAGGGGCCATAATGTCCAGTTAATGACCAGCCCCCAGGGGCTGGGGGTGGGGAGGGGAGGAGCAGGGGCGGGTCCCAGCTGGGGAAGTTCCTGCCCTTCACACATTCTTGGCCACTTAGCCTATCTCCCTCCAAGCAGCCAGCTGAGTTGGGATTATAAAGAGGAGGGAGATGGGAAGGCCCCCAGCTGGGATCACCAGGGGATTTGGCCCAGGTTGTCCCAGGATTCAAGTAAGTCTCAGTGCAGAGAAGGGAAGCTGGGCACAAGGTGGGGTCTCTTTGCAGGCCCATTAGTTTTGCTGCCAGGCTGACGTCCCCCCAGTGACCCAACTGTCTCTTCTAGCTCCTGGTCTCCCCACGCCCACCCCACCTCACCATCAAGGGTCCCATGGGCCCAGGCCTGTCGCGTTCCCCAGGGCATTGGACCCCCTCCCTGCCCGCGCTTCCCCTGCCGTCCACACATCTGCTGACAGCTCCCACACTGGCGCCCAATGGACTCTTCCCCTAAACTTGAATCCCTGCAACCATCTCCCCCCCCACCCCCAGGGCTCACACAGGCTCCTCAACAAAACGGAGCTCCATTTCATCCCCCCAAAAGCTGCTCCTTCCCCCTTTCCCACCAGCAGCTTCACCCTCGTCTAAGGGCTTCTGCTCTTGGCACGGGGAGAGCCTGGGTGGAAGAATGAATTAGCCCAGACTCTGCCCAGAGGCAGCAGAAAGGATCCCCTGACCTGGGTAGTGAGAGGGGGCCTGGCAGGCCAGGGGTGAGGCCTTCGGACAACCAGGACTATGGACAAAGGATTGGGAAAGTTGGTGACTTTGCTGCCAGAGGTGGGGACACCTGGGGCTGGAGGGACTGGAAGCGTTGGTGGCTCTTCAGCTTGTGGACTTGGGAACTCCTTGTGCTCTGCATCTGGCTGGGAATTGGAAGTCTGCTCTGTTTCTCTGGGCCTCATTCTCATCTGATAAACCAGAGAGAGCAGCTGAAAGTGGACTGCATTATCTCAAAGGATCCCACCAGCCCAGGCTGCAAGATTTATCAGAGCTGAACCTTTGGCAGAAAATGCAGTAAGTGGGGCTCGGGGACTGGCTTAGTCCTGCACTAGTAACCCACCCCCCACAGAGACCTGGCTGGTGCTCATGTTCAATAATTGACTGCTGAGTGGCCTTTGCCTGATCCCAAGCTCCAGCCTGCTTGTTCCACTGCCGTCTCCTAGGCCACGAAACCGCGGTCGCCCCTGGAATACTGGAGGAGAATGCAGAGTAGAAGTCTGAGCCACACACACAGCCTCCTCCTCTCCCAGGTAAGCCGCTGCCTGCCCCTGCATCAGAGGAGTCACACCTGGGGCATGTGCTAAAGCCCTGGCTGAGCTGGGAGGCTCCTCTGTGCCTAAACCCCAGAGTATCCAGAAGGGCAAACTGAGGCCCAGACCGGAAGCAGGGCCTGCCCAAGGTCAAACCACAGGTTAGTGCCCGTGGCAGGGCTCTTGCTTTTCAGTCTGCACTGAGTTCTCAGCTCTCCTTGCACAGAACCCTGAGGTGGGGAGGGGCTCGTCACAGCTGCACCAAGTTCTGAAGGTGAGTTTAGGAAGGTGGGCGGGCCTTGCGGAGTGATCTAGGTCACAGGAAAAGGGAGAGAGCTCTGGCCCCAGCAACCAGTCACAGCCAGACTAGAGCCAGGGGAAGGGCCTCCTCAGACCCTGCCCGAGCATGCTTGTCAGCTGCCCCCGGAGAGCCTCGGCACAGCAGGGTGAGGGGGAAGCTGCAGGAGCTCTGGACTTGGCCCAGAGTCAGGCTTAGGTGGTCTCTGCTCTGTATGTGACTTTGGGCACGTCTTTCAATCACTGCCCCACTGATTCCACAGATGGTTGGTCTTTCTCTACATTTATTCTTCAGATGCGGAAACTAAGAGGCAAGGTATTTGAGCATTTCCCCCATCCCCACCAAGGTCTAGCAGAAGGAAGCCAGAGGGCTGGAATCCCTGACAGGCCCACCCTGAGGGCCTTGGTTGCCTTAGCTCTCCTTAGAGAGTGAGTGAATGGACCCGTGGAGGGATAATCGAGTCCTGAAGTGAAGGAGTTAGCCTGTAAGAGAAGGACTTAAAATGGGAGTAGGTAAGGTACCAGAGTAAAGTCTTTTGGAAGGGTGGGCCAGGGGCATAGAGGAAAGCTGGGTGGGAATTCCATTCCAGGCTCATTTGAGCCCACGGTAGTTAACTCAGGCCCTGCAGCCACCTAGGGCCTGGAGGACGACGGGGGCACTGGAGGCAGGGCAAGCTTTTGAGCAGGGAAAGTGCACGAGCTTTCAGGACTCCTGTGTGGAGAACGGATTAGTGGCAGGGAGACTGAGAGGAGGTGTGGGAAACGAATTCCAAGCATTTGAGGAGGTCACCAGGTGACCAGTGTGTGAGAGACAGGCCCTCTCCCACAAGTCAGAGGATTTAGGTGGCCTCACAGCCTCGGGAAGGTCTGCTCCGTGGGAGGGGCCCAGGGGCTGTGGGTCGGCTGCCTGCTGTGCCTGGTGCCAGGCCCCAGGCCACGGAGTCCCTGCCGGGCGTCCCTATAGACTAGATCGTGAGGCTGGGACGTGCTGGAACTAAAGGCTTTTTATTTCTGACCAGGATTTTTTTATTTTTGTACATTTAAAAATTGAAAATATAAACAATTCAAAACTAAAAAGAAACCATAGTTGAATAAAAACATACATTTCTCATTTAAATGTACTGGATACATATAAAAAATTTTTGAATTATACAATATGTTACACAATATATTTGGTTCATAGTAATGCAATCATGTAATATTTGTCCTTTTGTGTCTGGCTTGCTTCACTCAACATAATGTCCTCCAGGTTTATTCATGTTTTCCTATGCTTTAGGACTTCATTTCTTCTTACAGTTGCATATGTTCTATCATGTGAATAGACCACAATTTGTTTATCCATTCATCTGTTGATGGACACCTGGGTTGTTTCCAACTTCTGACAATCGTGGATAATATTCCTATGAACATCAGTGTGCAGATGTCTCTTCATGTCACTGCTCTCAGTTCTTCTGGGTATATATCCAATAGTGGTATTGCCAGGTCACACGGGAAGTCTAGATTCAATTTCTTTAGGAACTGACAAACAATCCTCCACAGTGGCTGTACCATTCTACATTCCCACCAATAGTGAATAAGTGTTCCTGTCTCTCTATATACTCCCCAACACTTGTCATTCTGTCTTTTTAATAGTGGCCATTCTGATAGGTGTGAAATAATATCTTATTATAGTTTTGATTTGCATTTTCCTAATCATTAGTGATGTTGAGCATTTCTTCATGTTTTTTTATTTTATTAACTTTATTTTTTTTAATTTATTTCTCTCCCTTTCTCTGCCCCCCTCCCCCAGTTGTCTGCTCTCTGTGTCCATTCACTGTGTGTTCTTCTGTGACCGCTTATATCCTTATCAGTGGCATCGGAAATCTGTGTTTCTTTTTGTTGCATCATCTTGTGTCAGCTCTCCTTCTGTGCGGTGCCATTCCTGGGCAGGCTGCACTTTCTTTCGTGCTGGGTGGCTCTCCTTACAGGGCGCACTCCTTATGCATGGGGCTCCCCTACACAGGGGACACCCCTGCACGGCAGGGCACTCCTTGAGCGCATCAGCACTGCGTGTGGGCCAGCTCCACACAGGTCAAGGAGGCCCGGTTTGAACCGCAGATCTCCCATGTGGTAGGTGGACGCCCTATCCATTGGGCCAAGTCCGCTTTCCTCATGTGTTTTTCTGTCATTTGTATTTCTTCTTTGGACAATGTCCATTCATGTCTTTTGCCTATTTTTTAATTGGGTTGTTTGTCTTTTTATTATCAAGTTGTAACATCTCTCTATATATCCTAGATATTAGATATTAAACCCTATCTGACATGTGATTTCCAAATATTTTCTCCCATTGTGTTGGCTGCCTTTTTAACCTTTTGACAAAGTCCTGGGAGGTGTGAAAGTGTTTAATTTTGAGGAGGTCCCATTTATCTATTTTTTCTTTTGTTGCCCTTTCTTTGGGCATAAGGTCCAAGAAACCACCACTTCAAGACCTTCAAGGTCTTAAAGATGTTTCTGTACGTTTTCTTCTAAGAGTTTTATGGTCCTGGGTTTTATATTTAGGTCTTTGATCCATTTTGAATTGATTCTTGTATAGGGAGTGAGATTGGGGTCCTCTCATTCTTTTGATTATAGATATCCAATTGTGCCAGCACCATTTGTTGAAAAGACTGTTTTGTCCCATTAACATTGACTTGGTAGGTTTGTGAAAAGCCAGTTGACTGTATACGTGAAGCTGGGTTTTCAGTTCTGTTCCACTGATCAGTGTGTTTATCTCTATGCCAATACCATGCTGTTTTGACCACTGTCGCTTTGTAATGTTTCAAGCTGACCAGGATTTTTAACACAGGTGTTAAAATTTGAGCAAAACGTTTTTCCTCTACAACTGGCTTGTCTTAGCCTAAGTACACCTTTGGATTTATTAGTTTTGGGGTGTTTCAAAAAAGTGTGTTCAGTCCCACATTTCACACTTTCAAGCTTGATTGAAATAGTAGTTAAAACATTTAAGGCTTAGATCCCACATGGCTGATGGATGGGACTCTCCTGCTTGCATTTGTGGACTCTGAATTTAGAGGTGGAGTAGACATCGCCATCCCAGGGTCCACAGGAAGGAGGAATAAAATGTGGATTAGAGTGGACTTACTGGTATTCTGCTATAGAACTATTGTGACTCTAGTAATGAAAGAAGTTGTATCATTGATGTGGAGACAGTGGCCACGGGAGCTCCTGAGGGCAAGGAGAGGGAAGAAGAGGTGTGAGAGGAGAGCATTTTGGGGACATGTCATTGTCCTGAATGATACTGCAGGGACAGATGCAGGACATTATATATCCTGCCATAACCCACTGAATGGACTGGGGGAGAGTGTAAACTACAATGTGAACTATAATCCATGCGGTGTAGCAATGCTCCAAAATGTATACATCAAATGCAATGAATGTCCCACACTGATTGTTGGAGAAAAATGGCGTTCAGTGGGACACGGAGATTAAGTGACCATAGGCAGAAAAAGAATTTACTGAGAAGCTCTCCCAATGAAGGGGTCTGAAGAACGGACTTCCGTCACCCCACCAGCATGGTGGGGGTCCAAAGAGAGACTTCAGCCTGCGCCTGCAAGAAGGGGATTTGAATTTATACAGGACATTACTAGGCAGGGAAATGATAGTCAGTGGGAGGGGGTGGAGGGTCCGAGTAGGGGCAGGGGCCAATAGGAAGCTCTGGAGGTGAAAATTTTCCTGGTAATAACTAGAGAGTTTATTGTCTCTTGGAATGCGGCAGGAGCAGATGTTTCTTTTGATCTGTAAGGATTTAAAGGGTTTCTTTACTTCCCTCTGATATGTAAATAGTGAAGGTTTCTTTCTCCCTCTGATATACAGGTAGAGGTACTAGATTTCCATCTCCCTCTGATATGCAAATGGTGAAGAACTCTATCTCCCTTTACTCCTGTCTGGGAAAGTGCCTTGTGCTTGTACTGTTCACCAAAGACCATAAATTTCCTTTAATGGAGACTGCTCTTTAGAGAACAAACCTGGATTGCTAAGGACACACATGTCTACTGGAGCTGGGCAGGATGGCACCAGAGAAGAGACTAAATAAAGCATTGTAATGAAAACGTTTTCCTTTCTTCTTTTTTCTTCAAAGGTTATGAGTTAATGTTATTTCTGAATGAGGTCAATTTTTACTGTAATATGAAAGAGTATTAAACAGGCCTTCCTTTCCCACTAACTCTAATATTCTGCATTTATGTATGTTGTGATACCAAATAATATGTTCGGGGAGTGGGGGTGGGGTATATGGGAAACTCATTTTTTTAAAAAGATTTATTTATTTATTTCTCTCCCTTTCCCCCCCCCCCCCACCCCGGTTGTCTGTTCTCTGTGTCTATTTGCTGCGTCTTCTTTGTCCGCTCCTGTTGTTGTCAGCGGCATGGGAATCTGTTTCTTTTTGCTGCGTCATCTTGTGTCATTTCTCCGTGTGGACAGTGCCATTCTTAGGCAGGCTGCACTTTCTTTTTTTGGCCCTGGGCGGCTCTCCTTACGCAGCGCTTCCTTTCGCGTGGGGCTCCCCGACGCGGGGGACACCCCTGCATGGCAAGGCACTCCTTGCGCGCATCAGCACTGCACATGGGCCAGCTCCACACGGGTCAAGGAGGCCCAGGGTTTGAACCGTGGACCTCCCATGTGGTAGACGGACGCCCTAAGCACTGGGCCAAGTCCGCCGCCCTCATATTTTTAATGTAACATTTTGTGTGATCTATGTATCTTTAAAAAAAAAGACAAAAAATAAACAACAACAACAACATTTAAGTCTGTTGTGTAGAGTTGCATTTGCCTTCTTCATGGCCTACTTTCTCTGATATGACCTGTTTAGTGCAGTTGCCCTGTTATGTTGCCAAGAGGTGGTGTTTTCTGGAGAACTGTCCTCCCATCTTGCAGGATATGGCCCCAGTTTCCATCTGTGGAACCACCTCATTGAGCCAAAAATGAAAAAGTGTGCATATTTAATTAAGTCCCTCTGTGTACCCTCTTGTGGAGATGCTACTATTAGAGAATTCTTTCATTAAAAGGAATAGCGAGCAAAATATTATTAGATCTCAGAGAATCTTATTGAAACAATTCGTGAATTAGGGATATTCCACTTGCCTCAAGGTAGAAAGGGGTTGCCCTGAGCAAAGAGAGCTACTGGGTTTTATACACAGAAAAAAGTCATATACTGGGAGGAAATTTTCATTGGCTAATGCAAATTTTGTTTCTTAAAATGGTTAGCACAGGCAGCTGCTTAACAAGAGGAAGTGAGAAGGTGTAAGAATTGGGATTTGATGATAGCTGTTTGGCTGTATTTAAATTGTTTTCCCGGTGATTTATCCCATAGTGTAAATATCTCACTACTGAATATGTGCGTGACTGTTGGGTGCACGTAAATCATATTCCCTTTTTTCATACTGCCTTTTAATTAATCCTAAAAAGTTTAACCTTAAAACATTGGGCTCCAAGGATTTCAAATAAGGCATGTGAGTCTATAGCAACCTCCTTGGTGTTTCTGTCTTTTCCCAAAACCCATCCCTTATTTGCATCGTTCACGCCTGAAGACCATCTGGGGAAGGGAGTGAGGCTCAGGACGGGGCTGTCTCAGCAAGAAGAGAACTTCTCCCTCCACACCAGGGCACTGGACTGCAGGCTGAGCCTCTTCTCCTGGAGGGGGTGCACAGGTTCCACCGACGGGGCATTACCCACCCCCACACTGTGGGGAAGAGCCCCAGGGGAGAGGGCAGGGAGCCCCCTGCGAACTCTCCTGACCCCTCACCTAACCTCAAGGAGCCTCCCACCAGAAGGAAGGAGCAGGCTGTGCTCCTCCCCCTCTCTGGGCCTGGATGGGGCGGGACCTGCCCCAGGCTGCCCAGTGCAGGCTCCACCCACCTGGGGCTGTTCCCACACCTGGCAGCCTCCCTTCTTCCTTGGTGCCTCTGACCCCAGCTCTTCCTTCAGGGACAGACATGGCCTCACTGATGACAACACAGCTGCTGCTCCTTCTGGTGTCAGCGTTCCCAGTGTGGGGCACCCAGCCCAGGACGACGCGGGACAGGACCGGGCTTCTCAACGTCTGCATGGACGCCAAGCACCACAAGGAGAAGCCAAGCCCCGAGAACACACTGCATGGCCAGGTGGGTCAAGGGGTCTGGGGCGGAGAGGAGCTGACTCAGGGAGACCAAGTCAGGAGTTGGAAGTGCTGAAATCCCCCACATGGGTATTGCTGGCAGGGGGAGAGTGGAAGCTGAGAGGCTGCCTGAGGAGACCCCAACGTGGAGTGAGTTGCCCCTCGGTGTGCTGTGGGAGCACAGGCTCAGGGCACAGCAGAAATGTGCTGCAAGTGACCACTTTATTACCTAAACAGCACAGAGGGCCCAAAGAGCAGGGGACGAGATCCCTGCTTGGCTGGTCTCCAGGGAGGCCAACTGCTCGGGTCAGGGTTGGCAGGTGGCAGCTCAGCTCGCCCCACTGCACGTTGGAGGATAGAGGGAAATGTGTGCTGGTGAGGACTGAGTATTTATCCACCCCAGGGGGAAGGCCCTGCCATTGAGAATTCCTGCCCTGTTGAACTTCTAGGTCTCTCCTTGCTGTTTCTTGGTTTAAAGTGTGGTCAGACCTTTTCCTGAGGCTCTACGTCTCCCCTGGGGTTGTGGAATCTAAGCAGACCGAAACCTCTCTTAAACAGGAGGCCGGGTTAAGCGAGGGCTGGAGATGGCTGCGGAGAGTCAGTGACTTCCCCAGCAGTCCGCACCTCAGCCTCTTGACCAGTTTAACCTGCTTTTTGGCATCTTCTTCCACATTAAAAGCCCACCTTCCACCTTGGACAGAAGGCGGAGATGGGTCGGCCTTTTGGCCAGTTGTACTCAACAATTTTGGTAGTAAAGGTTTGTGTGTTTTTTTGTTTTTGTTTTTTGTACGAGCATGGATTATACCGTTTAATACAGGCCAAGCCATCCTTTTTTGGTGGTACGTTTGCCTCCATTACAGATTCTCTTTACGTTAAGATCATAAAATACAACACAATGTGATGAGCCCAGTGTAAAATTACATGCAGAAGCCCGAGTTAGCACAGCGTCCAGTGAGCAGCAGGAACAGCCAATTGTGGTAACCAGGGCTCCCTGTGTGAGGAGACTAACTGGATACAAGCAACTCGAACAGATGGAAAATAGGGAAAAGTCATGCCCCAACAGTCACTCAAGGTCAATTTAATAGTTTAGGCTACAAAATAACCACGTGAAACATTTAAAATGACGGTGAAAGAGTTCAGTATCCCATATTCACACGCAGTGCAGGAAGCTTGGTAACATCAGATGTCTCTCTG
The DNA here is from genome assembly GCF_030445035.2 of Dasypus novemcinctus. Lineage (NCBI taxonomy): Eukaryota > Metazoa > Chordata > Mammalia > Cingulata > Dasypodidae > Dasypus > Dasypus novemcinctus. The sequence continues at coordinate 102,532,858 of NC_080682.1, read as the reverse complement.
TAAGTTATGGAAAACACTGCTTAAAAAGAAACAACAGGTGGAAATCTGCTCTAAAAGAACAACAGATAATTTAAAGGGAACGTTAATATTGAACTTACAAGAGTGAATTTAAAAACTAACTGGTGAGGCTCCGCTCGCGCGGGCGCGGGCAGGGGGGTGGGAGGCGGGAGCGCGCGGTCTGGGGGCGGGGCCGGGCGCGCGCGCACCTGCCCCCCTCAGCCCAGGGCCATGCCCCGCCCCCCAAGGTCCCGCCTCCGTCCTCCGCGCCCCCTCCCCAGCTAGGGGTCCCTTTCCGGCGTTCGCCCAACGCTTGAGGGCCCCGCGGTCGCGTGCGCTCCCGCAGCCTAGGCGGTGGCGACGAGCCCCGGGCCCCGCGTCGCGCACGCACTGCCTGTCCCCGGCCTGCCTGTCCCTGGCCGCCGCCGCCGCCACAGCCGCGCGCTGCCCGAGGCCCTGCGGGCGCCGGCGGGGAGGAGACGCCACCTCCGCTCGCCCGAGGCGCGGCTGCTTCCGGGCGCCCAGGGCCGGCAAGGAATGAGGGTGGGGGGGTTGGGGGGGGAAGGGCGCACCGGCCGTGGAGTGCGCGTGGAGTGCGCGGCATCGGAGGCCCCCGCGCCCGGGCCTGCGAGGGGCGTCGGGAGGCCCCCGCGCCCGGGCCTGCGAGGGGCGTCGGGAGGCCCCCGCGCCCGGGCCTGCGAGGGGCGTCGGGAGGCCCCCGCGCCCGGGCCTGCGAGGGGCGTCGGGCCCGCGTGAGAGCAGACCTTCCTCGCCGTCCCACCCCTCGGCTTTCCTGCGAGGCGGGAGACCCTCCGTGCTGGCAGACTCCCGAAGAGACCCTTAGTTTTTCCTGCTAGCGAGGTGGAAAGGTTCTGGCCCAGGAGCGGCAGAGACCCAGGGCGCCTTCTTCTCCAGCCCGCAGCTGGAGACCGCATTTGAACCTTGCGCTGGGGGGCAGAATGGAAGTCCCCACCTGGCATCTCCCCCGACCTAGCATGTCCTCTGCAGTGTGCCTGTCTGATCCTTCCCTGGGAAGGAGGAGGAGCCTTGCAGGAACCCGGGGAAGTACGGGAAGCCAGATGGCGGAGAAAATACCCCAGGACCGAATCTAGTGATCGTGCAGGGGTCACGCAGGTTTTGCATGCAGTTGGATGAGCGTGAAAGAGGTGCTTTTTAAAAAAGCACAGCAGGCCGTTAAGAGGAGAGAAATCGAGTTTCCCCGTTTTTGCGGAGATTTTGAAGACCGTTCAATGTATTGTACATTTGATATGAGAACTTTATATAAAGTATATCATCCAAGAGTGTGAACGGTGATTACCCCAGCCCTGCTGCCCCTATCTGGACGTAGGATTCCACCTTCGAACCTGGGGCTGCCCTCCTTCCCGTATCACAGGGCTACCTTGAGACTTCCTGAGAAGTTCATCCTTATCCTTATTCTTAGTGCCTTCATCATCCTTTGTTTTGGGGCATTCTTCTTCCTTCCAGACTCTTCCAAACAAACGCTTTGATCTGGGTTTGGAAGATGTGTTAATTCCTCATGTAGATGCCGGGAAAATGTCTAAAATTCCTGGAGTCTTCCTGATCCACGGACCCGATGAACATAGACACAGGGAAGAGGAAGGTCTGGGAAATAAAATTTGAGCTGATCACGAGAAGGCCCTGGAAGAAGCAAAGAAAAAATTTAAAAAGCCAAGAGAGGAAATCCAAGCAGAAATTCAAAAAGAGAAAATTAAGGTAGTTCCAGAAACGAAGATGAAAAAGAACAAGCTCCTGCCACCAGTCCTTATACCAAAATTTGTAGGAATAAATGGTGGAGGCCCAGAGGATAATGATATGAGAGAGAAAAGGGAAAAAATTAAAGAGGTGATGAAACATGCCTGGGGTAATTATAGGATATATGGATGGGGATTCAGACTTATCGCAAGGAAAGGGCACTCCACTAACATATTTGGAAGTTCACAAATGGGTGCTACTATAGTAGATGCTTTGGATACCCTTTATATCATGGGACTACATAATGAATTCGAAGATGGGCAAAAATGGATTGAAGAAAAGTCTTGATTTCAGTGTGAGTTCAGAAGTGTCTGTGTTTGAAGTCAACATTCGAGTTTTTGGAGGTCTCCTTGCAGCATACTACCTTTCAGGAGAGGAGATACTCAAGATCAAAGCAGTGCAATTGGCTGAGAAACTCCTTCCTGCCTTTAATATACCTACTGGGATTCCCTGGGCAATGGTAAATCTGAAAAGTGGAGTAGGGCGAAACGGGGCTGGGCATCTGCAGGCAGCAGTATTCTTGCTGAATTTGGTACCCTGCGCATGGAGTTTGTGCATGTCAGTTATTTGACAGGGGACCCAGTTTACTACAAAAAGGTCATGCACATTCGAACACTACTTCAGAAAATGGATCATCCAAATGGTTTTTATCCAAATTATTTGAACCCAAGAACAGGGCATCATACATCAGTTGGGGGGCTGGGAGACAGCTTTTATGCGTACTTAAAGCATGGTTGATGTCAGATAAAACAGACCATGAAGCCAGAAAGATGTACGATGATGCTATTGAAGCTATAGAAAAACATATTAAGAGGTCCTGTGGAGGTCTTATCTTTATCGGAGAATGGAAAAATGGACCCTCGGAAAAGAAGATGGGGCATTTGGCCTCTTTTGCTGGAGGAATGCTTGCACTAGGAGCAGATGGTTCCAGAACAGATAAAGCTGATCACTATTTAGAGCTTGGAACAGAAATTGCATGTACATGTCATGAGTCATATGACAGAACGCATTAAAGCTAAGTACTGAGTCATTCAAGTTTGATGGTGCATTAGGAGCTGTGGCAGTCTGGCAAGCTGAGAAGTATTACATTCTCCATCTGGAAGTAACTGAAACCTATTGATACCTATGGCGATTCACTCATGATCCAATATACAGACAGTGGGGTAGGAAGCAGCACTAGCTATTGAAAAGAATTGCCAAGTCAGTAGTGGATTTTCTGGAGTCAAAGATGTATATTCTGCTAATCCTACACATGATGATGTTCAGCAGAGCTTCTTTCTTGCTGAAACATTAAAATATTTTATATTTGCTGTTCTCCAGTGATGACCTTTTACCCTTAGACTATTGGGTGTTCAATAAAGAGGCTCAAACTCTGCCGGTATTATGTTTAGCCAACAACACACTGTCAGAAAATCCTGCTGTTCGATGAAAGCAACCTCAGAGGGACTATTCTCACCTGTGTTTTGTTTACATGGACCACTACAGAAATTAGGCTGGAGAGGGGCTTTTGAAAACCCCCAAGACTTTTCAACTTGTAAATATAGCAACTTTGAAATTATTCCATTTTATACCTGACCAAAACACATTCCAGTACATATAGGACAGGGACCTGATGTGCTTTAATTCTTAATGAGATGGTCGTGTGAGAAACGATGTCTATTACTACAACTTTGTTTTTTGAGTTCTGAAGTTTAGAGGCTAGACTTCCTAAGAACAAGCCAGGAAATATGGAGCACCTTGCAGGCATTACAGATGGCCTTTGAAACCAATTGTATATCTCTTTCCTCCCACAGTGGAGCAGCTTTCAAGTAAAAATACTTTCACATTGTATATCCCTTTTATCTCCATTTTAATAATGGAATGAACTAAGACAAGCACAAAAGAACAGTATAACTGCATCAGCAGCAAGAAGAATTGAAAAAGAAACAGAAGTACCTATCCCTGTCTGAATTTTCAAGTTCCCCATTGGATGACTAGACTGGCAACTGTTTCAAATCCCACTCTCTTTCATTAAAATTTCTTAGTTAGAAACAAACAAAAAACTAACTGGTGAAGGAAACATCCAAAATAAATTACCTTGATTAGAAGTGCTCTATTTAAAAGTACTTCCAGATATTAAGAGCAGATACAAAAAAACAATCCTAAAACTGCCGTGGCCAGAAGGAGAGCACTTGTAATCTGCACACTGGAAGAAGTCACTGTCTCATGACCCCTACTTCCCCTTTGGCCCAATTCTAGATTCTAGGCTTAATGATTCTAGAACATTTCTAGTAGGAAAGACATACCAAGGACTTTTAATTATCGGGCAATACTGAGAGACAAAGTGAGGAGATGAGTCGGCATTTTGGCCTCTGCCTCTCAACAATGTTGGCAGTAAAGTTTTGGGAACACCAGTGGCTGCAGCTCCTTAGGAGGGCTTCACCTCTGCATAGCACCACTCTAGGGAGGGAGCTCAGGCTTGTCTGAGGTAGTGCCTGCACCCACACTCCCCTCCACCCCTGGGAGACAGCTGAAGAGGTCCCTCAGAGAATCTGTACACTTTGCAGGCTGCAGACTTGCTGATGGATTTTAGTCACCCCGTCCACCTCTCCTAAGGTATGAATCATATATAGCTGGAGGTATTGGAGGTATTGGCAATAGCACATTTGCCTCGTTGTTGGGCTAGGAAGTTTAAGGCAATATGATTATCAGACAGTACTTTGGCTGCAAAGTCTAATGATTTCTGCTTAGCAAAGGTGACTTACAGATTGTGTATCATGCGTTTATTGGTGACTTCATTGGAAAGATGACTGAGCCATTTGCCAGTTTCATTACATTGGGAGTTTTGCGTCCTGACACTTTGTCCAGGGGTGTGGAAAAAAAGAGTGCACAGCCAATGGCTATGCCTTTAGCTTTGTTGCAGTGCATAAATGAAGGACTTCCTGGTATTTATTCACACATGAGGCAGGGAATATCAGCTTCTCTTGAGTGTCAATCTGAGCCTGGCAAATAGAAGAGAGGGAGTGAGGCATCAGTTGACAGATCCATAGCCAGTCAAGTTCCTTGTTGCCATGATATCCTAGGTCAGCTGGACAAAGGGGTTTTCCTTCCAGGTTGCTACTGGGTCAAATATGGAGACATACTGTGGGAGACATACTTCTCAGCCAATTTGCAGTAACTTATTTTTTCTTTCTTAGGCCTCCCAGTTTGTCTGCCCCTTGTTCTTATTTATAACCTCATCCCTTTTCTATTGACCTGAGTACCTTACCCATATCCTCCATCCCACATCCCTCCATACTGATGATGGAGGTTATCAGGACTCTTTGAAGGTATCCCATGACCTTTCCCAAGGAAACTGGTGGATCAACCAGGGGTAGGTGTCACCCACTTTCTTCATGTATGCAAGTGTTAGGTCCATGGGTGTGTCCTTGGACCACTTTCAGGACCAGTTTTCATCCTGTTAGATGTTAAGGCGGACATGCAGCAAAGCCTGGGTTCCTTCCCCACCCTTGTCCCTCCCTGCAATAGAAAGCAGGATAAGGTCATGTTTCCCTTCTGGAGAACTGCTGAGTTCAGCTTCCAGAGGGCCCAAGTAAGGTGACAGTTCATCCAGTAAAGTTGTTAGGGTATAGACATCAGAGTTCCTTTTTCAGGTTGCCCACTAAAGTTCTCCAAAGTGCTGGTTGCCTGTGGATGGTGGGTGACATGGAAGGTCCATCTAACTCCATGAGTCTGGGCCCATTGTTGAGTGATCTGTGGAATCAAGTGGTGTCCTTGGTGAAAGGAGATGTCATCTAGGTACCTGAAGGGATGGCAAAGCTGCTTTACCCAGGAATCCCATGCATGTACTACAACTGCACGATAAATTGGAAAGGCAAGGCTCTACCCTGAATAGGTGTCTAACACAACCAAGATATTAGACATACCTTAGGGTTGTGGGAGGTTGAAGACCTCTTGCCATAGTGACCTAGCCTGGCCCTCTGGGAATACCTTGTAAATGCCCTTTTAGAGCTACGGCTTGTATTTGACAACTCTCACATCAGTAAATGGCAGATTGGGCCTCTTTTAACAAAATAGCTATATTGTGTTCCTGGGCTGATAATTCCTTGGTGTTGGAATTTCCATGTCCAGTTCAATGGGGAATCCACCCACCAGCAAAAGCAGTCATGGGAAATGCAGCTATTTCACAAATATTACCAAAGGTAGATTCATTGTCCTCATCCTTCAGACAGTGCTCATCCTCTGTCATGTCAGGGAGGATCTCCAGGCTCACCTACTGTGAAAGACAGTGTGGTAGGTCATTCCAAGAATGTACATCATGATGTGGGCCCTTGACATGTGCATCAACAAGGGTAATATACATGGTGCCTTTCCAAGCTGCCAATTGTTTCCAAAGGCCCATACCCCACACTGGGGAGCCTTTAATCCTCCATCATGCCCCCTCCATGAACTAACCGGACTGCTCAGCCATTGGCAATAGCCCATGAGTCAGTCAATGGAGGTGCTTGGGTCTGAGTATTCCAGGGGTAAGAGGACCTAGTTTCTAGAAGAGCATCTGGCTTAGTGGAAGTAGGAAGGAATGAATTGAATTAATGAATTTTGTAATTACTGTATCCTGAGCATAGGCTCCCTCCTGGGCTCCCACTGTCTCCAAGAGTCTCCTTCCCCAAAGAGGGTACTAAGAGCAAGGATTTCCCTGAAAGAGCTTGGGTAAGGGGAGCAAGGAGAAGATGGGAGAGGCTGCCTATGGGAATATTCTGGCTGTGGAAGGCATGAGAGTTAGTTCCTTTGTCTTCCCCCATTTAGTGTCATCCCTGGAATAAGAACTCCTGCTGCTCCCACAACACCAGCCAGGAAGCGCATAAAGATATCTCCTACCTGTACAGATTCAACTGGGACCACTGTGGAGTGATGGCACCTACCTGCAAACAGCACTTCATCCAGGACACCTGCCTCTATGAGTGCTCCCCCAACTTGGGGCCCTGGATCCAGAAGGTACAGGTGTCCTCTGCACCTTTGACCTCTGAAAGCAGAGGAGTTTTCTACCATCTTTTCCCCAGTTATAGTTCTTTGCAGTCGTCACTGTTGAGAATCTTGAGCTTAAGCCCTTCTTCTCCACCAACATTCCCCAGGTTAACCAGAGCTGGCGCAAAGAGCGGATTCTGAACGTGCCCCTGTGCAAAGAGGACTGTGAGCGCTGGTGGGAGGACTGCCGCTCCTCCTACACCTGCAAGAGCAACTGGCACAAGGGCTGGAATTGGACCTCAGGTGAGGACTGGGGTGAGTGGTTGGAGTTAGAGTGAAAGTGGAAGTGTGAGGGTGTGGAATGGGTATATGAAGACTTGGGGTTGGGGGCTGGTGGAGCAATTGACAGTTCTGGTCCAATAGCTGGTCTTCATCTTCCTTACAGGATATAACCAATGCCCAGTGAAAGCTACCTGCCAGCCCTTCCATTTCTACTTCCCCACACCTGCCGCTCTGTGCAGTGAAATCTGGAGTCACTCCTACAAGGTCAGCAACTACAGCCGAGGGAGTGGTCGCTGCATCCAGATGTGGTTCGACCCAGACCAGGACAACCCCAATGAGCAGGTGGCCAGGTTCTATGCTGAGACCATGAGTGGGGCTCGATCCCATAGGATAGTGCCTTTCTTGTTCTCCTTGTCCTTGATGATGCTCTGGCTGCTCAGCTGAGATCCTTCTATGTTCTGATACCAAGACATCCCAGCCCTGTTCTTCCCCACAGCTCCTAGCTATTCAATTCTTGCTCCATGGTGGGGCCTCTGCCAACCTGTTTAAATAAACAGACACTTCACATATGTCGTGTGAATTGCTTGGGTGGAGAATTGGGATGTGACTATTTTGCTTCCCAAATCTCATTGATTGAAGCCAGTTAGAGTAGGCCAATTCCAAGCTATGACACCTGCTGTGAACTTGAGCCATATACTTAACTACCCTTCTAACCCATGATACATTCATAGCTCTTAATTGCATTTTTCACTATAGCACTAATCTAAGAGTCAGGCCCAGGATTTTACCATGTAAATTGGTCCTAAGTCTCCCATCATCGACTCCCTGCCTTGTGTTCAACTCCACAATTGAAGCGATGGGAATGGGAGTAGGCAATGTGTTCTGGAAGGGGGCTGGCAAGAGCTCGCTCCACTAAAGCTGATACCCACAAAGGGCACTCCTATATACTTTATATTTATTCCTATATGGTTATTGTGGTGGTTTTAAGCTGTATGTATCCCAGAAAAACATGTCCTTAAAGTTAATCCATTCCTCTGGGTGTGGACCCATTATAAGAAGGATCTTTTGACCAGTCTACTTCTGTGAAGTTATCACCCCCCTCATTCAGGATGGGTCTTAATTCTTTTATTCGAGTCCTTTATAAGAGAACATGATTCAGAGAAAGAGAGAGAAAGCTATGGAAGCAAGAAACTGAGAGCAATGAATTCTGTAAGAGAAGGAGAGACCAGCAGAGGCCACCATGTGCCTTGTCATGTGGCAGAAGAATTCAGGAAATGGACGACAGGAAGAAAGGATTGCCCTGATGATGCCTTGACGTCAACGTTTTCTCAGCCTCAAAACTGTAAGCTAATTCCCATTATTAGGTAAGTGGACTTGGCCCAATGCATAGGGCGTCCGCCTACCATATGGGAGGTCCGTTGTTCAAACCCCGGGCCTCCTTGAACCATGTGGAGCTGGCCCATGGGAAGTGCTGATGCGCACAAGTAGTGCCCTGCCACGCAGAGGTGTCCCTCGCCTAGGGGAGCCCCATGCGCAAGGAGTGTGCCCCGTAAGGAGAGCTGCCCAGCACGAAAGAAAGTGCAGCCTGCCCAAGAATGGCGCCACACACACAGAGAGCTGACAAAGCAAAATGATGCAACAAAAAGAAACACAGATTCACGGTGCCGCTGATAAGGACAGAAGCGGTCACAGAAGAACACACAGCAAATAAACACAGAGAGCAGACAACGGGGGGGGGGGGGGTGAGGGGGAGTGGAGAGAAATAAATGAATCTTAAAAAAAGAAAAAAAATTCCCATTATTAAATGTCAATCCACAGACAAAACCAAAAAAAATAAAAAGTCACTTCATTTTATGGTATCTGCTGTCAGCAGCCTCACAAACTACTGCTGTGAGGTACTGTTAACAGGTACTGTTAGCTGATTTTACATATATGGCTCTTGACCAGAGGAGCTGAGGGTGAGCAGGTTTCTGGCAAAAGCTATGACTAAAACCTAAACCTAGACTGTAGATCAGACCTCAAAACAGTGATTTGAGAGGTTGTTTTTAGGCATTAATTCCTTGTTAAGTATTATTTATAAGAGATTTAATGTCGGTTGTCAGGGAGATTTTGCTTCTCACTCCAGGTCAGGATGGGACAAGCTTGTATGACAAGCTCAATCTTGTCATACACTTCCCTGAAACAAGAAAAGGGACCTTGGTGAATTCCACACAGACTTAAAAATTCCACCAATCACTTTTTTCATTGCCTAAAACAAGTCATAGCCATGCTGGCTTGAAGGAGACCAGTCCTATCATGTACCTGGAAGGAGAGGAGAATTAGAACATTTGTCACATACCTGATGATAACAAACAAGGCCAACTGATAAGTTATATTACTACAGAGTCCGTGGTACTATTTACAAATACAACTTGTTTACAGATGTATTAGAATTAGTGAAAGTTAAGATTAGAGTTGTCTCAATCCAACATACTTCATCAAAGACCTCTTGTGTGATTTCTGAGTCTTTTTATAAACTCATTTGTCTGAATCCCATTTTTCGTAGATGTCATCCTCAAGTTCTGAGAAGTCCTTAGCTTGTAGATTATATTAATAATTTTCTATATTCAGATTCTATATGAAGGCCACCTACAGCAGTGGTATAAGAATAGACATATAGATCAGTGGGACAGAATTGAGAGTCCAGAAATAAATACTAACATGGATAGTCAAATGATTTTTGACATCCGTCATCCACCACTGGATTCCCTGTGTTATATAGTCCCAGTCTTTGTATAATCCATTAAAAAGGTACACTCAGGGGCTTTCATTTTCATCAGAGTTGTAAAGCAAATATTTCTTAGATTGAACTTCCATTCATTACTTACATATGTTTTGGACCAAAAGTACCATCCATAAGTGAAAAAACTGATAAAATGAGCATCATCAAAATTCAAACTTTTGCTTGGGGGGATAGAAAAGTTGGTAATGGATGGTATTGATAGTACCTCAACATTGTGAATGTAATTCACATCACTGATTGTATACCTAAAATTGGTTGAAATGGACAATTTTATGTTTATACATGTTGCCAAAATAGAAATTAAATATAAAATTTCAAACTTTTGGACTTGAAAAGATACCATTAAGAAAATGAAAAGACAAAGAACAGGCTGGGAAAAAATATTTGCAAAATACATGTCGGATAAAAAAGCATGTTTCCTTATATCTCAACCACTATACATACATAATATACAAAGAACTTTTAAAAACTTAGTAAGACAAACAAACTAACCCTAAGTAGGCAAAAGAAATAAAAACATTGCACCAAAGAAGATATGCAAATGACCAGTAATTACATGAAAAATAGTTGATATAATTAGTCATTCAGAAAATACAAATTAAAACCACATGGAGATACCATTCCACACTCACTAAAACAGCTATAAAAGGAGACAACAAATGCTGGCAAGGATGTAGAGAAATTGGAACACTCACACACTGCTGATGGGGATGTAAACTGGTGCAGCCACTTTGGGAAATAGTTTGCCAGGTTGTCAAAACATTAAACATAAAACCACCACATAAGCCAGCAATTCAACTTACGAATATCTACTCAAGAGAAATGAAAATACATGCCCACACGAAGACTTGCTCATGAATGTTTAGAGCAGCATCATTCAAAAAAGGGGATAATGGTAAAGACAAATGAGTTCATATGGCTAAGATTTTCAAAAAAGAGTCGGGAGGTCATCAGAGGAGTCACACTTAAGCACGTCTCAGCAGGATCCAAAAGACAGCCAAAGTAGATACAACCCTAGGTACTAGTGCTCCTGAGGGCTATGGAGACACACAGTTTCTATGGTCATGGCAGATGGTTCTGGAGTACAGTGCCTTTTCAGTGGGCCCTACTTTGTAATTTGTGTTCCTATGTGTGATGGCGTTGGACTCAGATGTGATCTTTCTACGCATGCTTCTGTCACTTTTACGGAACCTGTGGTTGATGCTGCAGTTGGTGTATACTCAGGAGATTGAAGCTCTGGACTGGCCTGGTCCAGACTGGACTGGACTGGCCTGGACTGGCCAGCTGGACCCTGAGCCTCAGCAGAGTTGCAACTCCTACTCTTCAGTTTGTTGGACTTACCCAGGTCAGCTAATAGGGAGGTGAAGATGGTCAACCACCACACCAGGGAACAAAGAGTGCCTACAACTGCGAACAGGAGAATTGCATTCATCAACCATGTGGGATCTAAGCCCCCTCTCGATTTAGAGGTGGAGTGGGCATCGCCATCCCAGGGTCCACAGGATGGAGGAATAAAATATGAATTAAAGTGGACTTACTGGTATTCTACTATAGAACTATTGTGACTCTAGCAATTAACAAAACTGTATCATTGATGTGGAAACAGTGGCCATGGTAGTTGCTGAGGGCAGGGAGAGGGAAGAAGAGATGTGATGGGGCATTTTTGGGACTTGGGGTTATCCTAAATGATATTGCAGGGACAGATGCTGGACATTATATATCCTGTCATAACCCACTGAATGTACTGGGGGAGAGTGTAAACTACAATGTAAACTATAATCCATGCAGTGCAGCAGTGCTGCAAAAGGTATTCACCAAATGCAGTGAATGTGCCACAGTGATGAAAGAGGTTGTTGATGTGGGAGGAATGGAGTGAGGAGTGGAGTATATGGGAATCTCTTATATATTTTTTAATGTAATTTTTTTGTGATCTATGTATCTTCAAAAAAAAGGCAATTAAATTTTTAAAAAATTTTAAAAAGGAACTATAAAGTATCCTGTAAAAAAAAAAAAAATACAGCATCATTCATAATAACCAAAAATCTGGAAAAACCCCAAATGTTCATCAACCAGCAAATGAATGGACAAAATGCTGTACATCCATAAAATGGAATACTATTCAGCAATAGGAAGTAATGGGCTAATAAAGATGTTATATCATGGATGAATCACAAAAACATGCTAAGTGAAAGAAGTGGGACACAAAAGACTACATCTTGTATCATTCCCCTTAGAGGAAATGTCCAGAAAGGGCAAACTTAAGAGAACTAAAATGTAGATTAGTGGTTGCCTGGGAATGGGGGTGAGAACCAGGATTAATTGTATATGGGTATGGAGGATTTTATTGAGGGGATGAAACCGATTGATGGTAGGGTCGCAGCACTTGATGAAGTCACTGAATTTTATAATATAAGTAAATAAAATAAAATATTGACTACAGGATACTCCTCCTTGCCAGATTAACATATAGAAAATGTTCACCATTGGACCCCATCATTGGTGGGGTGACCAATAGCAGCTGGGGCCCCTCCTGTAGCATAAGCAAGAGAAAGAATAATTAATAGTTAAAAAGGTAACCAGGAGCCCGCATCAAATCTCAGTGCATATTTCCACCCTTCTCTCCCATTTCTCAGCTCTGTTCTTCCCCCCATTTCCCAATAAATTCTTTTTACTGGCCATATTAGTCAGCCAAAGGGGTGCTGATGCAAAATATTGGAAACTGGTTGGTTTTCATAAAGGGTATTTATTTGAGGTAGGAGCTTACAGACACCAGGCCACAAAGCATAAGTTACTTCCCTCACCAACTGCGGTCACCCCTCAGGCTGAAGTGTGGTTTGTTGACCTGGCGGGGGGTGGCGGCTGCGGTAGGCCTATTCCAAACCGTTGCCCCTGTAATGGGGTGGTTGGTCGGGCCCACCACCACCCCTGAAGGAAGCTCGGCATGGGCGCAGAGTGCCCTCGGGTCTCCCCTTCTCGGCAGCCATGCTTCCGCGGCCGCCCCTCCTCCCAGATAGCGCCGCACAATGCCTTCTTTCTCCCTGCGCAGGCGCAGGGCGGAAAAATCCAGTCCGCCTTTTCCCCTCCCCCCGGCAGCAGCAACAGCCAGGCGTGGGCGGGAAACTCCAGTCTGCCCTCCACCCCAGCAACAGCAGCCACCAATCCCTAAACCCTGCCACTTCCCTCAGCAACAGCAACAGCCAATCCCTAATCACCACCCCTCCCCCGTCCAGTACCGCCCACTGACCTTTCTCCGGCAACCAATCAGAACAGGGCGTGGCTTCGACCAATCAGCCTTCCCCAGCCCCTATAAAACTGTTGCCTCTCTCTCAATAAAGTGGACTTGCGTGTTTACCTTGTCTCCGCGGTAGTTCTTCTGCCGTGCGCCCTCCAGTCCTGAGAGCCCCCGACAAGGGCCTGGCCTCCCTTGTCCCCAGTTCGTCGCCTGCTTCTCCGGGCGACCCCGTCAGCCGAACCGCGCAACCCCTGTGAGACCGACCCCTCGTCTGCTGCCGGACCGACCCCTCGTCCAAAGCTGGACCAACCCCTCGTCCGCAGCCAGACCCCACCTCTACCGACTGAGCAAGCTGCCGCAACCAACGTCTCCTTTCATGTGTTGGAGCAAGATGGTTGCCGATGTCTGCGACGGTTCAGGCTTCCTGGCTTCCTCTCTTCCAGGATCTTGCTTCTGTCTGGGTTGAGGGCTCCTCTCTTCCTGGGGCTTGCTTCTCTTTCCTCTGTGACCTTAATTCCTGGGGCTCTAGTTTATGGCTTCAGCATCAAACTCCAACATCAAAAACCCTGAATTCTGTCCTTGGCCATGCCTTTTATCTGTGAGTCCCCACCCACCAAGGGATGGGGACTCAACACCCTATGACAAGGCCCAATCAAAGCCCTAATCATAACTTCAGCATGCCCAGGTACAGATAAGATTACAAATATAATCCAATATCTATTTTTGGAATTCATAACCATATCAAACTGATACACTCCACAATGAATTCCAAAAAGACATTACGATATTTGAAAAAAATATAAATCAGTAACAATGCAAATACTAAATCATATCACAATCAATTTAAAGAAATACAGTTTATCTTGGGGCAAAGTCCTGTCTGCTATAGACCCATGAAATTTACAAAACAATTTATCTGTTTCCAATACACAAATGGACAGACAGAGGATAAACATTTTCATAACAATAAGGAGAAATTGGGAGGGAAACATGAGTCACAGGTTCTCTACATTTCAGTAGACCTGCAGGGCATCCTCCATTCGATTTCAGTCTAAGAGTCATTCTTAAGATGATGGTTTCTTCTTGGTGCCTTATGGGAACCCACCCTTTCCACATGCTTGCCCAATGGCCATTTTCTTGGTTCTACCCTCATTAAGCACCTGGGTTTGCAACACCTTACCCAATCTTTGGGTTAGAGTCTTAAGCCTCCTAGTGCAGTGACATGAAAACCACATTCCACCTAGCCTTTGGCAAACAGGCTCAACCCACTCAGGGCAACAAGTTGACCACCTGGCCTTCCCTAACCCATGGGGGACAGGTCTACCCCTCTCAGACCTGTGGGGTGCTGATCTTTTTTTATTTTTTTATTTTTTATTTTTTATTTTTTTATTTCCCCCCCACCCCCGGCAGTTGTCTGCTCTCTGTGTCCATTTGCTGTGTGTACTTCTGTGACCGCTTCTATCCTTATCAGCGGCACTGGGAATCTGTGTTTCTTTTTGTTGCCTCATCTTGTTGTGTCAGCTCTCCGTGTGCGTGGTGCCATTCCTGGGCAGGCTGCACTTTCTTTCACGCTGGGCGGCTCTCCTTACGGGGCGTGCTCCTTGCGCATGGGGCTCCCCTACGCAGGGGACACCCCTGCATGGCACGGCACTCCTTGTGCACATCAGCACTGCGCATGGGCCAGCTCCACATGGGTCAAGAAGGCCCGGGCTTTGAACCGTGGACCTCCCATGTGGTAGGTGGATGCCCTAACCACTGGGCCAAGCCAGCTTCACAAGGGTGCTGGTCTTAAACACCATAATCCTTGGGGAATGTGCTCCACCTTCTCTGTACTCTGGGTGGCAAAACTCTCCCAGAACATTGGGTGGGAACATCCACCCTCTTCAACTGCTGGTGCAAACTCACTGTCTCTGTACACATGGGCGGGGTTCCTCTCTTGGCCCAAGATGATGTCTTAATTCCAGATCTCAGCTTCCATGGCTTTCCTCTTAAAGCTGTTTCTCCTTCAATCTCTCCTCTCCATTCCCTTTTAGTCCAAGCTGACAGTGGTTTTGTTCATACAGTTCTCTCAAAAACGTTGTTGGTTTAGCATGCAAGAAGCAGGGGTCCAAGCCATCAGATAGTAAGGCTTTCCACAAGTCTTTCCGAGATAACTGCATCTTCAAACCTGATTTACGGGAAACGGACTTCGGCCCAGTGGTTAGGGCGTCTGTCTACCATATGGGAGGTCCGCGGTTCAAACCCCGGGCCTCCTTGACCCGTGTGCAGCTGGCCCACGTGCAGTGCTGATGCGCGCAAGGAGTGCTGTGCCACACAAGGGTGTCTTGCCGTGCCACGCAAGGGTGTCCCCCGCGTGGGGGAGCCCCATGCGCAAGGAGTGCGCCCGTGAGGAAAGCCGCCCAGCGTGAAAAGAAAGTGCAGCCTGCCCAGGAATGGCGCCGCCCACACTTCCCGTGCCGCTGACGACAACAGAAGCGGACAAAGAAACAAGACACAGCAAATAGACACCAAGAACAGACAGCCAGGGGAGGGGGGGAAATTAAATAAATAAATAAATCTTTAAAAAAAAAAACAAAACAAACCTGATTTACAAGTGCCAAGTTTAGTTAAGTCCTCTAATGGGGCACTTTCATCTGGGAGCTTGATTTCCAGAAGCTTGAAATTTCCAGAATCGGTTTCTGTTTTCTTTGTGCCCAATAGTTCAGTCTTCATCATATCTCTCTCATGTAGCATTTTGCTATAAGCTGCAAGCAGAAGCCAAGTGGCATTCTCCAGGTTTACTTAGGAAATCTCTTCAGCTAAATGCCCAAGTTCACCATTTTCAAATTCTGCCTTCCATAAAGTATCAGGTGTTAATCTTGCTAAGTTTTCTGCAACTTTAAAACACGAGGGAGGCGGACTTGGCCCAGTGGTTAGGGCATCCGTCTACCACATGGGAGGTCCGCGGTTCAAACCCTGGGCCTCCTTGACCCGTTTGCGGCTGGCCCATGCACAGTGCTGATGCAAACAAGGAGTATCCTGCCATGCATGGGTGTCCCCCACATAGGGGAGCCCCATGCGCAAAGAGTGCACCCCGTAAGGAGAGCTGCCCAGCATGAAAGAAAGTGCAGCCTGCCCAGGAATGGTGCCACACACACGGAGAGCTGACAACAGCAAGATGACGCAGCAACGAAAAAAAGAAACACAGATTCCCGTGCCGCTGACAACAACAGAAGCAGACAGAGAAGACACAGCAAACAGACACAGAGAACAGACAACCGGGGTCGGGGGCGGGGGGGAGGAGAGAAATAAATAAATAAAAATAAATCTTTAAAAAATAAATAAAACACGGATCACCTTTCCTCCAGTTTCCAATAATAGTTTCATCATTTACTTCTAAGGCATCATAAAAGGTCTCTTTAGCATCCATATTGCGATCAATAGTCTCTCCAAAGCGATCTATGCCTTTTCCATCAAACATCTCACAATTCCTCAAAAAAATACCCCTTACCCATTTATAAAACCTTTCCAGCATTTCAGTAATTGTAAAAGCACTTCCCCACTCCTCGGTACCAAATTCTGTATTAGTCAGCCAAAGGGGTGCTGATGCAAAATACCAGAAATTGGTTGGTTTTTATAAAGGGTATTTATTTGGGGTAGGAGCTTACAGATACCAGCCCTTAAAGTATAAGTTACTTCCCTCACCAAAGCCCATTTTCACATGTTGGAGCAAGATGACTGCTGATGTCTGCAAGGGTTCAAGCTTCCTGATTTCCTCCCTTCCTGGGGCTTGCTTTTCTTTCCTTTGTGATCTTACGTCCCAGGGCTCCAGCTTATGGCTTCAGCATCAAACTCCAACATCAAAAACCCTGAATTCTGTCCTTTGCCATGCCTGTTATCTGTGAGTTCCCCCATCCCTTGGGGGACGTGACCCAATCAAAGCCCTAATCATAACTTAATCACACCTAGGTACAGATCATATTAAAAACATAATCTAATATCTATTTTTGGAATTCATAACCATATCAAACTGCTACACTGGCCAAACAAAAAATATATATGTGAAATTTAATATAATACTGAATTTCTATGACTCTGAATTACAAATTTCCTATGAACCCTTGAGGGAAAATATTCTAAGGAATTTAGTATATAGCTCCATAAAAATCTATCATCTGAGACAAACACTACTCCACCATGAACTTTGAGAGATTGGCTGGAAAAACATGGCTATCAAGTAGGGGTTCTTGGTGTAGATGCTGACAATCGCAGTAGAGACTTTTAGGAGTGTGGCCCACTGACTGAGGATTTTTTTAGAGAGAATGTTTCTTCCAGTTAGCTCAAGTATGGTCACTAAAGTGAGGGTTAGAGACCATGATAACATAATTATAAAGAATATGTAGTATATTACCCAAAATACTAAGACAATTAACCATTATCAGATCTCTCTCATTAAGTTCACTAACTGTTTGAAATTATTTCTAGTTTCATTCTCTTGGGTTAGTATTTCCTTTCATAGAAGTCTTCTGCTTTAGGGCTGGCCTTTCTGGAAATCCCTATCAGTCTCTGATAGGTGGAATCATCCAAATGGTAATTTATTGTGGCAAGGCCAGATTCATGAGTGTATTTCCTGTTAGTAAATTATGATAGGGCTCTTTAGGCAAACAAGAGGGAAGATTAGAAACCACCTGCTGACATTACTAAGTGCCTGGTCACTCTATCACAGTAACTCTGATACCAGAATGAAAGAGACATGAATTTCCATTAGCATGTAATGCATAATAGCACAGGCTTATTGGTGATTACTGTACTTTATGAGGTCTCAGTTGATGACTACTTTGAGGAGAACATATAGAACTTGAGGCACAGAAGGGGGATAAGGAGAGTCTTCTTCACCAATTTAACAAACTTTTACACCTCGTATTTTTTAGTGTAACATTTTTTTAAAAAGATTTATTATTTATTTATTTCCCCCCCCCACCCCCCACCCTGGTTGTCTGTTCTCTGTGTCTATTTGCTGCATCTTCTTTTTCCGCTTCTGTTGTCAGCAGCACAGGAATCTGTGTTTCTTTTTGGTTGCATTATCTTGTTGTGTCAACTCTCCATGTGGGCAGCGCCATTCCTGGGCAGGCTGCACTTTCTTTCGCACTGGGTGGCTCTCCTTACTGGTTGCATTCCTTGCGCGTGGGGTACCCCTATGCGGGGGACACCCCTGCGTGGCAGGGCACTCCTGCGTGCATCAGCACTGCACATTGGCCAGCTGCACATGGGTCAAGGAGGTCTGGGATTTGAACCATGGACCTCCCATGTGGTAGATGGACGCCCTAACCACTGGGTCAAGTCCACAGCCTAATGTAACATTTTTTGTGATCTATGTATCTTTTTTAAAAAAGACAATTAAAAATTTCTTTTAAAAACTAAAAAAAACAACAAAATGTATTATATATTGTCACAAAAAAGAAAAAAAATAAACTTTTACTAATTCATGTTAAGAACAGACAGTATATTCAATGACCATTTTTTTATGACCTATTATACTAGGATAACTAGTGTCCCCCCAAAATTCATGTCTACTCAGAACCTCAAAATGTGAGTTTATTCAGAAATAAAGTCTTGCCAGATGTAATGAGTTAAGATGAGGTCAGAACAGGATAGAGAGGGCCCTGAATCCAGTGACTGGTGCACTTCATTTATTTATTTATCTTTACATTTCTCAAGTAAATGTACTGGATACATATAATTTGTTTTGTTTTATAGTTTTCCGTTTTTTAAAAATCATACAATATGTTACACAATATATTTGGATCATAGTAATGCAATCATACGATATTTGTCCTTTTGTGTCTGGCTTGCTTCCCTCACCATAATGTCCTCCAGGTTCATCCATGTTATCATATGCTACTTCATTCCTTCCTACAGCTGCATAATATTCCATCTTGTGAATAGACCACAGTTTGTTTATCCATTCATCTGTTGATGGACACCTGGATTATTTCCAACCTTTGGGAATCATGAATAATGCTGCTATGAACATCAGTGTGCAGATGTCTGTTCGTGTCACTGCTCTCAGTTCTTCTGAGTATATACCCAGTAGTGGTATTGAATGATCATGTGGCAAATCTATATTCAGCTTCTTTAGGAACTCCTAAACAGTCCTCCACAGTCGCTGTTACCATTCTGCCTTCCTGTCAAGAGTGAATAAGTGTTTCTATCTCTCCATCTCCTCTCCAACACTTGTCGTTCTCTGTCTTCTGAATAGTGGCCATTCTGATGGGTGTGAAATGATATCTCATTGTAGTTATGATTTGCATTTCCTGAATCATTAGTGATGTTGAGCCATTTTTTTGTGTGGTTTTTTTTTTGACATTTGCATTTCTTCTTTGAACAAATGTCTATTCAAGTCTTTTGCCCATTTTTTAAATTGAGTCGTTTGTCTTTTCATTGTTAAGTTGTAACATCTCTTTTTATATCCTGGATATTAAACTTTATTGGATATGTGATTTCCAAATACTTTCTTATATTGAGTCACCTGTCTTTTCACCCTTTTAAAAATTCTTGTGAGGTGCAAAAGTATTTAATTTTGTAGAGGTCCCATTTATCTATTTTTTCTTTTGTTGCACGACCTTTGAGTTAAAAGTCCAAGAAACCACCACCTACTACAAGGTCTTGAAGATGCTTCCCTACATTTTCTTCTAGTAGTTTTATGGTCCTAGTCTTTGATCCATTTTGAGTTGATTCTTGTGTGGAGAGTGAGATAGGGGTCCTCTTTCATTCTTTTGGTTATAGATATCCAATTGTCCCAGCACCATTTGTTAAAGACTCTGTTTTGTCCCATTAACATTATCTTGGTAGGTTTCTCAAAAACCAGTTTACTGTATAGGTAAGGGTTTATTTCTGGATTCTCAATTCTGTTACACTGATTTATGTGTCTGTCTTTATGCCAGTATCATGCTGTTTTGAGCACTGTGGCTTTGTAATATGTTTCAAGGTCAGGTAATGAAATTCCTCCCATGCCACTCTTCTTTTTTAAAATGCTTTTGGCTATTCGGGTACACTTTCCCTTGCAAATGAATTTGGTAATTGCCTTTTCTGATTCTGTGAAGTAAGCTGTTGGGATTTTGATTGGTGTTGCATTGAATCTATAAATCGGTTTGGGTAAGATTGACATCTTCACAATATTTATTCTTCCAATCCATGAATACTAAATGTCTTTCCATTTGTTTAGGTTTTTAATTGTCTTTAGCATTGTTTGTAGTTTTCTGCATATAGGTCCTGAACTTCTTTGTTTAAATTAATTCCCAGGTATTTGAGTCTTTTTCTTGTTATTGAAAATGGAATTTCTCCCGATTTCCTCCTCAGATTGTTCAGTACTATGTACAAAAACATTACTGATTTTTTGTGTTGATCTTATATCCTGTCACTTTGTTGAGCTCATTTATTAACTCAAGTAGTGTTGCTGTGGATACTTAAGAATTTTCTAAGTATAGGATCATGTCATCGGCAAACAGTGAGAGTTTTACTTCCTTTTTTCCTACTTGGATGCCTTTAATTTTTTTTCTTGTTTAATTGCCCTAGCCAGAACTTCCAGTACAATATTAAATAACAATGGTGACAGTGAGCATCTTTGTCTTGCTCCTGATTTTTGAGGGAAAGTTTTCAACCTTTCCTCTTTGAGTATGATGTTGGCTGTGGGTTTTTCATATATGCCTTTTATCATATTGAGGAATTTTCCTTCTATTCCTATCTTTTGTATTGTTTTTATCAAAAAAGCAGGCTGGATTTTGTCAGATGCCTTTTCTGCATCAGTGGAGATGATCATGTGTTTTTTTTTCCTTCAGTTTGTTAATGTGGTGTATTACATTGATTGATTTTCTTATTCTGAAGCAGCCTTGCACACCAGGAATAAATCCCACTTGGTAGTGATGTATAAGTCTTTTTTTTAAAAAAAAGATTTATTTTATTCATTTCTCTCCCCTTCCCCCCCACCCAGTTATCTGTTCTCTGTGTCCATTTGCTGCGTGTTTTCCTTTTTGTCCGCTTCTGTTGTTGTCAGCAGCACAGGAGTCTGTGTTTCTTTTTGTTGCGTCATCTTGCTGCGTCAGCTCTCTGTGTGTGCGGCACAATTCTTGGGCAGGCTTCATGCTTTTTCGCATGGGGCTCCCCTACACGGGGGACACCCCTGCGTGGCACAGCACTCCTTGTGTGCATCAGCACTGTGCATGGGCCAGCTCCACACGGGTCAAGGAGGCCCGGGGTTTGAACTGCAGACCTCCCAAGTCCGCTTCCCTGTATACGTCTTTTGATATGTTGTTGGATTCTATTTGTTAGTATTTTGTTGAGAATTATTGCATCTATGTTCATTAGAAAGATTGGTCTGTAATTTTCTTTTCTTGTAGTATCTTTATGTGGCTTTGGTATTAGGGTGATGGCTTCTTAAAATGTGTTGAGTAATTTTCCCTCCTCTTCAATTTTTTAGAAGAGTTTAAACAGGATTGGTGTTAATTTTTTTGAAATGCTTGGTAGAATTCACCTGTGAAGCCATCTGGTCCTGGAGTTTTCTTTGCTGGGAGATTTTTGAATGACAGATTCAGGCTTCTTAAATGTGATTGGTTTGTTAAGTTCTTGTATTTGTTGCAGCATTAGTGTAGGTTGGTTGTGAATTCTAGGAATTTGTCCATTTCATCTAGGTTGTCTAGTTTGTTGGCATACAGTTTCTCATAATATCCTCTTATGATTCTTTTTACTTCTGTGGGATCAGTTGTAACTTCCCCCTTTCATTTCTGATTGTATTTATTTGCACCTTCTCTCTTTTTTTCTTTGTTAATCTAGCTAGGGGTTTGTCAATTTTATTGATCTTCTCAAATAATGGCTTTTAGTTTTATTGATTTTCTCTATTTTTTTGTTCTCAATTTCAGTTATTTCTGCTCTAAATCTTTATTAGTTCTTTCCTTCTGCTTGCTTTGGGATTGGTTTGCTGTTCTTTTTCTTGTTTCTCTGGTTTAGTTAAATTTTTGTGTTTAGCTCTTTCTTCTTTTTTAATATAGGCATTTAGGGCCATATATTTCCCTCTCAAGGGAATCCCATAATTTTTGATAAGTTGTATCTTGTTTTCACTTGTCTCATTATATTTACTGATTTCATTTGCAATTTCTTCTTTGGCCCACTGATTATTTTTTTAATTGATTTTGTAATAATATTACATTAAAAAATATATATATATGAGGTCCCTTTGAACCCTATCACCCCCCCCCCACCTCTCCCCCCCCCCCAGCAACACTCCTTCCCATCATCATGACATATCCATTGCATTTGGCAAGTACATCTTTGGGCACCTCTGCACCTCATGGTCAATGATCCACATCATGGCCCATACTCTCCCCCATTCCATCCAGTGGGCCCTGTGAGGATTTACAATGTCCGGGACCCACTGATTATTTAGGAGTATGTTGTTCAGCCTCCACACATTGGCAAATTTATTTTTTTTCCTGTCTATTATTGATTTTCAATTTCACTCCATTATGATCTGAGAAGGTGTTTTGTATGATTTTAATCTTTTTTATTTATAGAGAGCTGCATTGTGCCTTAACATGTGGTCTATCCTGGAGAAAGATCCATGAACACTTGAGAAGAATGTACAACCCCTGAGTTTGGATACAGTGTTCTGTATATGTCTGTTAAGTCTAACTCATTTATCATATTATTCAAATTCTCTGTTTCCTTGTTGATTATCTGTCGAGTTGTTCTATCTAATGATGTGAGTGGGGTGTTGAAGTCTCCAATGATTATTGTACAGATGTCTATTTCTCCCTTTAGTTTTCCCAGAGTTTGTCTCTGTATTTTGGGGCACCCTGATTAGGTGCATACATATTTATATCTTCCTCGTGGATTGTCCCTTTTATTAATATAAAATGGCCTTCTTTATCTCTTACAACTCTTTCTGGTGGATTGTCCCTTTTATTAATATAAAATGGCCTTCTTTATCTCTTATAACTTTTTTGCATTTAAAGTCTGTTTTGTCTGATATTAGTATAGTTACCCCTGCTCTTTTCAGGTTACTATTTTCATGGAGTATCTTTTCCCAACTTTTCACTTTCATCAGGGTTGTATCCCTGTGTGTAAAGTGAGTTTCTTGTAAGTAGTATATGGATGACTCATATTTTTTATCCATTCTGTCAGCCTGTATCTGTTGATTGGGGAATTTAATCCATTCACAGTCAAAGATATTACTGTAAATGCACCATTTACTTCCTCCTTTTTATTCTTTGGTTTTCATATGTCATATCTTATTTTTGCCTTCTTTTTACTCTTTTGGTTATCCTTTCTACTATTCTTCCTTCTATACTCTCCTCCAAGCCTGTCTCTCCTGTCTTTTTCTTTCAGGTTCAAAGCCTTCCTTTTTTATTTCTTGCAAAGGTAGATTCTTTTTTGTAAACTCTCTTAGTTTCTGTTTATTTGTGAATATTTTATACTCTGTTTCACGTTTGAAGGACAATTTTGCTGGATAAAGAATTCTCAGCTGGCAGTTTTTCTCTTTCAGTATCCCAATTGTATCATATCACTGTCTCCTCATCTCCATGGTTTCTGAAGAGAAATCTGCACTCTTACTGGACAGCCCTTGTATGTGATGGTTTGCTTCTCCCTTGCTGCTCTGAGTATTTTCTCTTTTTATTTGACATTCGACATTCTGAGTAGTAAGTGTCTTGGAGTAGGTCTATTCAGATTTATTCTGATTGGGATATGTTGCACTTCTTGAACATGTAAATTCATTTCTTTCACGAGAATTGGGAAATTTTCAGCTATTATTTCCTCAAACATTCTTTCTGCCCCCTTTCCCTTCTCTTTTCCTTCTGGAACTCCTATGATACATATGTTGCCATTCGGCTCCCTGAGTCCATGCCCAATTTTTTCCATTCATTTCTCTCTCTTCAATTTTAGCTGTTCTGCCTTTGGTATCACTTATTGTTTCTTCTAGTATTTTGAGTCTTCTGTTGTATGCCTCTAATGTGTTTTTTGTCTCACCTATTGTGTCTTTCATTCCCATGAGCTCTGTTACTTTTCTGTTCAGAACTTCAAATTCTTCTTTGCACTCACTCAGTGTCCTCTTGATGTCATTTATCTTTTTAACCATATTATCTTTCCACTCATTAATTTGATTTGGAAATTTGTGTGTATCTCACTGATTATTTCTCTTAAACTCTGTGTCTCTTCTGGGCCTTTTCTTGGGCCATGTCTTCTATTTTTTTAGTATGGCTCGTAATTTTTTGCTGATGTCTAGGAATCTGATTATGATGTAGTTTACTCAGATGCTCGCTTTCTTTCTCTTTCGTAGGGATTTAGTGGCAGGAGGCTGTGTGTTACCACTGCTCTGTGATTCTTGGCTGATCTGGATTATTAGGATTGTCCCTGCTGGTTGCTCAAAAATGGGTACTGGACCCAGTAATTGTTTGTAGACTTGCTTACTAGGGCCTTGGGGAGGGAGAGTATAGAGGCCAAGAAAAGCCTTTCCAACTTATTTTTTATTTTATTGTGTGTACTTCCTTGGTCTGCCAGCAGGTGGTGCTTTCTCACTGGTCTCAGTTCAATGCCTGGTCAGAGTGTATTTGTTGCAACACAGACCAGTTTAATGTGCCAGAGCTTCCTGTCCAGAGGCTAGGACCCTTCTAATTCAAACTTTCTCTGAATCAGTTCTCCAGCCTTCTCTGGCAGCCCGCACCCTTTTCCTGGCTAGGAAATATTACCACTCCCATTTGAGTCCTGAACAATCAGTCCCTGTTAGTAGAGGAAGAGATTAGGAGGGTCAGATATCTTTAGCCCCTTGCCAGTTCCCAACGCAATCAATGCTGCGGCCCCACCCAGCCTGGAAGGGCTCCCGAGACAGAGCAGACCAAATGTGTGATTCAAAAGCTGAGTCACCCTTAGGCTGTGTCCTTCTCTCTCCCTTTTCCTGGGGGTCCTGAATGGTCAGTCCTGGCTAGAAGAGAGGATGATTCTGCAGGTCAGATTTCTCCAGTCCTTAGCTGGCTCCCAAGACAAACCACCATGTGGCATTGGAGGGCCCCTGGGACACTGCAGACCAAATCTGTGGGTCAGAAGCTGAGTCAGCCTTAGGCTGTGTCCCTGTCTCTCCCCTTTCCTGGGGTGGTCGATCCCTGGAGCCCCCTTTGTCTTTAGCGGCAGGCCAAGAGGTCTGAGAATCCTGAAGGGTCTTTCGTTTAGGGAATGGTGCTGGCAGCAGCACAGCTGCTGGTTTCAACTCACAGTCCTGTCCTCATGATTCCCCTCCTTTGTCCCTTTCTCCTCTGGGTGGTGTCCACCCTTCACTTGGTGTCCTAAACCCTAGAAGATCTTTTTTCTAAGCTGTTTCAGCCTGTCCTTTAGTTATTTTTCTGGAGAAGAGAGTCCTTTGTTTTTCTAGTCTGCCATCTTCCCGGAAGTCTGGTGCACTTTTAAGAAAAAGAAAACAGGCACAGAGGCATGCACAGGGAGAACACCATATTCAGAGGCAGAGATGGGAGTGCTATGTCTATAAGCCAAGGACTGTGTGCAACCACCAGAAGCTTGGAGAGAGGCACGCAACAGATTCTCCCTCAGGAGCCTCTGGAAGGAGCCAACCTTGCTGACACCTTGATTTCAGACTTGTAGCCTCAAGAGCTGAGAATATAGACTTCTGTTGTTTCAAACCACCCAGTTTGTGGTAATCTATCATGCAGTACTAGCACACTAATACAGTAGCCATTGTTATTTAAACTTTAAAATTCACTTCTTAAAATAGAAGTAATCTAAAGAAGCAATTCTGGAATGGCAGAATAAGGACATCTGAAAATCTGCTCCTCCATAAAAGTAACAACAACAACAAAAATGTAAAGTTGTCAAAAATCAACTTTTTCAGAACTCTCAGAATTAAGCACAGGCTTTCAACAATCCAAGGAATATATATTCAAGAAAAATGCCTGAATCTCAGTAGGAAGAGTAAGCTTTGTGACATTTTGGACTTGCTTCCTTCCCAACCTTCTCCCCATGATGCCATGATAGTCTTCAATGTCAGCAGCCTCACAACTACAGTAGCTATAAAAACCAGCAGCCTTGTGGCCACTGGAGGGGCTGAATAAATCTTAAAAAAAAAAAAAGAAATTATGAGACATGAGAAGAAACAGGAAATTAGGGCCCATACACAGGGAAAAAAGAAAAATAAAACTGCTCCTGGGAGAGAAAGGGTGGCTCCCAGGGCATTGGGGCAGTTGAGCAAGTTAGGCCCTGAACACTATTCCATCTATCTCTGGAAGTGGCTCCTCAGGAAACGGAGGTTGGCTGTCACTGTGGGCACCAAGGTGGAAGGGAAAATGGACGTTAAATGTGTGGAACCAAGGTAAATGGGGGGTAAGAGAGGAGTTTCTTGAGAGTACACAAGGATGGATATAAAACATGTAATATTACACCATAACATATAGGAGATGACAGACTGATAATGTAAACCATAATGTAAAACATAGGATAACTAAGAATGTAAAAAACTGTGTATCCTAAAGTATGCACCATAATGTAAGCACAGATGTCACCTTGTTAGAAAGCTAGTGTCTCAGACTCTGTACATCACGTTAAGTAAATATGATGTGAATAGGGTGTAAGAGTATCGCTGTGGAAGGGAAAAGGTTTTGTGGTGGATGTATGGGAGTGCTGTATATTATATATATGCATTGCTGTGGTCTAGGGCTCCTGTGAAGAGAAGCTGAATAATTAGGGGGAAAAAAAAAAAGAAAGAAAAAGATAGGATGTAGAATTTTTTCCAAGTCAACACGTGTTCTTTATCTAACCTTTAAACCCATCGCTATATGCCATTCCCTAGTAAGGGACCCTGACATTATATTGGGCTTCAAATTTCGGGGAGTTCTGGATCACAGAGTGTTTCAACAATGGCAATGGAGGGATACTGGTATGGGATGCCATTGACAGGTGATATATGGCTGACAGGGAGCTGTACAGAACATATGTCCAGGGTGCATGGTAATGTTTGGATATACTCATAGTGGCAACAATTAAAAACCACAGCAGGGGGGGTACTGGGTTCCTGGCCAGTGGTGCTCTGTCGTGGTCCCTAGGGGAGCAGCGATAGTCTCCCAGGTGCAGCAGCGGGGACTGGGAGAGAGTGAGGGTTCAACAGTGAGCCCCTGATGCTAATGACTATGCTTGGGAGCTGATAAGCCTAAAATAAGAACAAGGCCTAGAGCAACATTGTGCCTGGGAATTTCCTCCTGTCAGCCTTCATGTTACTCAAATGTGGCCAGTCTCGAAGCCAAACTCAGCATGTAAATGCAATGCCTTCCCCCCAGCGTGGGACATGACACCCGGGGATGAGCCTCCCTGGCACCGAGGGACCACTATCAACTACCAACTGATGATGCAACTGGAAAATGACCTTATACGGAAGGTTCAATGCGGATCAGCAGAATATCCCTGTCTACATAAAATAACATGACTTTAAAATGCTGTTTGACCTAAAGTAAGGGGGAAATGGAAAGGAGAAATGAGTTTATATGGCTACGAGTTTCTAAAAAAGAGTCTGGAGGCTGGCAGAAGGATTGCCCTTATGCACAACTGAGCAGAGTCAGAGAGACAGATAAAGCAGATACAACCCCCAGATATTGGTTCCTTTGAGGGCTAAAGAGACCCATGGGAGTTATGGTCATGGCCAATGGGATTAACTACCATGTCAGATGGCCCCTCTTTGGAAATGGTGTTTATGTGTGATGAATCTGGACTCAGATGGGATCTCCCTTCATAGGACTTTCATGCTAATGTGCTGGAGGTGCAGTTAATGTTGGGGTTTAAGATATATTTAGGGGATTTGAATCTCTGGACTGACAATGTGATAGCCAGGTCCTGAGCCTCAACAGACTCCAGCACCTACAATCTGATTTATTGGACTTACCACACTCAGCTAAGATGGAGTTGAAGAAGGACAACCACCACACCATGGAGCCTAGAGTGATTACAACTGAAAGTGGGAGGATTGCATCCAGCATCCATGTGGAATCTGAGCCTCCTCTTGACATAGAGGTGCAATGGACACAACCAATCCAATGTCCACATAGAAGAGGTGGCATTGGATTGGGAAAAGTGGACATGGTGGCTGATGGGTATGGGGAAAGGCAGGAAGAGATGAGAGGTGGAGGCGTCTTTGGGACATGGAGCTGCCCTGGATGGTGCTTCAGAGGCAATCACCGGACATTGTAAATCCTCACAGGGCCCACTGGATGGAATGGGGGAGAGTATGGGCCATGATGTGGACCATTGACTATGAGGTGCAGAGGTGCCCAAAGATGTACTTACCAAATCCAATGGATGTGTCATGATGATGGGAACAAGTGTTGCTGGGGGGGGGGGGGGAGAGGTGGGGTGGGAGGGTGGGGTTGAATGGGACCTCACATATATATTTTTAATGTAATATTATTACAAAGTCAATAAAAAAATAAATAAAAAATAAAAAATAAAAAAACTGCTCCTGGGAAGCGGATTTGGCCCAACTGATAGAGCATTGCCGACCACATGGGAGATCTGCGGTTCAAACCCAGGGCCTCCTGACTCATGTAATGAGCTGGCCCATGCGCAGTGCTGATGCGCACAAGGAGTGCCGTGCCACACAGGGGTGTGTCCCCTGTGTAGGGGAGCCCCACGTGGAAGGAGTGCACCCTGAAAGGAGAGCCACCCCATGTGAAAAAAGCACAGACTGCCCAGGAGTGGCACCGCACATACAGAGAGCTGATGCAGCAAGATGACACAACAAAAAGAGACACAGGTTCCCGGTGCCACGGACAAGAATGCACTGTGGACACAGAAGAACATACAGCAAATGGACACAGAGAGCAGACAACATGGGGGGAGGGGAAGAGAAATAAAAAATAAATCTTTAAGAAAAAAACTTCTCTTGTGTGGACTTACTAGACAAAGACTTTAACTCAGCTACTGTAAAATATGAACTAAAGGAGATATTGTCCAAATAACTGAAGGAAAATATGAAAGTGATATTTCACTAAAAACACATCATTAAAGAGAAATTATTTTAAAACAAACATAGAAATTCTAGATTTGAAAAGTAAAAAAGAAATAAAAAAATTACAGAAGGTGTTCAACAGCAGATTTGAACTGGCAGATGAAAGAATTTGTACCTTGAAAACAGAAAAAAGACATTGTCCAACCTTAAGACCAAAAGAATGAAGAAATATGAGCAGAGCCTTAGTGATGCATACCAAAATATACATAACAGGAATCCTAGGAGGAGAGTAGAGAAAAGGGAGGACACAATATTTCAAGAAATAATGACCAAAAATCTCCCATATTTGATGAAAACAATCATCTACACATCCAAGAAGCTTAATGAATTTCAAGTAGGATCAATTCAAAGAAATCTACACCTAGACACATCATAATTAGACTATTGAAAGACAAAGGCAAAGAGAAAGAGAATCATGAAAGTAGCAAGAGACAATCCACTCATTCTGTACAAAGTAACCTCAATAAGATCAAAAGCTAAGGTCTCATCAGAAACCATGATGGTTAAGGCAGTGGGATGATATTTAAAGTGTTAAAAGTAAAAGACTGGGAAATGGACTTGGCTCAGTGGTTAGGGCATCCATCTACCACATGGGAGGTCCGCAGTTCAAACCCCAGGCCTCCTTGACCCATGTGGAGCTGGCCCATGCGCAGTGCTGATGCGCGCAAGGAGTGCCATGCCACGCAGGGGTGTCCCCTGTATAGGGGAGCCCCACGAGCAAGGAGTGCACCCCATAAGGAGAGCCACCCAGTGCAAAAGAACATGCAGCCTGCCTAAGAATGGCGCCCCACACGCGGAGAGCTGATACAAGAAGACGCAACAAAAAGAAACACAGATTCCCGTGCCACTGACAACAACAGAAGCGGACAAAGAAGAAAGACGCAGCAAATAGACACAGAGAACAGACAACTGGGGTAGGGCGGGGGGGGGTGTTGTGGAGAGGAGAGAAATAAATAAATCTTTAAAAAAAAAAGTAAAAGACCATCAATCACTAATTCTAACAGGAAAAAAAACTTCAAAAATGTAGAAAAATGGTTGCACAACATTGTGAAGGTAAGTACAACTGTATACTTAAAAATGGTTATAATGGCAACATTTATGTTATATATATGTTAACACATAAAATTAAAATGAACAGTGGTAATTTAAGAAATGAAGGAGAAATTAAGATACCTCTAGATAGAAAACAAAAAATTTGTTACTACCAGCCCTGTCTAAAAAGAAAGACTAGTGAGATTCCTTTTAGCTGAAATGAAAGGATACTAGACAGTAACATGAATCCAGGTGAAGAAATAAAGACCAATGTAAATGTTACTACACAAATAACCATAAAGTATAACATAAATATACTTCTTCTAAGTGAAAAGAATATTTGTATAAGTTAATGATTATAAAATTTTGTTGATGAGTTTAAAAGTATAAAGATGTAATTTGTCTGGCAATAATAGCTCAAAAAAGTGGGAGGGAATGGAGCTATCCAGGAGCAAATTTTTTGTATACTACTGAAATTAAGTTGATATTAATCTGAACTAGATTGATATAAATTAAGATATTATTTGTAGAAAGCAACCATTAAGAAAAAGATATATATATTTTAAAAAGTATAAAGGAAGGAAATGATACACTAGAAACATCTATTAAACATAAAATAAGACAGTAATGGAGAAACAGAACAAAAAACAATAAATATATAAAACAAATAGGGGAAACGGACTTTGGCCCAGTGGTTAGGGTGTCCGTCTACCACATGGGAGGCCCGCGGTTCAAGCCCTGGGCCTCCTTGACCCGTGTGGAGCTGGCCCATGCACAGTGCTGATGCGCGCAAGGAGTGCTGTGCCACACAGGGGTGTCCCCCGCGTGGGGGAGCCCCACGCGCAAGGAGTGCACCCATGAGGAGAGCCGCCCAGCGCGAAGGAGGGAGCAGCCTGCCGAGGAATGGCGCTGCCCACACTTCCCGTGCCGCTGACGACAACAGAAGCGGACAAAGAAACAAGACGCAGCAAAAAGACACAGAAAACAGACAACCGGGGGAGGGGAGGGGAATTAAATAAATAAAAAATAAAATCTTTAAAAAAAACTAAAAATAAAACAAATAGTAAAATTGCAGATGTAAACCCTATTCACCAGGAATTACATTAAATATAAATTGATTAAACATTCTAATAAAGACTTTTTAAAAAAGATACACACATGCAAAAAAAAAGGTTTTTAATCAAATTGCAGAGATTGGCAGAATTTTTTTAAAAACATGACCCAATGATAATAAATGCTGTCTACTACAGATATACTTCAGATTCGAAAAGGTTGAAAATAAAAGGATGAAGAAAAGATAAAAGGTGAAAACAATAATCAAAAGAGATCTGCAGTGATTATAATAACATCATACAAATAGACTTTAAGAAAAAGTTTGCTATGAGAAACAAAGGAAGTCATTTCTTCCCAATGACAGAGTTCACCCATAGGGAAGATGTAACAATTAGAAACACAAATGCACCTAACAGCAGAGTCCCAAAAAACCTGAACTAAAAACAGGATTGAAGGGAGAAACATAGAATTCAATAACAACATTTGGAGATTGCAATACTCCACTATCAATAATGGAAAGAAGAACTATGCAGAAGATCATCAAAGAAATAGAAGAATATTATAAACCAACCATACCTAGCAAACATCTATAAAACATGCCACCAAACAGCATAATATTCTTCTGAAGTGTACATGGATCACCATATAGAAAGTGATCAATCAAGCACCAATGAATTTAAAAGAATTAAAATCACACTAAGTATATTTTCCCACCACAAATAATTGAAATTAGAATTCAATAACAGAAGAAAATTTAGAAAATTTACAAATTAAACAACACACTCCTAAATAGCCAGGGTGCCAAAGAATAAATCACAAGGGAAATCAGAAATACTTTGAGGAGAGTGGGTGTAGCTCAGTGGTTGAGTGCCTGCTCCCCATGAACAAGGCCTTAGGTTCATAGCTGGTACCTCCAAAAAGTATATACTTTGAGATGATTGAAAATGAAACAGATACCAAAACTATGGGATGCAGATAAAGCAGCACTCAGAGATAAATTTATAGATGTAAATACCTATATTTATTTTTTAAGATTTATTTTTATTATTTATTATTATTTATTTCTCCCCACCCCATCATTGTTACTTGCTGTATGCTGTGTCTTTAGGAGATACCCAACACCTCTGATGTGGGAGGGAGGCATCCAATCACTTGAGCCAACTACATTCCCTGCTTTGCTGTGTCTCTCATTATGTTCTTTCTTCTTGTGTCTCTTGTTGCATCATCTTGCTCTGTTAGCTGGCTGTGCCTGCCCATTACGTCAGCTCACTCTCTTGCTTATTTTTTTTCTTTAGGAGGCACCAGGAACCTCTGCTCCCTGCTTTGTTGAGTCTCTCATTATGTTTTTCTTTTTATATCTCTTGTTGTGTCATCTTGTTTTATCAGCTTGCTGCACCAGCTCACTGTCTTCTCTAGGAGGCACCAAGAACTGAACCACAGACTTCCCATGTGGTGGGCGGGAGCTCAGTCACCTGAGCCACGTCCACTTCCTATTCTTTATTAAAAAAGAAGAAAGAGGTTCATGGTAGATGGCATCAGAGTAGGCAGGCAGGGCTCAACTCTATCACAAAAACAGTGGAGAAAAGGGTCAAAACCCATCCAAAAGACCTGCTTTGGGGTCAGCAGACCAGGACAGTTGTGAGCAACCCCCAGGATGGTGAGGGACAGAGAGACTAAGAACTCAAAAAGACAGATGTGAGTTACTAAACCCATGCAATGTGCCAGGAAGTGCACCATCCCCCACCCTCAAGACCTTAAGCCTGGATAGAACCCTTGGCTCACTGCAGCCAACTGAGAGGGGAAAGGACATCTTACTCCCTGGGAAGAAGGTGGGTTCATCAGAGGGAGGAGAGTGGTTGGTTTCCCTTCAGTGAATTAGGCTAGCAGAACCCACTTTGAACCTCGGCTCAGTCAAGACCAGAATCACCCACAAGGGAAGGTTGAAAGAAACAGCTCTGTGGAAAGGTTCACCAACAAGCACCATCTGCTGGCCAGTCAGGAAACTGCAAGGAGAAAAACTTCTTTAGACCTCTCCTAACCTGAACCCCATGGGAGAAAAGCCATGCCCAATTAGCAAGTCCTTGGCCCGATTTTGATAACTTAAGCTGGACAATTTCAAAGACTCAGAATAAGTTGAACCAAAAATCAAAGAAGCTGTGAAAAAAAAAAAACCACTAGGCAAGAGAGAGATTGGCCATTAGAATAAATTCACCAACATATTCAGATGCTTAGTCTTCAATTAAAAAATTACAAGCCATACTAGGAAACAAGAAGAGATGGCCAGCTAAAGAAACAAGCCAAATATCCCAAAGAGATACAGGGTTTAAGACAATCAATGATAATCACACAAATCTCCTAAATCAATTCAAAGAAATGAAGGATAATATGACTAAAGAGATAAACAATATTAAGATGACACTGGGTGAGCATAAGGAACAATTTGAAAGACTGCAAAGAAAAGTAACAGAGTTTGCAGGAATTAAAGACAAAATGGATGAGATTAAAAATACATTAGAGGGGGAACCGGATTTGGCCCAACAGATACAGCATCCACCTACTGCATGGGAGGTCCACGGTTCAAGCCCAGGGCCTCCTGACCCGTGTGATGAGCTGGCCCATGCACAGTGCTGATGTGCGCAAGGAGTCCCATGTCATGCAGGGGTGTCCCCTGTGTAGGGGAGCCTCATGCACAAGGAGTGCGCTCCATAAGGAGAGTCGCCCCACACACAAAAAAGTGCAGCCTGCCCAGGAGTGGTGCCGCACACATGGAGAACTGACACAGCAAGATGACGCAACAAAAAGAGACACAGATTCCCAGTGCCTCTGACAAGAATATAAACAGACATGGAAGAACACACAGTGAATGGACACAGAGAGCAGACAACTGGGGGGAGGGGAAAGGGGAGAGAAATAAATAAAAAATAAATCTTAAGAAAAAAATACATTAGAGGGGCATAGATGTGGCTCAAGCAGTTGGACACCCACCTATAACATGGGAGGTCCCAGGTTCGGGTCCCAGTACCTCCTAAAGAAGGCAAGAAGACAGCAAGCTGATATGATGGGCTGGCACAGCAAACTGATGTACAAGATGACATAGTGAGATGACACAACCAAGAGACAGCAAGGAAACGCTATGAAAGACACAACAAACAGGGAGCAGAGCCGCCTCAAGTGATTAGGTGCCTCTCTCCCACATGGGAGGCCCCAGTTTGAGTCCCAGTTCCTCCTAAAAAGAAGATGAGCAGACACAGAAAGTGAGTGCAAACAACAAAGGGTGGGAGGTGGGGGGAAGAAATAAGTAAATCTGAAAAAAAATACAATAGAGAATGGGACCAGATGTGGTTCAAGCAGTTGAGTGCCTGATTCTGACATGGGAGGTCCCAGGTTTGGTTCCCAGTGCCTCCTCAAAACAAAACAAAGCAAACAAACAAGCAAGTAAATGAAAAAATCACCTCAGGGGAGCTTATGTAGCTCAATGTTTGTGCACCAGCTTCCCACACACGAGATCCAGGGTTCAATCTATGGCCCCAGTACATCAAAAAAAAAGGCTAAAAGCACAATTCACCCTGCAGTATGCCCATGGTCCATGCCTTGGACTGTGTACTTTTCTTGTTTTCTTGTTTCTTGATAAATTCATTACTCCCTCGCCTAACAACAACAACAAAAAAGGGTTAGAAGCCCACAACCCTTAGTAGATTTGAACTGTTCAGAGACAGAATAGTGATTTTGAGGACAGAACTTCTGAACTTAAAAAGACAGGAAAACAAAAGGAGAAAAGAATGGAAAGAATGGAACAGGGTCTCAGGGAATTGAATGACAATGTGAAACGCACAAACACATGCATATTATTGGTGTCCCAAAAGAGGAAGAGAATGGAAAAATGATAGAAAGAATATCTGGGAAAGTAATTACTGAAAATTTCCCAACCCTTATGAAAGACATAAATATCAATATCCATGAAGGACAATGCACCCCCATCAGAATAAATCTGAATAGACCTACTCAGGCACCTACTATACAGAATGAGAACCATCACAGATAAAAAGAGGATTCTGAAAGCAGCAAGAGAAAAGCAAAGCATCACATACAAGGGACCCTCAATAAGATTAAATGCTGACTTCTTATTAGAAATGATGGAGGTGAGAAGAAAGTGGTATGATGTATTTAACATAACGAAAGGAAAAGTGCCAGGTAAGAATTCCGTATCTGGAAAAACTGTCCTTCAGAAATGAGAGTGAGCTTTTTGTTTTGATTTGTTTTTTGTTTTTTTAAGGGAGTAAAGAGTTTATTAAGAAACAAATGAAAAATAGTACACAAAGGGAGACACAGATTGCGGGCATGCTGCAGGGTGCGTGGCCCAAGGTTAGGCCTTTTTAAGAGCTTTTCGCCTTCCCTTTCCTAATGCTGGGGAGAGGCCCCAGCTGTTTGCTGTTCTGATTGTTGCCCCACCTGTTAGCTCTCAGGGGGCCAATGGGGAGGGCTGTTGTTTGGAGGTATCTGGGGCTTCCCCTTGGCCCCAGAAAGATTTCCAAAAGGGACCTCATGACCAGGGTCTCAGTGGGGTCTTTCTGGCTTTGTTTTTAGTAGCAGCCTTTCCCTCAGGGGGTCTCCAGAAGGGGCCTCAGGCCATGTTGCCTGCGGGGTCCCAGATGCCTTCCTTAATCCCGATACTAACCTGCCTCAAGTCCCCCCTCAGAGAATTTACACGCTTCTTATTAAGGGGAAGCTGAAGGCAGTGGTCATTCTTCTGTAGCTGCTCCCCACTGGTCAGCAGGAATAGGCCCTGCCTGACGAAATGTAAAACTCTGTGGTTATTCTATTGAAGAGGAGGGAAGATGGGTCTGGTACTGTGGTGGGAACTGGATAAAATCTCTGCACAACTTCTATCTTGTTCTGGAAGGTGTTGATTCTGGACGAAGTAAACTTAGGATAAAGAGGACAGTGGTAAGCAGGTCCCAAAGGGGACCAGCTATGACATACTGGACCATGAAAGTAAGTAAGGCCAGATACCTTCAGAGCCTGCATCTTCCCAAAGTTGATGGGAAACAGCATTTTTCCTTGAGTTCTTTCATGCTGTTGGTTAACTCTAGGAGAGATTGTGGTAGACAAGCTGGGTTTGGTTTAAACTGCCAAATCCAATTCCCATGGTGGTAGTTATGCCTAGGACAGCAAGGAGAGGTATAAGGAGAGACACTACCCTAGACATAAACTCACAGAGACAACACAGGCAACAAGACAAGCATATGACAAGTAAAAAAAAAAACAAACAGTACTCAAGAGAGCCATTCTTTTATCTTATAGGCACATCTATTAACTTAGAAAATGAATTATGTTTACCAAAACTTTAGCATGTTCAATATCCTCCAGCATATGATCTAGAATAGAAGAGATATTATCATATTCAGAAGCATATAGGTACGGTACTTAATACTAATCAATGCACAAGTTCCTCCTTGAGCTACAGTTAATAGATCTGGGCTCCACATTTGCAGTACCATATATGTTATCTCTCCTTGGGGGAATGCCATAATGCCAACTATATTTGTTTAAGTTCTGCTCACATCACTCTGGTAATTCTTGTTCCACTTGGTATATCCTTCACAAAGTCAAATACTGAAGTTATGTTGATCCTAGAGAGAGGTTCCAGTGTTTCACTGTCCTGCTGTATAGTGCCCTTTGGCACTATGCGACAGTCTGGAGGCAATGTGCATGTAAACCTGGCCATATTGAGCCATTGCCAGCTGCCGCAGGAACCCAAAACTGCAACATACTCTCTATCCACTTCAGGAGCATGCCCAGATGTGGTAGATACTTTTATTGTTTTAGGGGTCATAGTGACCAACCTAGACAATAACTCAGGTGGAGAGGCACTATACATTGTATTTGGGCTTGGTTTGAATGCACAAGAGAGTTTGACAATACTGAAGTCTACTTCTTAATTTGTATATACTTTCTAAATACTTCCAATGCAGTGTATAACATATCAAAATATCTTAGCTATTTTTAGTACTTCACTTTTTACTTCTACATTTTTATCATTATTATGTTAATTAACAGGTATTTTGTTTTAGCAGTACAAGAAAAAATCACTTTTTCCATTATCTTATGAAAACCAAAGATTGCCAATGGAATCAAGTTTATCTTCCCATACCACCACTTTAACATGCAGATTGAGATGGCCTTTGACAGGTTTACCTGTTGTGAAGTTCATTTTTGTTGTCAATATCAATTTTAGGGGGAAGCGGATTTGGCTCAATGGATAGAGCGTCCACTTACCACATGGGAGGTCCAAGGTTCAAACCCAGGGCCTCCTGACCCATGTGATGAGCTGGCCCACATGCAGTGCTGATATGCGCAAGGAGTGCCATGCTATGCAGGGTGTCCCCCACATAGGAGAGCCCCACACGCAAGGAGTGCACCCTGAAAGGAGAGCTACCCAGCCTGAAAAAAGTTTAGCCTGCCCAGGAGTGGCACCGCACACACGGAGAGCTGACGCAGCAAGATGATGCAACAAAGAGAGACACAGATTCTTGGTGCCACTGATAAGAATATAAGCAGACACAGAAGAACACACTGTGAATGGACACAGAGAGCAAACAATTGGGTGGGGAGGGCAGAGAAGGGGAGAAAAATAAATAATAAAAAATCTTTAAAAAAAATCAGTTTAGGACTTCTAGGAAGATAGTGGGACAGAAAGACATGGGACTCTTTTCTCTTCCAGAAAAAATAGCTAGGGGACAGGCTGAAGTGGCCTGGAAAAAGATCTTCTAGGGTTTAGGACACCAGGCAAAGGCTGGACATCACCTGGAAGAGAGAGAAAGGAGGAGAATCACAACTATAAAACTCCAGGACTGATTATTGAGAATGTACCTCCCAAGGGAAGGGGAGAAAGAGGTCACAGAGTAAGGTTGACTCAGCTTCTGACCCACAAATTTGGTCTGCTGTGTCCCATGAGTCCTTCCAGTCCAGGTGGGGATCATACCATTGTTTGCCTTAGGAGCCAGCAAGGGACTAAAGAGATCTGACCAGAGCAGATATAGCTCAAGCAATTGGGTTCCCGTCTACCATATGGGAGATCCAGGTTTAATACCCAGGCCTCCTGGTGATAGCAAGCTGGCCTGTGTGGTGAGCTGGTCCATGCCAAGTGCTGGCCTGTGTGGCAAGTGGCCCATGCAGCAGTGCTGCCCAGTGCAGGAGTGCTGGCCCATGCAGAGAGCTGGTGCAGCAGGATGATGTAACAGAAAGAGACACAGAGGAGAGGCAATGAGAGACACAGCAGACCAGAGAGCTGAGGTGATGCAAGAGAATGATTGCCTCTCTCCCACTCTGCAAGGTCCCAGGATGGGTTCCCAGAGCCACCGGCTGAGAAGATAAAACAGACACAGAAGAACACACAGCGAATGGATACAGCAGACAATGGAGGGAGGGGGGAGAAATAAATGCATAAATTTTTAAAATTAAAAGAGAGAGAGATCTGACCCTTCAATTTCCTTCTCTACTAACTGGAACTGATTCTTGAGGATGCAGAGGGGAGTGAAATTATTTCCTACCTGGGAAAAGGGAGGGGGCTGCCAGAGAAGTCTGGAGAACTGTCTCAGAGAAAGTTTGAATTACAAAGCTTTTACCCTTGAGGATAAGAGCTCTATTACATTGATCGAGTCTGTGTTGTAACAAACACACTCAGACCTGGCATTGAACTGGGAGGACTGCTGGTAGACCAGGGAAGTGCCTGTGAGAAAATAAAAAAATAAGCAAGAGAGGCTTTTTCTGGCCTTTATAAACTCTCTATTCAGGGCCCTAGAAGCAGGTCTAAAACTCATTTCTGGGTCCAGAGCCATCTTGAACAACTAACAGGGGAAAATGCTAACAATCCAGGTAAACTACCATCCTAGTCAGATGCCTGGACATCAGCAAAAAATTATGAGCCATACTAAGAAAATGGAAGCCATGTCCCAAGAAAAGGAAAAAATTAAAACCCCAGAAGAGATGCAGGATTTGAAACAACTAATTAACAATATGCACACAAATTTCCAAAATCAGATTAATGAGTTGAAAGACAATATGGTTAAAGAGATGAATGACATCAAGAAGACACTTAGTAAACACAAAGAATAATTTGAAAATCTGAATAGAAAAGGAACAGAGCTCATGGGAATGAAAGACATGATGGGTGAGATTTTAAAAATACATTAGAGGCATAACAGCAGACTCAAAATGATAGGAGAAAGAATAAGTGATATCGAAGAAAGAAAAGCTAAAATTGAAAAGAGAAAAGAACAAGGAGAGAAAAGAATGGGAAAAAATGATCAGGGGTTCAGGGAGTTGAATGACAACACAAAATGCAAAAGCGCACATGTCATGGGAGTTCCAGAAGGAAATGAGAAGGGAAAATAGGAAGAAAGCATATTTGAGAAAATAATAGCAGAAAATTTCCAAATTTTCACAAAAGAAATGAACTTACATGCCCAAGAAGTACACAGTACCCTAATCAGAATAAATCCAAACAGATCTACTCCAAGACAAATACTATTCAGAATGTGAAATGTCATATTTAAAGAGAAAATTCTGAGAGCAGTAAGGGAGAAGCAAACCATCATATACAAGGGATGCCAGTGTGACTTAGAGTGGATTTCTCATCTGAAACCATAGAGGCGAGAAGACAGTGGTGTGATTCAATAAGGATACTGAAAGGGAAAAATTGCCAGCCAAGAATTCTTTATCCAGCAAAATTATCTTTCAAATATGAAAGTGAGAATAAAATATAATGAAAAAAAAAAACAGAAATGAAGAGAGTTCATAAAAAAAGAATCCACCTTTGCAGGAAATATTAAAGGAAGTTATAGAGCCTGAAAGAAAATAACAGGAGAGAGAGGCTTGGAGGAGAGTATAGAAGAAAGAATAGGAGAAAGGATAAAGAGTAAAGAGACAGATGAAAATATATGACATATAAAAACCAAAGAATAAAATGGTGGAAGTAAGTAATGCATTTACAGTAATATCATTGAGTGTGACTGGAATAAGCTCACCAATCAAAAGATATAGGCCAACAGAATGGATTAAAAAAAACATGAGCCATCCATATGCTGCTTCCGAGCCTCACCTTAAATGCAGGAATACAAACCGACTGAAAGTGAAAGGTTGGAAAAAGATACTCCACACAAATAGTAACCAAAAAAGAGCAGGAGTAACTATACTAATTTTGGAAAAAATCAACTTTAAATGAAAAAATGCTTTAAGAGATACAGAAGGTCATTGTATATTAATAAAAGGGGAAATCTACCAAGAAGATATAATAATCATAAATATCTTTACACCTAACCAGGGTGCCTCAAAATACACGAGACAAACTCTGGCAAAACTGAAGGGAGAAATAGACAATGCTAAAATAATCATTGGATTCTTCAACACCCCATTCACACCATTAGATAGAACAGCTAGACCAAAGATCAACAAGAAAACAAAGAATTTGATCAATAGGATAAACGAGTTAGACCTAACAGACAAATACAGAACATTGCACCCAAACTGTGGGTTATATTTCCTTCTCAACTGCAACAAACTCCTAAATAATCAGTGGTTCAAAGGAGAAATTGCAAGTTAATCAGTAAATATTAATATATTGAGACAAATGAAAAGGAAAGCACAACTTATCAAAACTTATGATCTCAGTGAAAGCAGTCCTGAGAGGGAAATTTATAGCTCTAAATGCCTATATTAAAATAGAAGAAAGAGCTAACCTCAAAGATTTAACTCAACAACTAGAGAAACTAGAAAAAGAACGGCAAACAAATTCCAAAGCAAGCACAAGGAAATAAAAATTAGGGCAGAAATAAATGAAATTGAGAACAAAAAAATAGAGAAAATCAACAAAACCAAAAGCTGGTTCTTTGAGAAGAGCAATAAAATTGACAAACCCCTAGCTAGCTAGACCATCAAAGAAAAAAGAGAGAAGATGCAAATAAATACAAACAGAAATGAAAGGGGGGAAGTTACAACTGACCCCACAGGTATAAAAAGGGTAAGAGTCTATTATGAGAAACTGTATGCCAACAAACTAGACAACCTAGATGAAATGGACAAATTCCTAGAAATGCATAAACAACCTACACTGATGCTACAAGAGATACAGATCTTAACAAACCAATCACATTTAAAGAGATTAACTCAGTCATAAAAAATCTCCCAAAAAAGAAAAGTCCAGGATGAGATGGCTTCACGGGTGAATTCTACCAAGCATTTCAAAAAGAATGATCACAAATCCTGTTTAAATTCTTCCAAAAAATTGAAGAGGAGGGAAAATTTCCCAACACATTTTATGAAGCCAACATCACCTGTAGCAGTTTGATATGGCTTATAAATTCCAAAATAGATATTGGATTATGTTTGTAAACTGGTCTATACTTGGGCATGACCAAATTATGCTTAGGGCTTTGATTGGGCCATGTCAGTAGGACAATGAGTTCCCACCCCCTTGGTGGGTGGGGACTCACAGATAAAACTGCACTGCAGAGAAAGGAGGTTGGAGTTTGGAGCTAGAGCCTGGGAAATGAACACGTAGGAGAAGAAGAGAGAGGAATAGAGACAGCTTCTTAGACACAGCAGAAGCCCTGGGGAGAGAGACAGAGCTGTTCACCTGATAGTCTACAGCTGGCCTCGTGGAGACAACAAAGAAGCTGAGACTGGAGAGAAATGAGCCCTGGAAAGAGAGGAACCCAGGACGTCTCAACCCTGTCAGATGTCAGCAGCCATCTTGTTCCAACATGTGGCAATAGACTTTGGTGAGAGAAGTAACTTTATGGTCTGGTAACTGTCACCTTCTGCCCCAAATAAATACTCTTTATAAAAACGAACCAATTTCTAGTATTTTACATCAGCACCCCTTTGGCTCACTAAGACATCATCCTAATACCAAAACCAGATAAAGATACTACAAGAAAAAAAAATTACAGACCAATCTCTCTAATGAACATAGATGCAAAAATTATCAACAAAATACTTGCAAGTAAAATCCAAGAACATATGAAAAGTCTTATACATCACAACCAAGTGGAATTTATTCCTGGTATGCATGCCTGGATTAACACAAGAAAATCAATCAATTGTAATAGACCACATTAACAAATTGAAGGGAAAAAAACACATGATCATCTCAATTGATGCAGAAAAGGCATTTG
The DNA here is from genome assembly GCF_030445035.2 of Dasypus novemcinctus. Lineage (NCBI taxonomy): Eukaryota > Metazoa > Chordata > Mammalia > Cingulata > Dasypodidae > Dasypus > Dasypus novemcinctus. Next base: position 102,490,562 of record NC_080682.1, on the reverse strand, counting down.
ACAAAATCCAGCATCCTTTCTTGAAAAAAATGCTTCAAAAGATAGGAATAGAAGGAAAATTCCTCAATATGATAAAAGTCATATATGAAAAACCCACAGCCAACATTGTACTATGGGGAAAGGTTGAAAACTTTCCCTCTAAGATGAGGACCAAGAAAAGAATGCCCACGCAGGAGTGGCGCCGCACACACAAAGAGCTGACACAGCAAGATGACACAACAAAAGAGATACAGATTCCCAGATTCCCAGTGCTGCCTGACAAGAATGCAAGTGGACACAGAAAAACACAGTGAATGGACACACAGAGAGCAGACAACAGCAGGGGGGGGGGGGGGGGGAAGGGGAGAGAAATAAGTAAAATAAATCTTTTAAAAAAAAGAGAGAGATGCTATAACTAAACAATAAAATGCCTAACAACCAAATTTTAAAATGGGCAAAAGACTTGAAGATATTTGTCCAAAGAAGGAATACAAATGGCAAAAAAGCACATGAAAAAGTGTTCAACATCGCTACTGAGTAGAGAAATGCAAATAAAAAGCACATGAAAATGTGTTCAACATTGCTACTGAGTAGAGAAATGCAAATCAAAGCTACAATGTGATATCATTTCACACCTATTAGAATGGCCACTATTATAAAGTTGGAAGCCAACAAGTGTTGGAGAGGATGTGGAGAAAAAGGAAGACTTATTCGCTGTTGGTGGGAATGTAGAATGGTATAGCCACTGTGGAGAACTGTTTGGCAGTTCCTAAGGAAGCTGGATATAGACTTGCCACATGACCTGGCAATCCCACTACTAGGTCTATACCCAGAAGAAGTGAGAGCAGTGACATGAACAGAATCTGCACACCAGTGTTCTTAGTGGCATTGTTCAGGATTGCCAAAAGATGGAAACAACCCAGGTGTCCAACAACTGAAAAATGGATAAAAAATTGTGGTGTATACACACAACAGAATGTTATGCAATTCTAAGAAAAAATGAAGTTGCTAAGCATATGACAATATGGATGAACCTGGAGGACATTATGTTGAGTGAAGCAAGCCAGACACAAAAGGACAAATACTGTTATGATTGCACTTATGAGCTAAATATATTGTGTATAATTGTGTAAACTCATGGAGTTAATAATTAGAATGTGGTCACCAGGAAATAAAATAGGGTAGAAAATAGAAAGCTGAGGATTAATCTGTGCAGAATTGGTAAACAGTTTGGAAATCTTTGGAAATGAGTAGAAATGGTGAAAGCACATCATGGTGTTTGTAAATAGCAGAGTTATTATATGGGTATGAGAGTGGTTGAAAGGGTAAATCTAAGGTCATGTATATTACTAGAAGGAAAGCTAAAAAACATAACAAGGGAATGTATAACAGAATGAAATCTTATAAAACATGATTATGGGTGATTTGCATATATAAGACTGTTTTATAAAAATTAAATACAAATAAACTGGAGAGATGGAAACAATAGTAGCTATGTTCAGCAAGGGAAGAATAGAGAGATTGATAGGGGTTTTTTTTTGTTTGTCTGGTTTTTGTTTATTATTATTATTGGAATAATGAAATTGTTCTAATAATTATTGAAGTGATGAAAGCACTACTATGTGATTATAACAGATACCGCTGATCGTACACTTTGGATGGATTTATACTTTATTAATATGTATCAATAAAATTTGTGTAAAAAAAGGATAAAGATATCAATCAATAACCTAATCTTTCACCTTAACAAAATAGAAAAAAAAAGAGCCAAGAAAACTAAAAACAAGCAGAACTAAGAGGATAAAGATGAGCGAGAGAAAAAAAAAGAAACAGAGTAAAAAACAATAGAGAAGATAAATGAAGCTAAAGTTGGTTCTTTGAAAACATCAGCAATATTGACACACCTTTTAGTTACATTGATAAAGAAAAAGAGGGAAGATTCAAATTACTAAATTTTCATCAAGAATGAAAGAGGGGAAATCACTATAGATCTTACAGAAATAAAAAGATTGTAAGGGGGAAATGGATGTGGCTCAAACACAGGGTTTCCCCTTACCATGTGGGAGGACACAGGCTCGATCCCTGGAGCCACCTGGTGAAAAAGAAGAAGAGAAAGCATGCCTGTGTGGCAAGCCAGTGTCCGCGCGGTGAGCCAGTACCCATGCAAGTGAGTCATGCAGCAAGATGATGATGCAACAAAAGTGACAAGGGGAGAGTCAAGGTGAAGCCTCCTTAAAATTAAATACTTTTGTGCTTCAAAGGAGTTTGTCAAGAAAGTGAAAAAGCAGCCTATTCAATGGGGGGAAATGTTTGGAAAACACATATCTGATAAGGATCTAATATTCAGTATATATAAAGAGAAACTACAACTCAACAATAAAGAGACAAACAACCCAATTAAAAGATGGACAAAGGACTTGAATAGACATTTTTCCAAAGAGGAAATCAAATGGCTTAAAAAGTACATGAAAAGATGCTCAACATCACTAACAATTATGGAAATGAAAATCAAAACCTCAATGAGAGATTCTTTCACACCTGTAGACTGGCCACTATTTCAAAAACAAAGAACTACAAGTATTGGAGAGTATGTGAAGAAATAGAAATACTGATCACTGCTGGTGGGAAGGTAGAATGGTGTGGCTGCTGTGAAAGACAGTATGGCAGTTCCTCGGAAACTAAATATAGAATTGCCATTTGATCCAGCAATCCTGCCACTAGGTATATACCCAGAAGAAATGAAAACAAGGACATGAACAGATGTATGCACAACAATGTTTATAGCAACATTATTCATAATTGCCAAAAGATGGAAGCAACCCAAATGTCCATCAACAGAGGAATGAATAAACAAAATATGGTATATACATATGATGAAATATTTTTCAGCTGCAAGATGCCATGAAGTCCTGATGAATGCAGCAACATGGATGAACCTTGAGGACCTTATGTTGAGTGAGATAAGGCAGCACAAAAAGATGAATATTGTACGATCTCACTCATATGAACTAATTATAGTAAGCAAACTCATAAAGGTAGAATCTAGAAAATACGTTACCAGGTGATAGAATGGGGATAGAGAAGGTAGAGCTGATGTTTAATCTGTGTAGAATTCATAATTAGGTTGATTGTAGTGGTTTGGAGGTGGGCAGAGGTGATGGTAATGCAATAGAGTGAGTGTAATTCACAATGCTGAGGTATGTATATGAGTGTGGTTGAAGGGGGAGGTTGGGTCATATATGCTACTGGAAGGAAAGCTAAAGGATAAAGCATGGGATTATATAACACAGTGAACCCTGTGGTGGATGAGGGTTGTGGTTAATAACACAAATTTAAGAATGTTCTTTCAGGGTCTAAAACAAAAATATGTCACTGGTATAGGGTGTTAATAATAGGGTGGTATATGGGGAGAAATGCACCTAAAGAAAGTATGGACTAGAGTTAACAGTAACTTGAACACTTTTCCATCAATCGTAACAAAGATACCACACCAATGTTAAGTGTCAACAATGAGTGAGGGGCATGGGAATGTTGCATATTTTTATTCTTAGAAAAATGTTTTATGTCACAGAAACAACCAAACTTCCCTATAGGTTATATATTTTTACATAGTCATGTGTAGAGACAGACAGGGTCTTCTAAATAGCTTGAACATTTTATAGCTATGTACTTCTGTGGGACTGTGATAGTAAGGCTAATGTATCAACTTGGCCAGGTAATTGTGTCCAGTTGTTTGGCAAGCAAGCACTGGGCTAACTGAAACACAAGGACATTTATGGACTTTAGTCATCGGTGAGTTCATACATGGCTGACTGCATCTACAATCAACCAGGGAGATTGCTATCAGCAATGAGTGATGTTTTATCCAATCAGTTGAATGCCTTAAAAGGGGAAGTGATTTCAGCATTCAGAGAGAATTCCCCAGCTTGTCTTTGGACAGCCAGCGTCTCCTGGGAACTCAATCAAGGACCTTCAGAATTTCGTCAGAGCCCTTTGTCGGCAGCCTGCCTGTGGAATCTGGATTTGTGCATCCCCATGGTCACATGAGAGAATTTTATCAAGTCTCATACTATTTGCAGATACCTCCTGTTGATTCTGCTTCCCTAGAGAACCCTGACTAATAAATGAATATAAATATATCATTGTTGCCATAGGTATGTTTTCTGGATAGACAGAGGTCTACACAGTAGCTAACCTAATATTAAACTTCACTCCTGGGGAAGTCCTGCTACTTTTAAACATTTTAACATTTTTGTATCAATTGTAATAAAAGTACTACACCAATGTTAAGGGTCAACAATGGGGGGCTTGTAGCAACTTGGTATTATTTATGAATCCCCAAAAGAGAAAGATTATGTTTGTAATCTAATCTGGGTGTGATGTCCTTTGATTATATTGGATTCAGTTGAGAGCCCTTGATTAATTAGCTGTTAGGTGGGGCATGGCTCAGGTTGTCCCCACCCCCTTGGTGGGTCTATATAAACAAACACTCAAGAAGACACACGGAAGAGGAGAGGACTTTGTCATGCCTGATTCTGATGTCCCCAGAGAGATGAGCCATTCACCTGATAGCTTACAGCTGACCCTGTGACGAGACCAGAGCAGCTGAACAGCTGAGAAGGCCTGGAAAGAAATGAGCCCCATGCCAGAGAGTGATCTAGGAAGCTCCTATGCCACCTACAGCTGACATGGGGAAGAAGCTGGGCCCACAAAGCCTCTAGAGGAAGAGGAAGCCCAAGAAGGGGCCACCAGGCAGAGATCAGCGACCGTCTTGCTTCAACATGCGGCAACTGACTTTGGTGAACCAACCTTGAGTTGGACTCTTTAGGGTCTTGTAACTGTAAGCTTTCACCCCAACTAAATACTCCTTATAAAAACCAACGGATTTCTGGTACTTTGCATCAGCACCCCTTTGGCAGATTAATACAGAGTGTCTATGGGAAAGTTTCATATTTTTTCCTTAGGAAAATGTTTTATGTCACAGAAACAACCAAATTTCCCTATATATTATATTGTTTTAGATGGTCATGTGTCTAGACAGACAAGGCCTTTTAAACAGCTTGAATATTATATAGCTTTGTACTTCTATGGTATATAAATGTATCCTTGTGGCTATAGGTATGTTTTCTGGATAGACAGAGGCCCACACAGTAACTAACAAAATATTAAACCTCACTCCTGGGGAAGTCCTGCTACTTTCTCAAATGTGATGGCCAAAAGCTCTGGAATATATAAGCCTTGCCTAATAAGGAAAACAGGCTAATAAGTCAAGTTCTTGATCTAAATGATTGCACTTATGAAACTTATTCCTGTAATAATTGAAGGAGCAAGGAGGAAACTGAGCCTGGGACTCTGAGGAAGAGGGATCCTGAACTAACCAATAGGAAGAGGGATCCTGAGTCAACCAAAAGGGTAAGAGAGGTTTTTTAAAAAGATATATTTATTTATTTTCCCCCCTTCCCCTTCTCCCACCCTGCTGTTTTTGCTATCTGTATTATCTTCTCTTCTCATTTTCTATCTTCTAGGATTCACTGGGATTCGATCCCAGGGACCTCTGATGTGGACACAGGTTCCCTGTCAATTGTGCCACCTCAGTTCCTGGTTTCTGCTGTGCTTCACCTTGACTCTCCCCTTGTCTCTCTTCTGATGCATCATCATCTTGCTCTATGACTCACTTGCGCGGGCATTGGCTCACCATGTGGGCATCTGTGCTCACCATGCGGGCACTTGCACTCACCGGCACACCACACAGGCACTCGCGCAGGCATTGGCTTGCCACACAGACACACTTTTCTCTTCTTCTTTTTCACTAGGAGGCCCCAGGGATTGAACCCAGATCTACCCATTAGGTAAGCAAAAACTCTCTCATTTAAGCCACATCCGCTTCCCAAGGTAAGAGAGTTTTCCACCAATAGAACCCATTGCTTTAATTAATAGTCAGCCAATCAGTACCTCTCATAGTCAGCCAATCAGCATCTCCCAGTCCTAATTGTATCCTATACCCTGTTTACATAATATGCTAATCTGGTTTTCAAACCCTAACCAATGCCCTTGCTCAGAACCAGTGATTGCTCAATCAGAACATCGCAACTGGGGCTCCACCCCCAGGGGCAGTCACACAGCTAGACTATATCAAGAGCAGCTCCAAAGCTGTGAGCGCACATTCCATCTTCGCCCTGGCCAGAGGAACATCGAGCTGTGAACGCCGAGTCAAGTCAAAAGTCAAGTCAAGCCACTGAGCTGAGGAGTGACAACAAACACTGAGCTGCAAGATGCAACATCGAGCTGAACCTGCTGAACTGAGCTGTGAACAGTGAGTTGAGCTACAAATGCCAAGCCACGCTGCGAACACCAAGTCAAGCTGCAGTGCCAAGCTATGCACTTCCACCACTGCGTCGGCCAGGCTTGTGCCTTGGCTCAGGCTTGCGCCTTGGCTCAGGCTTGCGCTATAACACTGAAGGTGCTTCCGCCTGCACCTCAGCCAGGCTTGTGCCTCAGCTAGGCTTGTGCAGCAACACCAGGGGGTGTTTCCATCATCGCCCCGACCAGGTTCAAGTTTAATACTGAGCTATCATTGAATAAAATTTGGTTATACTGAGGTTGGGTTTCTTCATTCTGAAGTCATCCAAACCAGAGAATAAAAGTGGCAACAACAATAATGAAATTAATTATAATTAATGCCTAAGAACTGCCTCCTGAAAATCTCCTTTTTACTCAAATACGGCCTCGCTGTAGGCCAAACTCACTATCTTTCCCCCTGCCCCTGATGCGAGACTTGACTCCCCGAGATGATCCTCCCTGGCACTGAGGGATAATTACCAAGCATTAATCAGTGATGAATTTGAAGAAGGCCTGATCACAAGGGGGAAATATTAAGTAAAATAGAGTTTATAGAGATTTCAAAATGTGTCGGGAGATCATTCTGGAGGTAACACTTATGCAGGTTTCATCCAGACTCCACAAACGGCCACCCTAAACAAATTTACAAACAAAAGTGCTCCTGAGGGCCGTAGGGACGTCTGGACAACATAGGCAAGACAGGGGGCCACACAAAATCAACACCTCCTCAGAGGGCTCTATGTGGGAATCTATGAAAAACTGTTTACACAATATAACATCATTGCACTCACCTGTAGGTCACCTAATCATGGTTCTTCTACTTCTTTTATTTGATCCTATAGTTTTTAATATACTTGTTAAATATATTTCCCAAGGACTTAAATCCCTCGGATTCATCTATGCCAGGTGAGCCCTGACCCCAGCAGATACACAGCCAACCCCTACTCTCCACTTCTTCTGACATACCCTGGGCTACTAACAGAATGATGGAGATGAACCGCCCCCATCCCCAAAGCAAGGAGTATCTTCACCTGCAAGCAAAACAATTCCATTCCTCTGCCCCGTAATCACTACATCTCTTCTCAACCTGAAGCATCAAAGTGACCATTGTCCGAAGTCCCTCATGACTGAAGAATGAACAATAATAAGGGGGAAATGTAACCACTGACTAAAGCATATTTATCATTATTATAGTTATCATCTTGTGTTAACTGAGTAACTTGTAACATTGATATAAAAAATAAATTTTTTAAAAGCTGAACGATAAAAAGTATTGGTGGTTAGAAATTGAAACCCCCATACACTGTTGGCAGGGTTGTGAAGTGGCACAGCTACATTGTAGAACAGTTTGGGAGTTCCTCAAAAAGTTGAACCTAAGTTAAACCACAGACTATAGTTAATAGTACAATTATAAAAATGTGCTATCATCAATTGTAACAAATGTTCCACATCAGTGCAAGGCTGTTAATAATAGGCTCTTACATGGGAATCCTGTATTTTCTACATGATTGTTCTATAAACCCACAACTTCTCTAATAAAGAAAAAAAATTTAAACATAGTTTTTTCCATATGACCCAGCAATTCTTTCCTAGGTATGTGCCTAAGAGACATGAAAATATATGTCCACACAAAATCTTGAATGAATGCTCCCAAAAAGTGGAAATAGCACAAATGCCCATCAAACTGATGAATAGCTAAATAGCATTTAGTATATATCCGTACAGTGGAAGATTATTTGGCAACAAAAAGTACTGAGACCTACTACAACATGGATGAATCCTGGAAACATGCTAAGTGAAAGAAGTTAGTCACAAAATAGCACATACTGGGAGCAGATGTGGCTAAAGCAGTTGAGTGCCCACCTCCCACACAAGAGGTCCCAGGTTTGGTTCCCAGTAATTCCTAAAAGAAAACTGACAAGCAAAAACAATGAGCAGACAATGAACAAAAACAATAAGACAACGAGCACAAATAGTGAGCAAAAAAACAAAAAGTAAACAGATGGGGGAGCCATTTTGAGGGGGGGAATACCACATTTTGTATAATTCCATTTACATGAAATATCCAGAATAAGAAAATCCATAGAGACAGAAAGTAGATTGGTGATATTTGGGGGCTGGGAGAAAGAAGTAATGGGAAGTGGTTCCTAATGGGCAGAGGATGATAAAAATGTAAGATTAGATGCTGGTAAGATTGTACAAATTTGTGAATACACTAAAAGCCACTGAACTGTACATTGTTTTTTACCATAGATGGAAGAATATTAATATATTGCTAGTCCCTATATTCCATAGTCTGCTTTGGTTGTATTTTTGCCCAAATATCACCCTATTATTCACATCTTGTAACATTAATGTACATGTGTTCTGTTTTAGAGAAAGCATTTTTACATAAGAACTATTAACCATACTCATTGTCCAAAAGAGGGTTCACTGTGCTATATAGTGCCATATTTCATGTTTCAGCCTTTCTTCTAGTGATATACACGACCTTAGACTTCCCCTTTCAACCACTATCATACCCATATATCAGCGCTGCTAATTACAAGCAATATGTGTTTTCTTCATTTCTATCATTTTCCAAACATTTACAAACAACCTTTTTAAAAATCAATTCTATACAGATGAAGCCCCAGCTTTCCATTCTCTCCCTTTCTCTATCTTTGTTCTGTCTTCTAGCTATTAACACCATGAATTTGCTTATTATATTTAATTCATAACAGTGAAATCATACAATGTTTGTCCTTTTGTGTCTCGTGTGCTTCACTTAACATAGTGTCCTCTTTCTCTTTGTGAGAACTATGGGGGAAGGGCTATGTGTGACAGGACAGGGAAATGTACAGGATCATATCATAAGCAAATAGTGAAAGTTTTACTTCTTCCTTTCCTATGTGGATGCATTTTATTTCTTTATCTAGCCTAACTGCTCTAGCAGAACTAGAAGTTCTAGCAGAACTTCTAGCACAATATGGGATAACATTGGTGACAGTGGGAATCCTTGTCTTGTTCCTAATCTCAGTGGGAATGCTTTCAGTTTTCCACCATTGAGTATTATGCTAGCTGTAGGTTTTTCATATATGCACTTTACCATATTGAGAAACCATCCTTCTATTCCTGTCTTGGAGTGGTTTTTTTTGTTTTGTTTTGTTTTATCAAGAAAGGTTGCTATATTTTGTCAAACACCTTTTCTGCATCAATTGAGAGGATCATGTGATTGTTCCTCTTCAATATATTAATGTGGTTTATTACACTAAATGCTTTTCTTGTATTGAACCACCCTTGCATACTTGGGATAAAATCCACTTGATCATGGTGTATAATTCTTTTAATGTACTTGGGTTTGGTTTGCAAGTATTTTGTTGTATTTGCTTCTACATTAATTAGAGATATTGGTCTGTAATTTTCTTTTTTCACAGTATCTTTATCTGGTTTTTGTTTTAGGGTGATGTTGGCTTCAGAGAATAAGTCTGGTAACATTCTTTCCTGCTCAGTTTTTTGGAAGAGCTTGAGCAAGACTGGTAATTGATCGTCTTTGAATGACTGGTAGAATTCACCTGTGATGCCATCTATTCCCGGGCTTTTCATCTTTGAGAGATTTTTAATGACTGTTTCAATCTCTTTACTTGTGATTGGTTTGTTGAGGTCTTTATTTCTTCTAGGGTCAATGTAGGTTGCTCATGTGATTCTAGGAATTTTTCCATTTCACTATTTTTTCTAGTTTGTTGGCATATGATTGTTCACACTATCCCCTTATGATGTCTCTTATTTCTGCAGGGCCAGTGCTAATGTACCCCATCTCATTTCTGATTTTATTTATTTGCATCTTTGTTCTTTTTATCTTTGTTAATCTAGTTAAAGGTTTGCCGATTTCATTGATCTCCCCTAAGAACCAACTTTTGGTTTTGTGGATTCTGTCTATTGTTTTTTAGTTCTTGATTTCGTTTACCTTTGCTCTGATCTTTACTATTCCATCAGCTTGGTTTGGTATTAGTTTGCTGTTCTTTTTCCAGTTCCTCCAGGTGCTCAATTAATCTTCAATTTTATCTCTTTCTTCTTTTTCAATGTAAGCATTGAGGGTTATACATTTCCCTGTCGGCACTGCCTTTGTGGGGTCCCATAGGGTTTTTTTGGTATGTTTGTTTGTTTTTTAAGCAAATCAATTTTATTGATACATATTTACAAAGCATACAATTCTTCCAAAGTGTACAATCAATGGTATTTGGTATAATCACATTGTTGTACATTTATCATTTCAATCATTATCAGAGGATTTTCATTATTTCATTAATAATAGTAATAAACAAAAAACAGACAATCAAAGAAGAAAATTCTTAACTCTTAATCTCTGTTTCCCCTGCTTTACATTGCTGCTATTTATGACTATTCTTGGACAATTATTTATTTATTTAGCAGTTTTATTGAGACATAGTTGCATACCATACCATCTGTCTAAAGTGTATAATCAATGGTTTTTATTTTAATCATTTGCTGTGATCCATCACCACACACAAAAAATTTTAGAACAATTTCATTATTCCAGAAAGAAAAACTCCACACCTCTTAGCAGTCCTTCCCCAGCCATATATAACCACCAATCTAATTTCATCTTTATAAATTGATTTACAGTTACATTTAATGTAAATGAAATCATACAATATGTAGTACCTTGTATCTGGTTTCTTTCACTTAGCATAATGGAGTTTTTTGGTCTGATATTAACATCTTGTAGCATTAACAAACATTCAAAGAAAAACATTCTTATATATGTAATTTTACCCACATTCATATTTCACATGTGGTTTTACTATGCTATACAGTTCCCTGTTACATTTTTTAGCTTTCCTTTTTTTTTTTTTTTTTTTAAAGATTTATTTATTTATTTAATTTCCCCCCCTCCCCTGGTTGTCTGTTCTTGGTGTCCATTTGCTGCGTCTTGTTTCTTTTGTCCGCTTCTGTTGTCGTCAGCGGCACGGGAAGTGTGGGCGGCACCATTCCTGGGCAGGCTGCACTTTCTTTTCACTCTGGGCGGCTTTCCTCACGGGCGCACTCCTTGCGCGTGGGGCTCCCGCACGCGGGGGACACCCTTGCGTGGCACCGCACTCCTTGCGCGCATCAGCACTGCGCATGGCCAGCTCCACACGGGTCAAGGAGGCCCGGGGTTTGAACCGCGGACCTCCCATGTGGTAGACGGACGCCCTAACCACTGGGCCAAAGTCCGTTTCCCTAGCTTTCCTTTTTATAATACACCTGACCTTAGTGTTTCCCTTTTACATTCATCCCAAGATATTTACTGAATTCCCTTGCAATTTCTTCTTTGACCCACTGATTATTAAAGAGCATGTTGTTTAATCTCCATATATATTTATTAACTTTCCCTTTTTCATCCATTAATTATTTCCAGCTTCATTCCATTATGATCAAAGAAAATGTTTTATATTATTTCAAAATTTTAAAATTTATTGAGACCTGTATTGTGACCTAACCTATTGTCTGTCTTGGAAAAGGATCCCTAAGCACTTGAAAAGAATGTATATCCTGCTTTTTTAGGGTGTAATGATCTATAAATGTCTGTTAGGTCTAGTTCATTTATCATCTTATTAAAGCTCTCTGTTTCTTTACTTATCCATTTCCAGATATTCCACCAAATACTGAAAGTGGTTCATTGAATTCTCCAACTATTATCGTAGAGACATCTATTTCCCATTGAGTTTTGTCAGTGTGTGCCCCATGTATCTTTGGGCTCCCAGGTTAGGTGCATAAATATTTATTATAGTTATTTCTTCTGGTGAATTGCTCCTTTTGTTAATGTATAATGACCTTCTTTATCCCCTATAATAGTTTTGCATTTAAAACCTATTTTGTCCATATTAATCTTGTTATTCCAGATTTTTTTGCATGGAATATCTTTTTCCAAACTTTCACAAACCTGGTTTGCCCTTACATCTGAGGTAAGTCTTTTGTAGGCAGCATATAGATGGATCGTGTTTTTTTTATCCATTCTATCACTCTATGTCTTTTGTCTGGGGAGTTCAAGTCATTAACATTCAATGATTTTACTGTAAAGGCATTAATCATCCGTTTTGTCCTTTTTCCATTTCATATCTTACTATTGTCCGCCTTTTTACTCTTTAATTTACCCTTCCTAATAATCTGTATTTCTACACTCTTCTCCAAATCTCTTGCCCTTGTTTTTCCCTTTCAGGCTGTGCACACCTTTTAGTGTCTCTTGTAATTCTGGTCTTTTGGTAACATATTCGCTCAGTTTTTGTTTGTCTCTAAAGACCTTAAAATCACCCTCATTTTAGAAAGACAGTTTTGCCAGATACAGAATTCTTGGCTGGCGTTTTTTCTCTTTCATTGCCTTAAATAAATCAAACCACTTTGTTCTTGCTTCCACAGTTTCTGATGAGCAGTGGGCACTTAATCTAATTGAGGTTCCCTAGTATATGATCCTTTGCTTATCTCTTGCTGCTTTCAGAATCCTCTCTTTATCTCTGATATTTCTCATTCTTAATAGTGGGTGTCTCAGAGTAGGTCTGTTCAGATTTATTCTGTTGGGATGCATTGTCCTTCTTGGATATTGATCTCTATGTCTTTCATAAGAGTTGGGAAGTTTTCAGTAATTATTTTCTCAGATATTCTCTCTGTCCCTTTTCCATTCTATTTTTCTTCTGAAACACAAATAACACATAAGTTTGCGTGTTTCACATAGTCATTCAATTCTCTGGGACCTGTTCCATTTTTCCATTCTTTTCTCTTTCTGTTCTTCTGTCTTTTCGAGTTCAGATGTTCTGTCATCAAAATCACTAAATCTATCTTTGAGCTGTTCAAATCTGCTGTTATGTGACCCTAATGCATTTTTAATCTCATCCATTTTGTCTTTCATTCCCATAAACTCTCTTACTTTTCTTTGAAGCCTTTCAAATTATTCTTTATGCTCACCCAGTGTCTTCTTTTTATTTTTTTAAGATTGATTTATTTATTTCTCTCCCCCCTCCCCCTGTTGTCTGCTCTCTGTGCCCATTCACTATGTGTTCTTCTGTGTCCACTTGTAATCTCATCAGGTGGTGCTGGGGATCTATGTCTCTTTTTGTTGCATCATCTTGCTGCACCAGCTCTCCATGTGTGTGGCACCACTCCCGGGTGGGCTGCGGTTTTGCATGGGGTGGCTCTCCTTGTGCAGGGGCCACTCCATGCGCAGGGAGCACCCTTCGCAGGGGCATCCCTGTGTGGGCCGGCATATCAGCACTGCACATGGGCCAGCTCACCACATGAGCCAGGAGACCCTGTGTATTGAACCCTTGGACTTCCTGTATGGTAGGCGGACGTCTATCAGTTGAGCCACATCCACTTCCTCCAGTGTCTTCTTTTTTTTTTTTTTTTTAAATTATTTATTTATTTTTTTAAATTACATTATGAAAAATATGAGGTCCCATTCAACCCCACCGCCCCCGCCCCCCACTCCCCCCACAGCAACACTCTCTCCCATCATCATGACACATCCATTGCACCTGGTAAGTTCATCTCTGAGCATCACTGCACCCCATAGTCAATGGTCCACATCATAGCCCAGACTCTCTCACGTTCCATCCAGTGGGCCCTGGGGGGATCTATAATGTCCCGTAATTGTCCGTGAAGCACTATCCAGGACCAGTGTCTTCTTAATATCCTTTATCTCTTAATCATATTTTCCTTCAATTCTTTGAAATGACTTAGGAGATTTGTGTGATTATCATCGATTAAGTTGTCTTAAATCCTATATCTTGTCAAGATATTTGGTCTGTTCCTTTGGCTAGACCTTCTCTTTCCATTTCCTAGTATGGCTTCTAATTTTTTATTGATGACAAGCATGTGAATATGTTGGTGAATTTACTCTGATGGTCAATCTCTCTCTTGCCTAATGGTTTGTTTGAGGTTTTTTCACAGTTCTTTTTTGATCTTTGTTTCAATTTATTTGGTGCCTTTAAAATTGCCCAGCTTTAGTTATCAAAATCAGACCAAGGACTCCCTAATGGGGTGCAGATTTTCTCCCATAGGGTTAGGGTTAAGAGAGGCTTAAAGGAAGGTTTTTCCTTGTAGATTCTTGGCTGACCAACGGATGCACTTGTTGATGAAACTTTCCACAGAGGCACTTCCTTCAACCTCCACTTGCCTGTGTTTCTGGTCTTGGCCAAGTCAAGATTCAAAGTGGACTCTGCTGGTCTAATTCACTGAAGAGAAACTACTCTCTGATGCACCCTCCCTCTTCCCAGAGAGGAAGATGTCCTTTCCCCTCTCAGTCAGCTGCAGTGAGCCAGGAGGTTTATCCAGGCTCAAGGTCTTTTTTTTCCAAAAGGTTTATTTATTTCTTCCTCCCCTCCCCTGTCATCTTCTCTCTGTGTCCATTCATTATGTGTTCATCTGTGTCTGCTTGTATTCTCATTAGGTGCCTTCAGGAACCAATCCTCCTGGAGTGAGAGAGGTGCTCATTCTCTTGTGCCACCTCAGCTCCCTGGTCTGCTGCATCTCTTATTGTCTCTCCTCTATTCTCTTTTTGTTGCATCATTTTGCTACACCAGCTCTCTGTGTGGGCCAGCACTCCTGCATGGGCCAGTACTCTGCATGGGGCAGCACTCCTGTATGGGGCAGCACTCCACACAGGCCAGCACTCCATGTGGGCCAGCTTGCCACATGGGCCAGCTTGCCTTCACCAGGAGGCCCTGGGTACTGAGCCCTGGACCTCCTATAGGGAAGACAGGATCCCAATTGCTTGAACCACATCCACTTCCTGAGGATTAAGGTGGGGGATGGTGCATTTCCTGCCATGCCACAGGGGTTTAGTAACTCATGTTTGTTGTTCAGGTTCTTTGTCCCTCTGTACCGTGCCCTCCTGGGGTTGCTCAGAACTGTCCTGGTCTGCTGACCTGCAAAGCAGGTCATTTGGACAACTTTTGGCCCTTTTCTCCACTCTTTTTTGTGATAGAGTTGAGTCCTGCCTGCCTATTCCAATGCCATCTTCCCTAAACCTTTTTCTCCTTTTTAAATATGGGTATTTACATGTATAAATTTACCTCTGAGTGCTGCTTTATCTGCACCCCATAGTTTTAGTATTTGTTTCATTTTCAATCATCTCAAAGAATTTTCTTTTTTTTTTTAGGAGGCAGTGGGGACCTCATACATGAGAAGCACATGCTCAACCATGGAGCTACACCCACTCCAATGTTTCTAATTTTCTTTGTAATTTATTCTTTGGGCTACTGGTTATTTAGCAGTGTGTTGTTTAATTTCTACATGTTTGAATTTCCTAAATTTTCTTCTGTTATTGGTTTCTAATTTCATTCCCTTGTGATAGGAAAATACATTTGATATGATTTCAATTCTTTTAAATTTATTGGTGCTTGATTTATTGATTCATATATGGTGATCCACATATACTTGAGAAGAATACATATTATGCTGTTGTTTGATGGTTTGTTTAATAGATGTTTGCTAGGTATGGTTGGTTTACAGTATTGCTATTCTATTATTTTGTTGATCTTTTCCATTGAAATCTCCAACTATTGTTCAATTTATGATTTTCTCTTCAATTCTGTTAGTTTTTATTTCATGTATTTTGAGAATCTGCTGTTAGGTGCATTTATGTTTCTAATTATTATGTCTTCCCAATGGATGAACTCTTCCCATTGGGATGAAATGATGGGAATGAAGCAAGTACAAAATTCCACAAAGCTCACTCTTTTTACTGAGATTCAGGCATTTTTCTTGAATAAATGCTCCTCAGATTGTTGAAAGGCTTTGGTTAACTCTGAGGTTTTGAAAGAGTTGATTTTGACAGCTTTACAGTTTTCTTGTTGCTTTTATGGAGAAGCAGATTTTCAGATGTCCTTACTCTGCCATTCCAGAATTGCTTTTTCAGATTACTCCTATTTTAAGAAATGAAGTTTAAAATTTAAATAATAGTGCTTACTATATTAGTGTACTCAGGTTGAGTAACAAGTTACCACAAACTGGGTGGCTTGAAACAACAGAAGTCTATTTTCTCAGCTCTGGAGGCTAGAAGTCTGAAATCAAGGTGTCAGCAAGGTTGGTTCCTTCCAGAGGCTCCTAAGAGAGAATCTGTTGCGTGCCTCTCTCCAAGCTTCTGGTGGTTGCAGACAGTCTTTGCTTATAGATATAGCACTCCAATCTCTGCCCCTGAAAATGGTGTTCTCCCAGTGCATGTCTCTGTGCCATCCCCAGACAACTACTAATCTCCTTTCTATTTCTATAAATTTGCCCTTTCTGGATATTTCCTATAAATGGAATCATACAAGATGCAGTTTTGAAAGAAGTGTCTCACTTCTTTCACTTAGCATAATGTTTTTGAGATTTGTCCATGATGTTACATGTGTTAGTAGTTCATTACTTTTTTTTGAGGGACCAGGGATTGAACCCAGGACCTTGTATGTGGGAAGTCAGCACTCAACCACCGAGCCACATCAGCTTACCTTAGTTTTTTTTTTTTTTTTCCATTTGTTTTGCTTGTTGTTTTACTTTTTTGTTTGTTTGTTTTCAGGAGGCACCGGAAACTGGTCCTGAGACCTCCCATGTGGGAGGCAGGCACTCAACCACTTGAGCCACATCTGCTCCCGGTTTATTACTTTTTATTGCTGAATAGTATTCCATTTTATATAACATTTTGTCTATTCATTTGCCAGTTGATAAACACTGAGGTTCTTTCCAGGTTTTTGGCTATTATGAATGATGCTGTTATCATTCACAGTCAAGTCTTTTTTGTGTGATGTACATTTTCATTTCTCTTGAGTAGATATTTAGAAGTTGAATTGCTGGCTCATATAGAGGTTTTATGTTTGACATTTTGTCAAACTGCAAACTATTTGCCAATGTGGCTGTGCCAGTTTACATTCCCATCAGCAGCATACAAAGGTTCAAATTTCTCTACATCCTTGCCCACTTTTTTTTTGTCTCATTTTACTGCCATTCTAATGAGTATGGAATGATTATCTCCTTGTAGTTTAAATTTGTATTTTCCTAATGACTAATAATGTTGAATATATTTTCCTATAATTATTGGCCATTTGCATATCTTGTTTGGTGAAATGTCTATTTCTTTCTTTTGCCTATTTATGTTGGGTTGTCATTAAGTTTGCAAGAGTTCTTTGAATATTATGGATGTATATAGGTTGAGCTACAAGGATATGTGTTTTTTTTATCCAATAGTTCTGAAAATATTTTTTTCCAGACTGTTGTTTTTCTTTTCATTTTCTTGATGGTATATTTTAAAGCAAGAAGTTTGAATTTTTAAAATTTCTATTTTGGTAACATATATAAATGTAAAATTTCCCACGTCAACCACTTTTTGGTATACAGTTCAGTGGTGTGCATTACATTCACAATGTTGAGCTACCACCAGCACCATCCATTAACAAACAGGATTGATTCCTAAAACAACCTCTCAAATCACTGGTTGGGATCTGCTCTAGGAGTTTAAGTCTAGGGTCTAGTTATAGCTCTTGCCAGGAACAAGCTCAGCCTCAGCTAGTCTGGTCAAGGACAAAGAGCTTGCTTTCAAGAGCCAGACTGCCTGGGGTGGAATCCCAGTTCTTATGGTGGGGGCAGCTTTAGCCAAGTTTCTTAATGTGTATGTCTATTCTGCATATGTAAAATGCAGATAACAGTACCTGTCATAGTTTTCTAGGATGCTGAAAACGTTGTTGGCTTTTAACAATGGGACATTTTTCTCAGCCTCACAACTATTAGCTTAATAGTTTTGAGGCTGAGAAAAATGTTCAAATCAAGGCATTATCAGGGCAATTCTTTCTTCCCAAAGACCATTTGCAGGCAATCCTTGACTCCTCTTCCACATGGGAAGGTACATGGCAGCATCTGCTGATCTCTTCTTCTCTTCCAGATTTCGTTGCTTGGAACTTCTTGCTTCTGTCGCTTTATAATAATGATTGAATGATGAATGCACAACTATGTGGTTACACAAAATACCATTGATTGTACACTTTGGATTAACTGCATACTTTATTAATATGTATCAATAAAATTGATTTGTTTTTAAAAAAATAGACCCATCCTGAATGAGGTGGCTACATCTTTACTGAAATAGTCTGGTCAATAGATCCTATTTACAATGAAAATGTTAAGAACATCTTTTCTGGGATACAGGTATCTTCAAACTACCACAGTAACCATACAGGAATGAATATAAAGCATTTAGGAGTGCGCTTTGTGGGTATTAGCTGTTAGTGGAGTGCAGATCTAACTGGCCCCTTTCCAGAACATGTTGCATATTCCCATTCCCATCCTTCTGTTGCAGAGCTGAGCATAGGGCAGGACAGTCAATGCTGGGAGACTTGGGACCAATTTACCTGATAAAACCCTGTGCCTGACATTTAGCTTAGTGTAATAGTGAAAAATGCAAATAAGAGCTATGAAGGGGCTGGTGGACTAGAAAGTCTCTCTTCTCTCCCAGAAAAATACCTAGAGGACAGGGAGAAATGGCCTGGAAAAAAATAAGAGGGTATTATGAGAAACTGCATGCCAACCAACTAGACAACCTAGATGAAATGGACAAATTCCTAGATATGCACAAACAACCTACACTGATGCTACAAGAAATAGAAGAATTTATCAAACCAATCACATTTAAAGAGACTGACTCCATCTATAAAAATCTGCCATAAAGAAAAGTCCAGGACCAGATGGCTTCACACATGAATTCTACCAAATATTTTGAGAAAAATTAACACCAGCCCTGTTTAAACTCTTCCAAAAAAATCAAAGAGGAGGGAATCTTGCCCAACACATTTTATGAAGCCAACATCACCCTAATATCAAAGCCAGATAAAGACACTACAAGAAAAGGAAGTTACAGACCAAGCTCTCTAATAAACATTGATGCAAATATTCTCAACAAAATATTTACAAATAGAATCCAACAGCATATCATAAGACTTATACATCATAAATCCCACCAAGTGGAATTTATTCCTGGAATGCAAGGATGGTTCAACATAAGAAAATCAATAAATGTAACACACTACATTAAAAAACTGAAGCAAAAAAAAAAAAACACCATGATCATATCAATCAATGCAGAAAAGGCATATGACAAAATCCGGCATCCTTTCTTGATAAAAACATTTCAAAAGACAGGAATAGAAAGAAAATTCCATATTATGATAAAAGGCATATATGAAACACCCACAGCCAACATTGTACTCAATGAAGAAAGTTTGAAAGTTTTCCCTCTAAGATCAGGAACAAGACAAGGATGCCCATTAACACCATTGTTACTCAACATTGTATAGAAATTCTAGCTAGAGCAATTAGACAAGAAAAAAAGGCATCCAAGTAGGAAATGAGGACATTAAATTCTCACTGTTTGCAGATGACATGATCCTGTATTTAGAAAATTCTGAAATGTTTTCAACAAAGCTACTTGAGCTAATAAATGAGTTCAGCACTGGCAGATCAACACCCAAAAAAAAATCACTAATGTTTTTGTACACTAGTATTGTACAATCTAAGGAGGAAGTCAGGGGAAAATGCCATTTACAATAGCAGCAAAGAAACTCAAATACTTAGGAATCAACTTAACCAAAGAAGTACAGGAACTATATACAGAAAACTGCAAAACAATGCTAAATGAAATCAATGAAGACTTAAAAAAACTGGAAAGACATTCTACGTTCATGGATTGGAAGACTAAACATGAATATGTTGATCCTACCCAAACTGATTTGTAGATTCAATGCAATACCAATCAAAATTCCAAAAGCCTGCTTTATAGAAATAGAAAAGGCAATTATCAAGTTTATTTGGAAGGGAAAGTGCAGTCAAATAGCCAAAGCATTCTAAAAAGTAAGAGCAACATGGGAGGAATTTCACTGCCTGAACTTGAGAAACTTGAAACAAGTTTTTAAAAAATAAGTTTATTAAAAAGCAAGAGTGGCCAAAAGAGCATGGCAGGGAAGCAGACTTGGCCCAATGGATAGGGCATCCACCTACCACATGGGAGGTCTGCAGTTCAAACTCTGGGACTCCTTGACCTGTGTGGAGCTGGCCTATGCACAGTGCTAATGCACGCAAGGAGTGTCGTGCCACGCAGGTGTGTCCCAGCGTCAGGGAGCCCCATGCGCAGAGTGTGTCCGGTAAGGAGAGCCACCCAGCAAGAAAGAAAGTGCAGCCTGCCCAAGAATGGCATCACACACATGGAAGGATGATGCAACAAAAGGAAACACAAATTCCCGGTGTCGCCAATAAGGATAGAAGCGGTCACAGAAGAACATACAGCGAATGGACACAGAAAGCAGACAATGGGGGGTGGGGGGTCGGGGCTGAGGGGGAGAAGGGGAGAGAAATAAATAAAAAAATAAAAATAAAAAAGAGCATAGCAGCTGGCAGAACAGATGTGGCTCAAGCAATGGGGCACCTACCTCCCACATGGGAAGTCCCGGGCTCAATTCCCAGTGCCTCCTAAAGAAGATGAGCAGATACCACAACCAGAAGACACTGCAACAAGCAGGGGGTAGAAGTGACTCAAATGGTTGGGCACTCACCTCCCACATGGGAGGTCCCAGGTGCCTCCTAAAAAAGATGAATAGACAGATAAAGGAGCCACCAGGGGAGGGCAGAACAAAAATAATAAACAGACAAAAAATCCCATCATAGTACTGGCATAAAGATAGACATATCAATCAGTGGAACAGAATTAAGAGTCTAGAAATAAGTCACACTCATCTCCTCAATCAACTGTTGTTTTTGTTTCCACTCCTGAGATGACTCCTTTGTGTGCTCATTGTTTTGCTCATTGTCTGCTCGTCTTCTTTAGAAGGCACCAAGAAGCAAACCCAGGACCTCTCATGTGGGAGGCAAGGACCCCATTTTACTCCACAGCCCACTCAACAACACAGACTCACAGAATTAGATGGAGCTTCCATGTCACCCACCACCCACAGGCAGCCAGCATCGTGGAGAACTTTAATGGCCATTTGTATTAGTCAGCGAAAGAGATGCTGATGCTAAGTACTAGAAATATTTTGGCTTATATAAAGGGTATTTATTTGGAGTAAAAACTTACAGTTACAAGGCCTTAAAGAGTTCAGCTCAAGGATACTTCCTCACCAAAATTCTGTTGCCATGTGTTGAAGCAAGATGGCTGGTGAAGTCTGTGAGGGTTCAGCCTTTGTCTTTCCTCTTAAGGCTCCATGGGGCCAGCTTCTTCCTATCTCAGCTGTAGCTTGGCACAGGACTCGGGTGCTCTGTCCTTTCTTGGTTTTCTTCTTAAAGCAATTTTCCCTTTCATCTCTTCCATCCATGTCCCTCTTAGTCCAAGCTAACAGTGGTTTTGTTCATATAGCTCTCTCAAAAATCTTGTTGGTTTAATGCTAGAAACAGGGGTCCAAGACATTAGACAGTAAAACTTCCCACAAGTCTTTCCTGGATAGCTGCATTTTCAATCCTGACTTACAAGTTCCAAGTTTAGTTAATTCCTCAAATAGGGCACTATCATCTGGGAACTTGATTTCCAGAGGCTTGGAATTTCCAGAATCAGTTTCTGTTTTCCTTGTACCCAACAATTCAGTTATCAGCTTATCTCTTTTCTCTTACATTTTGCTGTAAGCTGCAAGGAGATGCCAGGCAGCATTGCCCACACTTAGTTTGAAAATCTCCTTGGCCAAATATCCAAGATCATAGTTTTCAAAGCTTTCCATACAACATTAGGAGCCAATCTTGCTAAGTTCTATGTGACTTTAAAACACAGATCGCCTTTCCTCCAGTTTCCAATAATTGTTTCATCATTTACTTCTAGGGCCTCATCAAGACTCTCTTTAGTGTCTGCATTCCTCCTAATAGTCTCTTCAAAGAAATCTAGGCCATTTCTTTCAAGCATCTAACAATTTCTCCAAAAAGTATCCCTTACCCACTTATAAAACTGTTCAGGCATTTTGGAAATTGCAAAAGCATGACCCCACTCTTAGTACCAAATTCTGTATTAGTCAGCCAAAGGGGTGTTGATGTAAACTACCAGAAGTATGTTGGCTTTTATAAAGGCTATTTATTTGGGGTAAAAGCTTACAGTTACAATGCTCTAAAGGGTCCAACTCAAGGTTACTTCCCCAACAAACTCTGTTGCCATGTGTTGAAGCACCAATGGGTGGCAAAATCTGCAAGTGTTCAGCTTTCCTCTTTTCTCTTAAGGCTCTGTGAGCCCAGCTTCTTCTGATCTCAGCTGTAGGCTGGCATAGTGCTCAGCTGCTCTGTTCTCTTTAGCTGCAAACTAAAAATCAGGTGAATGGCTCCTCTCTTCTCAGGGCCGCAGTATCAAATTCCTCTTCTATGTCTATAAAGCTCTCTCTCCTTTCTTGCATGTCTTTTTCTTTGTTTTCCTTGAGTGGGTGTCCATTTATATATCCCACCAAGGGAGTGGGGACTCAACTCTGAGTTGCCCTGATGAGGTTGAATCAAAGCCCTAATTCTAACATAATTTAATCAAAGACATCTCAGCTGAATCTAATACAATCAAAGGGTATCCCACCCAGAATAGATTAGTTTACAAACGTAATCTCTTTTGGGGGTTCATAAAAATCTCAAACTGCCACACCATCTGATAAAGGAACTTTAATTTCTACACCCTGACAACTGTTACTGAAAGAACTCTAATCTTACTTAGGCCCTCGGAAACCTGAACCCAGCAGTTCCCCAGAAGGGAAACATGACCTTATCCTGCTTCCTAGCACAGGGAGGGACGAGGGTCAAGGAAGAACCCAGGTTTTGCTGTGCATCTGCCCTTAAATCCAATAGCATGAGGACTGGCCCTGAAAGGGGAACCAGAGACACACCCATGGACTGATTCTCACATACAGGAAGATAGTGGGTGATGCCTACCCCTGGTTAGTCCAGCAGTTTGCTTAGGAATGGTCACAGGACACCATAAAAGAATTCTGACAAACCCCACCTCTCAATATGGGTGGAAGTGGGCTGAAAGATATAGGCAAGGCACTGAGGTCAATAGAAAAGGTGTGGCTATACTTTAGGACAAAGGGTAGAAAGACTGCATGGCCTTAATAGGAAAAAATAAGTTATTGCAAATAGGTCAAGTAAAATGTCCACAGGACATGGTTGCACAACTGCCCTATCAATACTAGTTACTGCTCCTCTCTCTGTATTTGACCCAGCATCACCTGGAAGGAAAACCCCTTTATCTAGCTGACCTAGGATATCATGGCAGCAGGGAATCTGACTGACTACTGGATCTGCCAGCTGATGCCTCACTCCCTCATTCCTTTTTGCCAAGCCCAGATTGACTCTCAAGAAGCTGATATTCCCTCCCTCTCATGTGAACCAACATCAGGAAGTCCTTCATTTATGCACTGCAACAAAGCTAACGGCACAGCTGTTGGCTGTGCACTCTTCTTTTCCATACCCTGGGCAACGTGTCAGAATGCAACAACTTCCCATGTAATGGAAATGGCAAATATTTCAGCATCTTTCCAATTTAGTCACCAAAAAACTCATGACATACAATCTGTCAGCCACCTTGGCTAAGCAGAAATCATTAGACTCGCTAGCCAAAGTACTGTTTAATAATCACATCGCCTTAGACTTCCTAGCCCAACAAGGAGACGTGCTATTGTTAACACCTCCAACACCTCCAGCTAAACGTGGTTAATGTCTCAGGGCAGGTGGAAGGGGTGACTAAAATCCACCAGCAAGCCCACGGCCTGCAAAGTGTACAGATTCTCTGAGGGATCTCTTCAGCTGTCTCCCAGGGGTGGAGGGAGCGTGGGTGCAAGCACTACCTCAGACAAGCCTGAGCTCCCTGCCTGGAGTGGTGCTATGCAGAGGTGAAGCCCTCCTAATGGGCTGCAGCCACTGGAATTCCCAAAACTTTACTGCTAACATTGTTGAGAGCCACAGGCCAAAAGTCCGACCCATCTCCACTTTCACGTCCCAGGTGGAGGTGGGTTTATATTCTAGGAGATGATGCCAAAAAGGAGGCTAGACCTGGTCGAGAGGCTGACCGGTGGACTCCTGGGGAAGTCACTGACTCTCAGCAGCCATCCCTCAGCCCTCGCTTACCCCACGCCTCCTCTTCTACTATGTGAGGATGTCTCAGTCTGTTTCCATTCTTACAGCCCCAGGGGAGATGTTGAGCCTGATGAAACTGGAAACTTAGTCCTAGGTGCTCATCAGGGCAGGAATTCTCAACCGCAGGGCCTTCCCCCCTGGGGTGGATAAATACTCAGTCCTCACCAGCACACATTTCCCTCTATCCTCCAGCGTGCAGTGGGGCGAGCTGAGCTGCCATCTGCCAACCCTGACCCGAGCAGTTGGCCTCCCTGGAGACCAGCCAAGCAGGGATCTCGTCCCCTGCTCTTTGGGCCCTCTGTGCTGTTTAGGTAATAAAGTGGTCGCTTGCAGCACATTTCTGCTGTGCTCCCACAGCACACCGACGGGCAACCTGCTCCACGTTGGGGTCTCCTCAGGCAGCCTCTCGGCCTCCACCCTCCCCCTGCCAGCAATACCCACGTGGGGGATTTCAGCACTTCCAACTCCTGACTTGGTCTCCCTGAGTCAGCTCCTCTCCGCCCCGACCCACTTGACCCACCTGGCCATGCAGTGTGTTCTCGGGGCTTGGCTTCTCCTTGTGGTGCTTGGCGTCCATGCAGACGTTGAGAAGCCCGGTCCTGTCCCGCGTCGTCCTGGGCTGGGCGCCCCACACTGGGAGCGCTGACACCAGAAGGAGCAGCAGCCGCGTTGTCATCAGTGAGGCCATGTCTGTCCCTGAGGGAAGAGCTGGGGTCAGAGGCACCAAGGAAGAAGGGAGGCTGCCAGGTGTGGGAACAGCCCCAGGTGGTGGAGCCTGCACTGGGCAGCCTGGGGCAGGTCCCGCCCCATCCAGGCCCAGAGAGGGGGAGGAGCACAGCCTGCTCCTTCCTTCTGGTGGGAGGCTCCTTGAGGTTAGATGAGGGGTCAGGAGAGTTCGCAGGGGGCTCCCTGCCCTCTCCCCTGGGCTCTTCCCCACAGTGTGGGGGTGGGTAATGCCCCGTCGGTGGAACCTGTGCACCCCCCCCCCCCAGGAGAAGAGGCTCAGCCTGCAGTCCAGTGCCCTGGCGTGGAGGGAGAAGTTCTCTTCTTGCTGAGACAGCCCCGTCCTGAGCCTCACTCCCTTCCCCAGATGGTCTTCAGGAGTGAACGATGCAAGTAAGGGATGGGTTTTGGGAAAAGACAGAAACACCAAGGAGGTTGCTATAGGTCCACATCCCTTACCTCAAATCCTTGGAGTCAAATGTTTTAGAGTTAAATTATTTTTAATACTTTTATAAAGGCAGTATTTTAAAAAGGGCATATGATTTACATGCACCCAATAATTGAGCACACATTCTGGGTGAAATATTCAAACTAGTGGCAAAAATCACCCAGGAAACAATTTAAATACAGTCAATCAGCTATCCCCAACTCCCCATTCTTACACCCTCTAACTTCCTCATTGTTAAGCAACTGCTTATATTAACCATGTTAGGTCGTATTCTTCAATAACCAATGAAAATTTTCTCTGGATTTTGCGCCCTTGTTCTCTGTATAAGAGCCTATTGCTGGGGAGTGGGTGTGGCTCAAGCAGTTGCTTGAGCACCTGCTTTCCACATGGAAAGTATTGGGTCTCTCACTCCTGGTACCTCCTAGGAAAAACCAAACAACAAACAAATGAAAAACCAATGCAGGGGTGCCAATGTGGCTCAGTGGTTGAGTGCCATCTTCACATATACGATGTCCTGGGTTCAATCCACCCCCCCCCCCCATACCTCATAAAGAAAAGCCTATTGTTCTCTTCATGCTGTGGAGGAACTCCTCTGGAACACCTACCAATTGAAATTTCTCCAATCCATGAATTGTTTCAGTAAGGTTGGCTGTGATATAATCATATTTTTCTCATTTTAAAAAAAGATTTATTTATTTATTTATCCACACCCACCCCC
The DNA here is from genome assembly GCF_030445035.2 of Dasypus novemcinctus. NCBI lineage: Eukaryota > Metazoa > Chordata > Mammalia > Cingulata > Dasypodidae > Dasypus > Dasypus novemcinctus. The sequence goes on along the minus strand of NC_080682.1, from coordinate 102,464,274 downwards.
TCCCTTCCCTGCTCTCTGCTCTCTGTGTCCATTCACTGTGCATTCTTCTGTGTCTGTTTGTCTTCTCTTTAGGCAGCACCAGGAACTAATCCTGGGACCTTCCAGAGTGGAAGAGATGTACATAATCTCTTGCACTACCTCAGCTCCCTGGTCTACTGTGTCTCTTATTGTCTCTCCTCTGTGTGTTTTTTGTTGTGTCATCTTGCTGCGTCAGCTCTCTGCTTGGGCCAGCTTGCTATGCAGCCCAGCACTCCTGTGTGGGCCAGCTCTCCACATGGGCCAGCTTGCTATGCAGCCCAGCACTCCTGTGTGGGCCAGCTCTCCACATGGGCCAGCTTGCTATGCAGCCCAGCACTCCTGTGTGGGCCAGCTCTCCACATGGGCCAGCTTTCCTCGCGGGCCAGCTTGCCTTCACCAGGAGGCCTGGGAATCAAACCCTGGTTCTCCCATATGGTAGATGGGAGCCCAATTGCTTGAGCCACATCCACTTCCTCTCATTTTTTTTAAGTGAAAAGAATTCCTTCATAGTAACATCTCCACAATAGGGTACACACAGAGGGTAATTAAAATGCACAATTATGCCATGACTTTTTTTTCTTTGGTGGCTTCAATGAGATGGGCCCATGATGGAAATTGGAGTCGCATCCTGCAAGATGGGCCGACAGTTCTCCCTAAAGCACCACTTCTTGGCAGCATAACAGGGCAAGTGCAATTAACACATATTATCAAAGAATATAGGTCATGAAGATGGCAAATGCAACTTTACCCAAGAGCCTTAAAATGTTTCCCAAAACTAATAAATCCAAAATCCTACTTAGGCTAAGACAAGCCAGTTGCTGAGGAAAAAAATTTTGCTCAAGTTTTTATTTAATACCTGTGTTAAAAATCCTGATCAGAAATGAAAAGCCTTTGGTTCCAGAGCATCCCAGCCTCATTTTGTCTATAGGGACGCCCGGCAGGGACTCCGTGGCCTGGGGCCTGGCACCAGGCACAGAGGCTCCCGGCAGCCGACCCACAGCCCCTGGGCCCCTCCCACGGAGCAGACCTTCTCGAGGCTGTGAGGCCACCCAAATCCTTTGACTTGTGGGAGAGGACCTGTCTCTCACACCACTGGTGACCTGGTGACCTCCTCAAATGCTTGGGATTCATTTCCCACACCTCCTCTCAGTCTCCCTGCCACTAACCCGTTCTCCACACAAGAGTCCTGAAAGCTCGTGCACTTTCCCTGTTCAAAAGCTTGCTCTGCCTCCAGTGCCCCCATCATCCTCCAGGCCCTAGGTGGCTGCAGGGCCTGAGTTAACTACCGTGGGCTCAAATGAGCCTGGAATGGAATTCCCACCCAGCTTTCCTCTCTGCCCCTGGCCCACCCTTCCAAAAGCCTTTATTCTGTACCTTACCTACTCCCATTTTATTTTATTTTTTTAAGATTTATTTTTTATTTATTTCTCTTCCCTTCCTGCCCAACCCCCCCCCCCAAGTTTTCTGCTCTCTGTGTTCTGTGACAGCTTGTATTCTTGTCAGTAGCACCCGAAATCTGTGTCTCTTTTTGTTGCATCATCTTCCTGTGTCAGCTCTCCATGTGTATGGTGCCATTCCTGGGCAGGCTGAACTTTCTTTCGCGCTGGGCAGCTCTCCTTATAGGGCACGTTCCTTGCACGTGGGGCTCCCCTACACAGGGGGACACCCCTGCGTGGCAGGGCACTCTTTGCACACATCAGCACTATGTGTGTGCCAGCCCACCACATGGGCCAGGAGGCCCTGGGTTTGAACCTTGGACCCTCCCATGTGGTAAGTGGATGCTCTACCGTTGGGCCAAATCCACTTCCCCATTTTAAGTCCTTCTCTTACAGGCTAACTCCTTCACTTCAGTACTCGATTATCCCTCCACGGGTCCATTCACTCACTCTCTAAGGAGAGCTAAGGCAACCAAGGCCCTCAGGGTGGGCCTGTCAGGGATTGCAGCTCTCTGGCTTCCTTCTGCTAGACCTTGGTGGGGAGGGGGGAAATGCTCAAATACCTTGCCTCTTAGTTTCCGCATCTGAAGAGTAAATGTAGAGAAAGACCAACCATCTGTGGAATCAGTGGGGCAGTGATTGAAAGACGTGCCCAAAGTCACATACAGAGCAGAGACCACCTACGCCTGACTCTGGGCCCTCAAGTCCAGAGCTCCTGCAGCTTCGCCCTCACCCTGCTGTGCCAAGGCTACCCCGGGGCAGCTGACAAGCATGCTCAGGCAGGGTCTGAGGAGGCCCTTCCCCTGCCTCTAGTCTGGCTGTGTCTGGTTTCTGGGGCCAGAGGTTCTTTCCCTCTTCTTGTGACCTAGATCACTCTGCAAGTGCCACCCCATCTTCCTAAACTCAGCTTCAGAGCTTGGTGCAACTGTGACCAGCCCCTCCCCACCTCAGGGTCCTGCACAGGAAGAGCTGAGAACTCTGTGCTGACTGAAAAGCAAGAGCCCTGCCACGGGCACTAACCTGTGGTTTGACCTTGGGCACGCCCTGCTCCCGGTCTGGGCCTCAGTTTGCCCTTCTGGATACTCTGGGGTTTAGGCACAGAGGAGCCTCCCAGCTCAGCCAGGGCTTTAGCACATGCCCCAGGTGTGACTCCTCTGATGCAGGGGCGGGCAGCGGCTTACCTGGGAGAGGAGGAGGCTCTGTGTGTGGCTCAGGCTTCTACTCTGCATTCCCCTCCAGTATTCCAGGGGAGGACTGCAGTTTAGTGGATTCGCAGGCAGGCAGCGGGTCAAGCAGTAGGAATGGAGCCTGGTTGGAGCCTGGGATCAGGTGAAGGCCACTCAGCTGTCAGTTATTGCACCTGGGCACCAGCCAGGCCTCCATGGGAGGCGGATTACTAGTGCAGGACTAAGGCCAGTCCCGAGCCCCACTTACTGCATTTTCTGCCAAAGGCTCAGCTCTGATAAAATCTTGCAGCCTGGACTGGTGGGATCCTTTGAGATAATGCAGTCCACTTTCAGCTGCCCTCTCTGGTTTATCAGATGAGAATGAGGCCCAGAGAAACAGGGCAGATTTCCAATTCCCAGCCAGATGCAGAGCAAAAGGAGTTCCCAAGTCCACAAGCTCAAGAGCCACCAATGCTTCCAGTCCCTCCAGCCCCAGGTGTCCCCACCTCCAGCAGGAAAGTCATCAACTTTCCCAATCCTTTGTCCAGAGTCCTGGTTGTCCGAAGGCCTCACCCCTGGCCTGCCAGGCCCCCTCTCACTACCCAGGACAGGGGATCCTTTCTGCTGCCTCTGGCCAGAGTCTGGGCTAATTCATTCTTCCACCCAGGCTCTCCCCGTGCCAAGAGCAGAAGCCCGTAGACGAGGGTGAAGCTGCTGGTGGGAAAGGGGGAAGGAGCAGCTTTTGGGGGGATGAAATGGAGCTCCGTTTTGTTGAGGAGCCTGTGTGAGCCCTGGGGGTGGGGGGGGAGATGGTTGCGGGGATTCAAGTTTAGGGGAAGAGTCCATTGGGCGCCAGTGTGGGAGCTGTCAGCAGATGTGTGGACGGCAGGGGAAGCGCGGGCAGGGAGGGGGTCCAATGCCCTGGGGAACGCGACAGGCCTGGGCCCATGGGACCCTTGATGGTGAGGTGGGGTGGGCGTGGGGAGACCAGGAGCCAGAAGAGACAGTTGGGTCACTGGGGGGACGTCAGCCTGGCAGCAAAACTAATGGGCCTGCAAAGAGACCCCACCTTGTGCCCAGCTTCCCTTCTCTGCACTGAGACTTACTTGAATCCTGGGACAACCTGGGCCAAATCCCCTGGTGATCCCAGCTGGGGGCCTTCCCATCTCCCTCCTCTTTATAATCCCAACTCAGCTGGCTGCTTGGAGGGAGATAGGCTAAGTGGCCAAGAATGTGTGAAGGGCAGGAACTTCCCCAGCTGGGACCCGCCCCTGCTCCTCCCCTCCCCACCCCCAGCCCCTGGGGGCTGGTCATTAACTGGACATTATGGCCCCTCCACTGTGGGTGAGCCAGGACCGCAGACCTAGAAGGCTTCAGAAGGATTGACCAGTGAATGGGAGCTCAACATTTGACCCTCAGGTGGGGCTAGTCCAAGCCCTTCTTTAGGTCTTTCAATTGGAATGAAAAATCACTGGGGCATGCCCCTTCCCACCTACTCATCCCCAAATTATTTACAAGACACAAGACCCGCATGCATCTGTCCATCAGAATACATTTTCAGGAGAATCCCAGGGTCCCTTGTTGGATCAGGAAGCAATGACCAGGGCATGGGCTGAATCTGCTGCGAGGCCCCCTCACCTGAGAGACCTGAGCTGAGCTGAGCCTCGGTCCCCCAGGTTGGGTGCAGGGCAAGGCCGAAGGCTGGGCTGTGCCGTCCAGATGTCCAGGTGCCAGCAGTGGGAGCCAGCTCAGCCCAGGAGCGGGGGTGGCATCGGGGCCAGGCTGGGCGGGAGAGGTCGGGTCCCGGGGAGCACAGCCCCAGCTCCACTGCCGCCACATTTATGTTTGCGGCGCAGAACCTGGCCACCTCCTTGGCTGGGCTGTCCTGGGCGGGGGGAACCACATCTGGATGCAGCGGCCGCTCCCTCGGCTGTAGTCGCTGACCTTGAGGAATGATTCCTCGCACAGGGTGGCAGGTGTGTGGAAGCAGGACTCATAGTGTGGCCCTGGCTGAGCACTCGTTAATCCACAGGACCCTTCGCTTCTGGGCCAGCCCTCATCTCTTCCAACCCCTCCCCGTACTCCCATCGACCTCCCCCACTCACCTGAGGTGCAGTTCCAGCCCTGGTGCCAGCTGCTCTTGCAGGTGTAGGAGGAGCGGTGGTCCTCCCACCTGTGCTGACTGTCTTCTTTGCACAGGGGCACATTCAGGAGCCACTCTTGGCACCAGCTCTGGTCCTCCGGGGAGGGAGGTGGAAAGGAAGGGCTCCCCTCAGCCAGGGATGTTGGCAGCTTCAGCCTTGAAGGGACCCAGAGTTGGGGAGGGGGAGGTTGGAGATAGTGCCTCTTCTACCTTCAGACCAAAAGCCCCGGGACCAAGCCCTCATTGCAAGTGGTTGGCAGGCTCTACCTCTGCCCTGTTGCACGTTTGTGGGGATGGCACTCAAACCTGCTGAATCCAGGGCCCAGTGTGGGTGAGCACTTGTAGAGACAGGTGTCTTGGAGGAAGTGGCACTTGCCGGCGGGCTCCATCTTGCCACAGTGGTTCCACCTGAATTTGTGGAGGCTGCCTTGGGCAACTCCTGGCTGGTGTTGACCAAGCAGCAGGCGTTCTTCCGGCAGGGACTGCACTGGGGCTGGGCAGGGGAGCTGGAGGGTAAGACACAGGACGAAGTCCCTTCCCTACCCCAGCCTTCTCCTCCCTGTAGTTTTGGCTCCCCAGCCCCCTGGGTCATCCAGAGAAACATTTGCCAGGGAGGACCCCTCTATACCAGGCTCTTGAGGAGCCCCTATCGGGAGGAGTATTGGCTTTTAATAGAGAGTAAACAGAGGGGCTGTGGGAAACGAGGGGAGCCATTATTATAATTATACATCTCTTAGCAGTTTATGAAGTTAATTTTATGTTTTTTAGTTATTTATGTTATTCATTTTGCATCTGGCCAATATGTAGTGAGTGCTTATTTTATATGTCAGGTACTGTGCTAGGGCCTGGGAATATTGCAGTGACCAAAACAGATAAAAATCTCAGTCTAGACGGAGCTCATGGTTTTAGTCATGGGTGGAATGGAGATGATAATTTTAGGCACAGAAAACAGCAGGTGCAAAGGTCCTGGAATTTTTGTACTTTATCTTCTTTAAAAAAAAAAAAAAAGAACAGTAAAAAATCACCGTTGTCCCAATTTACAGCATTTAAGTAAACTGTATCCCTGATAAAGGGTGGGATTAAGATTTTAACTCAGGACAGGAAGGAAAGAAAGCTGGCTCCAGCTTGTGGTGGGAGGTGAAGGCCAAAGGGTCTTGGCTGCTTCTCCCAGGGCCTGGCACACCAGGTTAGGGGACTCCAGATGCCTCCTGAAAGCAGAGGGAAACAAAGGAGCTTTAGCCTGCACGTGGGCATATGCATGGACCTGACTAAATACGGGGAGGTTACCCCAGAAAGGTAAATTCAAGGCAAGTAAGACAGGTGGAAGTGGTGGAAGTTTCTGTTTAGAAATCATTCTGGGCTGCGACCCGGAAGAGCCAATGTGTGGGGTGATCATGAGCCAACTGCTTCAACTGTTTGAGAAAAACTCTAGCTTCCAGGGTCAAGGGAGATGTGGCAGATCTGGGCACCCAGGAGAACTGTAAGGAAAACCCCCTGGGAAGCAGCAGCACGTACCTACCCCTCTCTGACAACCTGGCCCATTCCCACTGCTGGCCGGCACAGAACATGCTCCTGTGCAGGCTCTTCCTTGGATCCCCAATTCTGGATCATCCTGCAAGACCCCATCTGTGTCGTCCCTGACCTGCAAGCCGGATCACTGGTTGCTGCCTCCAAAAGAGCCAACTGGTAGACTGAAAAGCACCAACCCACTCCCTGGACGATGATAGGGGCTTAACGCAAGTGGCCCGTGTCACTCAGAATTATAATCATCTATCTCCCTCTTGGCTTAGAGGAAGTTCTCTAGAAGTATTTCAAAAGCAGACAAAATGTTGGAATTGACTCAGAAGTCACGGTGCTGCTTGGGCTGCCCTCTCTTCACTTGGAGCCCTGGTGCGCGGCCATGCCACCGTCTCTCCCAGGGACCAGCAGCAGCCCTCTGACAATGTGAAACCTCGGAGCCAGAAGGAACGAAACGCCTGTGTCTCATGGGCCTGGAGTTTGAATTCAATTTCCCTTTCCCTGAGCTGCGTTAGCAGCCTTGCCTGCAAAATGGGGACATGCACTTTACTTCCCCTACTCTGTGGGTAGCCGCATCCTTGGCCCTGGCCACACCGGCTTCCTGCCCCTGCTGGAGCTCCCGCTCTCCAGGCCTGTGCACATGCTGCCCACTGCCAGGCTGCCCTGTCCTGCTCTGTCTTCCTAGAAAATTCTTACTCGTCCTCCAAAGGCCAGGCCCATGTCCCCGTTACTGGGAAGCCATTGCAGTGACGCTTCACCACCTGATGGGATGCAGGACCCACCTCCCGGTCTACGTTGCCTTTCATCTCCTTGCGCTGGCACATAATTAACATTTGGCAACGTACCCCAGACCCTCTCCCAGCTCCTGCTAATAACAGGCCTTTCAATTCCCACATGTGCCTGTGCCCACTCGGGGCCTCAGTTGGAAGAAGAGAATGCCACCCACCTGCCACGCCGACCCTGTGGACACACTCACTGACATGGCATACGGAAAGCACGTGGCTCATAGTGGGTGCTAGACAAATGGCCCCCCCATTATTGCAGATTTGGTGGCCTCCTGGTCAGAAGGCCCCTCACCCATCCCCTGCCTCCACCTCCCCCCACAGCTGAGCCCTAACTTCTTCTCTGTCAGGGTCAACCTCTTTCTCCCACCCAGACCCCACTCCCTGCCTCCTGGTCATGCAGATTGTCCTCAGGGCCCGGCTTTGGCTTGTGGTACTTGGCATCCGTGCAGATGTTGAGCAGGTCTGTCCTGGCCCGAGGAATCCTGGGCTGGGCACCCCATGCAGTGACCACCAAAGCCAAACGCAACATCGTGCCATCTGCCAGGACGTGTCCACCTGTCCCTGTGGGGGTGCCACAGTCAGAGGAGAGCAAGGCCTGTGGAGAGGCCTTGAATTTTGCTCAGGTCTCCTGGCCTCCTCCCAAGTCCAGATCTTCTGCCCTCCCCACTCTGTATTTTCACTGATGTTAAGAGAGATGAGCACAGGGCAGCTGAGTCAGAGCATAGGGGAGGACAGAAATGAGAGCAGGAAAAAACAAGATGCAAATGATTTATCTGATTTGATGCCATTTATGTACATTTCAATAACAAGGATAGCACAAAACAATGTTACATATCAGTTATGGATACTGTACTTGTGTTTGAGAAGTATAAACAGATTCCTGGTGTACTTCGGAGAAATTCTATGCATTTATGACATAGATCCCATCTTTGTACACAAATGGTAGCATACTGTTCTACAGTTTGCTATTTTAGGTAATTTCATGATACATCTGTTTTTTGTCATTGCTGTTGTTGTTTTAACTTTTTTTTAAATTGAAGTTAATAGATCACAAAGAATACATCTGTTTTTTGTTTCTTTGTTGAGGTAATGGAGGCTAGGGATTGAACCTCGTATATGGGAAGCCAGCACTCAACCACTGAGCCACATCGGCTTCCCTGAGTTGGTTTCTTCATTTGTTTTTTTGCTTTTCAAGAGACCCTGGGAACCAAACCCAGGACCTCCCATGTGGGAGGCAGGAGTTCAGCTGCTTGAGCCACATATGCTCCTAATACATCTGTTTTGTTTTCATTTTTGTTTTTGTTTTTTTTTCCTTTTTTTTTTTTAAATGTTACATTAAAAAAATATGAGGTCCCCATATACCCCCTCACTCACCCCACTCTTCCCACATCAACAACCTCTTTCATCATTGTGGCACATTCATTGCATTTGGTGAATTCATTTTGAGCACTGCTGCACCGCATGGATAGTGGTTTACATTGTAGTTTACACTCTCCCCCAGTCCACCCAGTGGGCCATGGCAGGACATACAATGTCCAGCATCTGTCCCTGCAGTAACACCCAGGACAACTCCAAGTCCTGAAAATGCCCCCACATCATATCTCTTATTCCCTCTCCCTACCATCAGCAGCTACCGTGGCCACTTTCTCCACATCAATGCTACAATTTCTTCCATTACTAATCACAATAGTTCCATAGTAGAATATCAGTAAGTCCACTCTAATCCATACTCTATTCCTTCAGTCTGTGGACCCTGGGATGGTGATGTCCACTCCCCCTCTATATCAAGAGAGGGCTTAGATTCCACATGGATGATGGATGTAATTCTCCTGCTTGCAGCTATAGGCACTCTTGGCTCCCTGGTGTGGTAGTTGACCTTCTTCACCTCCCTATTAGCTGGCCAGGGTAAGTCCAATAAACCAGATGGTAGGAGTTACAAGTCTGCTGAGGCTCTGGGCCTGGCTGTCACATGGACAGTCCAGAGATTCACGTCTCCTGAGTATACACCAACCCCAGTGCCAACCACAGGTCCGGTAAAAGTAACAGAAGAGGCATGTGTAGAAAGGTCATATCTGAGTCCAACTCCATCACACTCAGGAACACGAACTCCAAAGTAGGGCCCACTGAAAAGGCACTGAACTCCAGAGCCATCTGCCATGACCATAAAACTTGCAGGTCTCTGTAGCCCTCAGGAGAACCAGTACCTGGACTTCTATCTACTTTGGCTGTCTCTGGGACCCTGCTGAGGCATGCGTAAGCATTACCCCTCTGATGACCTCCCGACTCTTTTCTGGAGACTCATAACTATATAAATTCATTTGTCCTTTCCATTTCCCCCTTTTATCCAAAGTCATAAAGCAGTTTTTAATACCTGATATTACATGTAGGCTGACATATTCTGCTGGTCTGAGTTGACCCTTTTATTCAAGGTCTTTTTCTAGTTACATCATCAGCTGGTGCTTGGTAGTAATCCCTTGGTGGCAGGGAGGCTCATCCCTGGGAGTCATGTCCCATGCTGGGGGAAAGGTAATGCATTTACATGCTGAGTTTGGCTTAGAGAGTGACCACATTTGAGCAACGTGGAGGATCTCAGGAGGTAACTCTTAGGCACCCTGCAGCTCTAGGCCTAGTTCATATTTCAGGCACACAGGCTCATAATTGTAGCCATCAGTATCAAGGGCTCATTGTTGCACCACCCGTCTTTATTGGTTTTTGCCATTGCACTTGGAGGATTGTTGCTGTTTCATTGGGAAATGTGATAGAGCTCCCCTGGCTAGGAACTCAGCACTCCCTCAGTTGTCATGTTTAACTGAAACCACTATGAAAATATCCAAACATTTTTATGTACCCTGTATACAAGCCCTGGAGAACTCTCTGCCAACCATGTGCCCCCTATCATTAACACCCCACACCAGTGTTCCTCCCCTGCCATAGTTGAACCTCTCTGTAATCCAAAACTTCTTTAAAAATGAAGCCTAATATATTGCCAGGTTCCATTAATAGTAAAACGGAATATAGTGATAGGTTTAAAGGTTAGATATAGAATACATATTAATTTAGAAAAATTAAATAAAGTAAAAATAAGTTGGGGTATCAAAAAATGAAAAAATGAAAAAGCTTTGTTTTGACATTTTGCCTTTCATCACTGCTATAGGTGTTGCCCTGTATGTACAGTGGCAAGGCAATTTCTTCCATTTATTCCTCAGTGCCTACATCCTTTCTTTTTTTTTTTTCTACTTATTATATTTGTCTTCACAAAAGTTTTATATCACAGTAATTCACATATACAATATATGGTACTCCCACATATCCAATATCAAACTTTTGTCCCTTCCCCAGCAATGATCTTTCTACATGTTCATATTATAGTTGCTGCAGCTGATGTACAGACATTGAAACAATAGCTTTCAAACATGGTTCTATTTGGGTTTACATTATGGTTTATATTTTAGACTATATAATTTTCTAAATTTTTAGTTATGTTATGTTTTACATTATGGTTTACATTTTAGCCTATAGACTTTTATACACTTTTGGTGTAATTTAACATGTCCAAATCCATCCTTGCATTTACTCTTGTGGAACACTTCCATTGCCCCACGGTTATACCGATTCCATCTATTCAATACCTCTTTCTCCCTCCCCTCAGGGCCCACAGTGACAGTCAATCTTCATGACTTGAAGGATCATATTCAGGGATACTTGCAACAATGTTGAGGGCTTAATACATCTATTTTTGACAAAAGGAAACAAAAACCTCATGAACCCAAGTTACCTGTACTTATACCCATGAATCACACTGTCATGTCTGATAACACTTTTCGTTTGTTTTTAAACAAGTCATTTTTACTGATACATGTTAATAAAAGCATGCAATCCATCCAAAATGGTGTTTGGTATAACTACATAGTTTTGCATTCATTTCAATCAATTAGAGCATTTTCATTATTTCAATAATAATAATAAACACGAAACAAACAAGAAAATTCATTACCTATCAACTTCTTTATGTTTCCCCTGCTGTACACAGCTGCTATTTGTGGCTATTCTTGAACAATTATTTATTTATTTAGTTAGTTAGTTAGTTAGCATTTTATTGAGATATATTCATATACCATACAATTGATCCAAAGTGTATAATCAGGGAAGTGGATGTGACTCAAGCAATTGGGCTCCCGTATTCCATATAGGAGGTCTAGGGTTCAATACCCAGGGCCTCCTGGTGAAGGCAAGCTGACTCGTGTGGTGAGCTAGCCCACACAGAGTGCTGGCCTGGGCAGAGCACTGCCCCTGCAGGAGAGTTGACCCACACAGAGAGCTGGTGCAGTAAGATGACACAAGAAAAAGAGACACAGAAGAGAGACAATAAGAGACACAGCAGGCGGTGAACTTGGCCCAGTGGTTAGGGCATCCATCTACCACATGGGAGGTCCGCGGTTCAAACCCCGGGCCTCCTTGACCCCTGTGGAGCTGGCCCATGCGCAGTGCTGATGCGCACAAGGAGTGCCCTGCCACACAGGGGTGTCCCCCCCGTAGGGGAGCCCCACGTGCAAAGAGTATGCCCCATAAGGAGAGCCGCCCAGCGTGAAAGAAAGTGCAGCCTGCCCAGGAATGGCACTACACACACAGAGAGCTGACACAACAAGATGACGCAACAAAAAGTCCCGTGCCGCTGACAACAACAGAAGCAGACAAAGAAGACACAGCAAATAGACACAGAGAACAGACAACTGGGGGCGGGGGGAAGGGGAGATAAATAAATAAATAAATAAATCTTTTAAAAAAAAAGAGAGACACAGCAGATCAGGGAGATGAGGTGGTGCAGGAGAATGAGCACCTCTTTCCCACTCCAGAAGGTCCCAGGATTGGTTCCTGGAGAAGCCTAATGAGAGTATAAGCAGACACAGAAGAGCACACAGTGAATGCACAGGAGAGCCGACAATGGAGGGAGGAGGGAGAAATAAATATATATATTTTTAAAGCATATTATCGATGCCTTTCAGTATAATCACACTGTTGGGCATTCATGACCACAAAAATTTTTAGAATTATTTCATTACTTCAAAAAGAAAAACTCTATACCCCTCAGCATGCCTTCCCCAGCCCTACTTATCGCTAATCTAATTTCATCTTTATAAATCGATTTATACTTACATTTTATATAAATGCAATCATGCAATATGTTACACAATATATTTAGTTCATAGTAACACAATCATACAGTATTTTTCCTTTTTTATCTGGCTTGCTTCACTCAACATAATGTCCTCCAAGTTCATCTAAGTTTCGTTTGACTTCATTTCTTCTTATAGCTGCATAATATTCCATTGTGTGAACACACCACAGTTTGTTTATCCATTCAATAGTTGATGGACACCTGGGTTGTTTCCAGCTTTTGGCAATCATGAATAACACCACTAGGAATATAGGTGTGCAGATGTCTGTTCGTGTCGCTGCTCTCAGTTCTTCTGGGTATACACCTAGTAATGGCTTTGCAGGGTCATGTGGCAAATCTATATTCAACCTCTTTCGGAATTTTCAAACAGTCCTCCTCATCGTACCATTCTACCTTCCCACCAACCGGGAATAAGTGTACTTATCTCTCTGCATCCTCTCCACCACTTGTAGTTCTCAGTCTTTTCAATAGTAGCTATTCTAAAAGAAGTGAAGTGATATCTTATTGTAGTTTTTATTCGCATTTCCATAATCATTAATGATGTTGAACACTTTTTCATGTGTTTTATTTTTTTGCCATTTGTATTTCTTCTTTGAACAAATGTCTATTCAAGTCTTTTGTCCATTTTTAAATCAGGTTGTTTTTCTTTTGCTTGTTGAGTTGTAACATCTTTTTACATATCATGGATATTAAACCCTTAGTCTGATAACACTTTAAAGTTACTTCTTTAGACCTTGTATGGTCTATAATTAATTAAAATACTCTCCATGACCAAACCCTATCATTAGCCATTACTTTTCAAAGTTAAGAAAGAAAAGTTCACTTTTTTCAGATTAGAAGTGCTCGATCCTTAGTCTTTCTTAAATCTTATTGCAGAGAGCAAAAGCCATACTAACCTAGGAAGATGAATGTACTGCTCCTGGTTTTGTTTATATAGTAAGTATAATGATGTTATTTCCCCATTATGATATTGGGAAAACCTCCAAACATTGTCATCATTAGCTTAACAAGGCGCCTCCCTTGAGCAGGGTGGGTGGTTTCAGTGTTCCTCACTCCCTGGCCCTGCCTCTGGTCATCTCAGTTGACAAGGTTAGTGTCTGGTGATGAGGGGCTGCCTCACTCTCCCCACCTCCCCGGAGCTCCACTACTGATGAATACTGGACCATAATCAGCAGCCCTCTGGCCTCCTTAAATCGTACCAGCCTGTGAAACTTGAATGTGTCTCTGGGTCTTAATGTTATTAAATGAAATAAAACAGTAGAGAGTTTCTATGGCTGAGAGATTTCAGATGCAGTTGGGAGGTCATTCTGGAAGTTACTCTTATGCAGGTCTCAGCCACATACCATAAACTGCCACAGCAAGCAGAAGCTCAGGCAACAATGTTCCTGAAAAACCTTAGGCCATTCAGATACCATAAACAAACCACAAGATAAAGAACTCAGTTATCTATTTAACCTGAAGGACATTTAGAGGTCCCCAAATAGCCACCAACCGCAAACAACCTGTGCGATCTCATTCTTTTCATTTAAAAACCCTTGCCTGGAAATGCCAAGAGGGGACACAGTTTGGGTTGCTATCTGAATCTGTGCTTCCCGAATAAGAATTCTAAGACCTCAGATAAATACCTTTATGGCCTTATAGCTTAGTGTGTTATTTCTGGGTTGACAAGTGTCTGCACTTCCTAAACAGGAATGTGCACCTATCTGCCCTCTCTTGGGATAGCAGAAAGCTCTGGCTTCTGGGCTTCTATGTTCTTGACTTATGTAGCATAAAAGAATTTAAGAACACACCGTAAAGTAGGCAAGGGAGTAAAGAGTTTATTAAGAAGTAAGAAAACGAGAAAAGTACACTAGCTGAGGCATGGACCCTGGGCGTGCTGCAGAGTGAGTTACCTGCCTGGGGCCCCAGCTGTTTTGAAGTCTTTCCTCCTTCCCCTTCATAATGTTGGGGGAGGGGCCCCAGCTGTTTGCTGTTCTGATTGGTTGACCCACCTGTCAGTTCCCAGGGAGCCAATGGCGAGGCCTTTGGAGGGTATCCACCGCTTCTCCTTGACCCTGAAAGGGATTCTTATTACAGATGGGATTCTCCTGGCGAGAGTTTCACAGGATCCCTCGAGAGGTTTCTGGGTGGGGTCGCACAGCCATGTGGTCTGTCGGCCATGTTGTACATTGGCCGTGTCATGTTGTCTGCCAGGCCTCAGCTGTGATCCAAGTCTTCCCTTTCCCGACACTAACCAGCCTCGGTTTGAAGGTGTATGTGAAAGTACTTTTTGCAGCCTACTAATCATTCATGTAAAAAATTGTACCTTGTAGTCATATGTGAAGAACTACTCTACTCCGGCAGAATACTAGGTGCTTTAATTACACTGTCATACCTTGTAACCCTCACAAGAGCTCTGCAGAGCTGGCATTATTTTTCCCAACATATAGATAAGGAGTCTGGGGAGCAGATGTAGTTCAGGTGGATGAGTGCCTGCTTCCCATGTATGAAGTCCTGGTTCGATCCCTGGCACTTCCTAAAAACAAAAACAAACAAGGAATCTGAGGCTCTGAGAGTTGGGTGAACTCCCAAGGTCAAACAGCTAGGAAGTAGAGGAGTCAGGATTCAGTCCAGGTTGGTGTGATTACAAAGCCCATGCTCTTTTCACTGTAATAGTGCTTCAAGATAGAGGATCTTGTTTTCCTGCCTCATCTCCAGCCAATATAGCTGAGAAATCACCCAGAAAATCAACACAGCCTATGTCTACATTACAGAACAGCTCTCAGGCCTCCCCCACCAGAAACCCCTTTGACTGCACAATTATTTTTGGTTCTGCCAAGTTTTGCTGAATCATGCAAATAGAAGAAATAAGATATTTAAGAAATAAGATTATCATTTCCCTACTCCAACCAGAGAGAAGATAAGATATTTCATCAGAAGTTCTTCCTAGTCATAGTATCAAGTAGGAATATGTATTAGTCAGCCAAAGGGGTGCTGATGCAAAATACCAGAAATTGGCTGGTTTTCATAAAGGGTATTTATTTGGGGTAGGAGTTTACAGATACCAGGCCATAAAGCCTAAGTTACTTCCTTCACCAAAGTCTACTTGGAGCAAGATGGCTGCCGACATCTGTGAGGGTTCAGGCTTCCTGGGTTCCTATGTTCCTGGGGCTTGCTTTACTCTGGCTTCAAGGTTCCTTCCTTTCTGGAGCTGCCTTCTCTTTCCTTTGCATGCTGACTTCCCAGGGCTCCAGGTTAAGTCTTCGGCATCAAACTCCAAAATCAAAACTCCAACATTAAAAGCCCCCAACTCTGTTCTTTGCCAACACCCTAATCATAACTTAATCATGCCCAGGTGCAGATCTGATTACAAGCATAATCCAATATTTCTCTTTGGAATTCATTAATTGTATCAAACTGTTACCAAATATAAATCACAAATTATGTAGAAAGGAAAAGCATCTTTTTTTAAAAAAAAATCTTATTTTAAAAGAGCAAAGCAAAAACACAAACAAGTAAATAAAAGCAATCCCTGCCTGGGCCAATGATGGCAGCATGTCAAGAACCAAGCTTTCCTGATCCATGAAATCTTGAAATATAATAAAAGAGTGCTGTCACTGATTTTATTTGCTTTTTAACTTTGCATTTTGAAATAATTTTAGACAGAAAAACTGCATAAAGTAGTAAAAAGAGTTCTCATATACTTTTCATCTAGATTCTCCAAATCTTGACATCTTACATAACCAAAGTGCAATGCTGGAAATCAGGAAATTAACACTGATGTGGTACTATTAAGTAATCTACAAACCTTATTACAAATTTGCCAGTTTACCCACCAATGTCCTGTTTCTGGTCCAGAATCCAATCTAGGAACCCACTAGATGTCATGTCTTCTTCTTTTTTATTTTTTCACTTTTATTCTTTTAAGCAATTTTATCCACACATTGTTCTTCCTTTACAAAGTATATGGTGATACGTAGGAAAATTAAAACTAATGTAACTTACAGATTATAGTTAACAGTACTATTGTAATATTTTTACAGTAATGGCAAAGATATATCAATTCTATGGGACAACAATAGGACAGTATAAAGGGAATGGGATTTTTCCTTTTGGAATAATGAAAACTTTCTAAAATTGACTGAGGTTTTAGCAGCACAACTCTGTGATGAATATGAGAGCCACTTAGTATACACTTTGAATGGATTATACAAAGCGTGGGACTAGATAACACAATGAATCCTGTGGTGGTTAATAGAACAAATATGAGAACATTCTCTTATGAACTATACCAAGTATATAATATTAATACAGAGTGTCATTAACTGGGAGGGTTGGGGGAAAAATACACCAAATGTAAGACATGGGCTTTAGTTAGTAGTAACGTTTTGACAATGTTCTTTCAGAGTTTGTAACCCCTGTTTCACAATAATGCAAGGTGTTAGTGGTGGGGTAATGTGTGGGAAGCCTGTATGATGATATACATGTTGGTTTTGTAAGTTCACAATTCATACTATACTTATTTTTTTTAGATGTTCATGCATGGATGATAAACTTCAATTTTAAAAAGTGAATGGGCCAGGCTTACAGCAGGACAACATGGTGCCAGTGCCTCATTCCCTTGTACTTTGCTTTCTCCACTTAACAAGATATGCCAGAGGTGGTTCCTGATCAGTGTACATAGATTTATGTGATTCTTTTTAATTGAATAGATGTATTGGCTTAAAATGGCTTCTACTCTTTCTCTATCACAGACCAGATAAAGTGGATATCCTTGTATATTCATCCATCTTTGGATGAACATAACATGAATGAATATAACCTATCTAGAGGATAAATTCCTAGAATTGGAATTGCTAATCGAAGGACACATAAGTTATTCATAAGTAATTCATTATTATTGAATTGCCCTCAATATACATATATATTAACAATGTGACTGTTTCCAAACCATCTCATCAATACAAATTCTTTGACCATGAAGCTTTTTTTTTTCCTCATTAAAGTTTGTTTATTTAATAGGTCTCAAAATTCTGTGGAAGATTTTTGGTCAAGTTGTTTCCATTTAAAATGTGCTGATTTTAAAAATGAATAACTTAACTTAAAACTGCCCCACAAAAACAAATGGTCCCCAAAACACTCCTTTCTTTCTGAAGGTTTTATGATGCATTGTTGTCATTAACCTGTCTTTTACTGTTAAACTTAAATGATCTATTAAGACAAACAGTTCTGAGACCATTCTTCCACCACTGATTAAGACTGGGATGGCGGATGTTGGGGATAATATTCACTTAGGCTTCTGAGCTTTCCTGGAAGACTTGGTGACCTTGCCAGCTCCAGCAGCCTTCTTGTCCACTGTCTTGATGACCCCCACAGCAACCATCTGTCTCATCTCATGAACAGCAAAACAACCCAGAGGAGAATAGTCAGAGAAGCTCTCAACACACATGGGCTTCCCAGGAACCATGCTTTGACCATGAACTTTTAAGCAGGGAACAGACATGATCCAATTGGCAGTCAAACAGTGAATCCTAGAGTAAATATCGACTATAGTTAGTAACATAATTATAAAAATGTTCTTTTATGAATTATAAACAAATGTACCACACTAATGCAAGATGTTACTAATACAGTGGTGAAAGGGAACATTGTATTTTATGCATGACTTTTCTGTAAACCTACAACTTCTCTAATTGAAAAAAAAACAAAAAACCACCCTGATTGTGTAGGCAAAAGTTGGGTAATGTAGACTAGTTAGGAAACTGCTTCAGGAGTCCAGGCCTGGGATGGTAGTGCTTTGAACCAGGAGCCTGGTGGTGAGGATTCATTCAACAAATAAGTTTTGATTAGTTATTGAGTACCTACTATGTTCTAGGTTGTTCTAAGTACTGGAGCTACAAAAGTGAACCAAAGTCCCTGCTCTCATGGAGCTGACATTCTAGTGTGTGTGTTTGGGGGAGAGGGGTGTGAATAAACAAGTAATATAATATACCAGATGGCTATGGTGCTCTGAAAAAAAATAAGTCAGGGCATAGGGGACAAAGAGTGATGTGGGGCTATTTGGTGTAGGGATGGCCTACGAGTTGATATTTGGGCAGAAACCATACTGAAGTGAGGGAGTGAGCCATGTGGTTATGGAGGGGGGTATGTTCCAGGTGAGGAAACAGTAAGCCCAAAGGCCTTGGGGCAGGACAGTCTTACTGCATTCCCGAAATAGCTGGGAGGTCCGTGTAACTGGAGATGAGTGAGCAGGGAGGGAAACGAGAGCGTGTGTCCCCACCAGCACCTGGAGGGCTCTATGGGGCAGACTAGGAAGGACTTCAGATTTTACTGTGAATTAAATGGAAATTTTAATTTTTTCAATACAGCAACTTCTCTTATCTCTAGGGGCAGGAGAAGCAAGAAAACAACATAGGGGTCTATTCGAACAGCCCAGGCTTGAGAAGAACATGATTTGAATTAGAGCTAGGTAGTAGCAGTGTAGGTGGAGTGAAGGGCAGGATTCTGAATGCATTTTTAAAAAACTTAATTTTGAAATAATTTCAAACTTCTAGGACAGTTGCAAAAAACACAGCCAAAGCAAACAATGGTCAGTATTGTATAATACTTACAAAATGAATATGCATATCAAATAATTAATCATCTTACATTAAGGGTAGGAAATAAAAAAGGAAATATACTAAGTGAAAGAAACTAGACAGGGAAGCAGATGTGGCTTCTGCCTACCACGTGGGAGGTCCTGGGTTCGGTTCCCAGTGCCTCCTGGAGAAGCCAAGCTGATACAACAAGATGACACAACAAAGAGACACAAAGAGGAAAGACAATGACAGACACGGCAAACCAGGTTGCTGAGGTGACTCAAGTGATTGAGCACCTCTCTCCCACATGGTAGGTCCCAGATTTGGTTCCCCGTGTCTCCTAAAGAGAAAACGAGCAGACAAACACAGTGAACAGACACAGATAGAAGTCAGCGACCTCCAACAATGAGGTTTGGGGGGAGAATAAATAAATTAATATATTTTTTATAACTAGACAAAAGGGACTACATATTGACTCCATCCATACAAAATATACATACAAATAAATTAGAGAGACACAAACAGGATAGCAGTTGGGTACGGCAGGGAGATTGAGTGATAATTATTAGGGTGTAGAGGATTTCTTTTGTTTGTTTTTTTTTATTATTATTACCATTATCATTGGAATAATGAAAAAGTTCTAATAATGATTGAAGTGATGAATGTACAACTATGTGATTATACTGAATACCATTGATTTTACACTTTGTATGGATTGTGTGCTTTATTAATATGTATAAACAACTGATTTAAACAAAGAAAAAAATAATATAAACCTCATAGAGAGAACTCCAACTGGCCCATCCCCCAGATATCCAGATCTATCAATTTTTAACATTTTGTCACCTTTGCTGTAAGTTTTTCTATTTATCATCTATCTATCTATTTTCTGAACACTTGAGAGCAGGTTGCACACATTCTTCTTGAACACATTATACTTCCATGTACATTTCCTAAGAAGAAGGATGTTCACTCTCAAGGGTCAACGGTGCTGCTGCATGCTGGCTGTGTGAAGGACATACCAAGTGGGACAATGATTACCAGAGTAATCGAGTAAAATTAAATGATTACCAGAGTAATTGAGGAGAACTTAAACACAATTTGCATTATGGCCTGCTCCCATGGAGAGAAAACACGCAAGGTATTGCAAACCTGGAACTTAGATCTATTTATTGCAGCTCGAAGATAAACTTATGCATTGGGTAGTGCATTAATTAGTATTAAATATTGTACCTCTATCTTTCCTAGATATATACCTGATGAGTATGGTTATCTTTTCTATTCTAGACCATATGCAGAGGGATATTGAACATCTGAAAAGTCCTGGTAAACTTCATTTTCTAAATAGTTAATGAATGTGCCAGTTTAAAAAAATGATCACCTTGCCTGAGAGCAGCGAGGTAAAAAAAAAAAAAAGTGACCAAATTAACTTGGGGGCAGCCTTTCAGTCCTCACTCCACACCAGGTGAAAGACATGCTTAACCCAGGTCTCCCTCCTAGCCCTTATTCCAGAACCTGTCCCATTCATATCCTGGGAGGACTGGCAGATCCACGTGCCGTCCTGCCAGGGCTAAGCGTTTCCCACCAGAAAAGAAACATCAAATGAGGTGGCTAAGACCCATTTCAGCTTAGCCCCTTTGAGATGGTCCATGGACAACCTTTCCTCACCCTGGACCTGGAGACTAGGTTCCGATCAAAACTTGACAAGAAAACAAGCCTCATTCAATTAGAGCCAAATGGAAGGAAACTTTATATATATCTGATCACTCCCACAGCTATTGAAGTTAAAGGAATTTCCAGCTTGGTGCACTAATCTCAAGTGAAGCCAGCTGCCCAAGAAAGTGCCAGCTCACCAGAAGCGTCTGATGGAGCACGCGAGTATCAGTCACTGAATGGCCTGAAATCCCTCTGTGAGAGAAAAAGCTAAGGAGTGTCTGTCAAAGTCAGCTGTTCCCTCTAACTCTAGCCCAAATGCCTATTGCTACGGGGAAGGCAAACCAGACATCCCTTTAAGAAATCTTGTCTGTTTTCATCTCCTGTAGCTTAACTAAAAAGGGCAATGGCTCTTCTCATTCATCTCCTCTACCGTAAGAACTGGGATGGCAATTTATACCTAACCCCGTTGTCTATTGCAATCTCTCTAAAGTTAAGCAACAGCATAAAATAGCTGAAAAAAGAATACTACTTCCCACCAACTTCAGGGAGCTGCAGCCTCTACAGATACCTGGCCTTTTCTACTTTTGTGGTCTAGTATCCTCTTAGTGGGACCATATATCCTCAAAATTCTAATTAAATTTATTTCTTCCAGAACCAACACCTTGTTAGCCATATGGAGACTTCACTCAGCCTCACCCAGGATGCCAGGTTCATCTTCCTCCAACTGAGAAAGAACAGTCTGAGGGCTTCACACCTTGTCAGGAAGGACCTGCTGCCCTTAACCAGCAGCAAGTAGCTACAGGAGAAAGATCATCACCCTCAGCACCCCTTTAAGAAAAAAAGTGTAAACTCTCTGAGGGGGGAGTGAAGCTGGCTAGATAGTGAATCAATAGATGGATCTGGAACCCAGCAGAAAGACTACTGCCATTAATACATGTCTTTCAGTACCCCAAGATAACTGCTGGAAGACCCTCCCGAGAAACCCCGTTTGGAATGAGATTCCCTCCAGAAGCCAGGAGAAACCCTGGATATTCTCCAGAGACCTTATCATTGGGCCCTCCAAGGGGATTGATGGGTGGGGTAATCAATCAAAACAGCAAACAGCTGGAACTCCTTCCCAGCGGTTAGCAAATAGGCAGAATAATTAATGGTTTAAAAAGCAAGCAAAAAGGCCTTTTGTTCTCTTTTGCCTTTGCCCTGTCTATGTGCCTTTTCCTGCCCTGTTCCTGCCCTCGGCGCCCTGCTCTCGCCTCTTTTCCCCCACCATGATGAACAACACACAAGTAAAACCTGGGCATTTATAATCTATAATGGAGAATTATATTCTATAAATCAGCCCTCTTTGTCACTCTTCAGCCCCCTCTTCTCTACCTGGGACCTATGATCTATTATTTTCTCTCATTTCTCTTCCCTACCTACCTTGATAAACTACTGGCCTAATCAACATGGCTTGCTCTTTAAATTCATTTCTTGCAGTTTAATCAAGAACCTTGACAAAATCCATCTACGAGACTGCTCCCAATTTGGACTAGGTGAGTTTGGGTGAAACTGACCTGTCCTTGGAAGCTGGGAACAGCAGCCATGGCAGAGGGGAACAGGGAGCCAGAGTGAGGAGGAAGATAAAATAAAAATAAGTGTAAAGTGACTTTCATAATGATCTATGAGTAATGGATTGGAAATTAGGTGTGGGAGAGGAATCAAGATTCCTGGAAGGGAGCAGAGGTGGCTCAGGTGATTCGGCACCTCCCTCCCATATTAGGTCCCGGGTTTCATTTCTGGTTCCAGGGCCTTCTGAAAAAAAGACCAGCACACAACAAAACAGACACAGCAAATGCAAAAACAACAAGGGGGTAGGGAGAAATAAATAAATAAGATTCCTGGAGTGCAGGGAGGAACGTGATGCGGAAGTGGGCAGAGGGTGGGACAGTAAATGTTTGCACTTTAGTAATGAAGGATGGCCTTTGTGAAAGGCTGGTAATTGGGGTGGGGGGAGGTGAGTCCTGCCTACCTGGAAGAACCCGGGAAATGGGGGAAGGGCAGGGCAGTGGCTATGGGGGGAGTTGGGCCCTGGGGAATGTGACAAGATTGGGGGAATTTGTGAGTTAGAGGTGTTCATGCAGGCGGGAACTAAATCTCTGGAAAACATTAGTTCGCTGAGTTATGCAGAACTTCCAAATGCTAAAAAATTTCATTATATAGTCTCAGAAAATCACATTCACTTATATCACCAGTCTTATCCGAAAGTCTACAGAGCTGGTGAGTGTCAGGACCCTGGAGGAGTTCCCCAATGAGAGGGAAGGGAGAGCTCTTCTCCCCCACGCTCACCCCTCTTTTCAAGAAAGACAGAGCAGAGCTGATGTTCTGATCTTCTTGAAGAGAAGACCAAGGCCCAGAGAGGGGGAGAGGTGGTCCCTGTATAGGACTGAATAAGAGCCCCCCAAGAGGTCCACGTCCTAATCCCCAAAAACTGTGACTGCTTCCTCACGTGGCAAAAGGGATTTTGCAGGTGTGATTAAGTTTAGGCTCTTGTGATGGGGACTCGAGCCTGGATTATCCAGGTGGGCCTGGTTAATCACAAGGGTTCCTTATAAAAGGGAGGACAGGATTTCAGAGAGTGTAGTAGGAGACATGAGGGGGGGGAAGCAAGGGGTTGGGGTGATGCAAGTGTTAGCAGATGGCCCCAGGTTCTGGGCATCTAGGTTCTTGGCGTATGCCACATAAAAAATTTAAGCACATGCCATAGGGTAGGTGTATTAGTCAGCCAAAAGGGGTGCTGATGCAAAGTACCAGGAATCTGTTGGCTTTTATGAATGGTGGGGTAGAAGCTTACAGTTACAAGGCCCTGAAGAGTCCAACTCTGTTGCCACGTGTTGAAGCAAGATGATGGGTGATGTCTGCAAGGGTTCAGCCTTCCTCTTCCTATTAAGGCTCTGTGGTTCCACCTTCTTCCAATCTCAGCTGGAGCCTGGAGAGCTCATTTCTTTTTGGGCTCAGCTGCTCTGTTCTCTTTACAAGGTCTGCTGTAGACTTTCAGGTTCATCTCTCTTCCCAGGGCCACAGGATCAAAGTTCACTCCTTGTCTGTGTCTGTGGTACTCTCTTCATTCCTCTGTGTGAATCTTATTCTGTGTTCTCCTTGAATGACTGTCCATTTATATAGCGCACAGAGGCAGTGGGAGCTCAAACTGAGTTGCCCTAATGACGTGGTCAAATCAAAATCCTAATCTTGATTTAATAAAGTAAAAGTGAAATTTCTGAATTTAATACAATCAAAGGGATATCACACCCAGGGGAACAGACTAGTTTACAAACATAATCAATATCTCTTTTTGGGGAAACGGACTTTGGCCCAGTGGTTAGGGCGTCCGTCTACCACATGGGAGGCCCGCGGTTCAAGCCCCGGGCCTCCTTGACCCGTGTGGAGCTGGCCCATGCGCAGTGCTGATGCGCGCAAGGAGTGCCCTGCCACACAGGGGTGTCCCCCGCGTAGGGAAGCCCCACGTGCAAGGAGTGCACCCATAAGGAGAGCCGCCCAGCGTGAAAAGAAAGAGCAGCCTGCCGAGGAATGGCGCCGCCCACACTTCCCGTGCCGCTGACGACAACAGAAGCGGACAAAGAAACAAGACGCAGCAAAAAGACACAGAAAACAGACAACCGGGGGAGGGGAGGGGAATTAAATAAAAATAAATCTTTAAAAAAATATATATATCTCTTTTTGGAATTCATTAATAATATCAAACTGCCACGGTAGGCAAGGGAGTAAAGAGTTTATTTAGAACAGGAAAGCAAGAAAAGTACACAGTCTAAAGCATGAACTGTGGGCATATTGCAGGTTGAGTTGTGCATGTGGGGCCCCAGGTCAGGGCTTTTTAAAGTCTTTCCTCCCCCCCTTCATAATGTTAGGGGGGCCCCAACTGTTTGTTGTTCTGACTGGTTGCCCCACCTATCAGTTATTAGTGGCCTTTGGTGAGGCCTTCTGAGGGTATCCAGGGCTTTCCCTTGACCCAACAGGATCTTGTGGGTCAAAAAGGATCTCGTTTTTCCAAACAGGATCTCATGGCCAGGGTTTCGCAGGGTCTTTCCGGCAGCCTTGTTTTCAGGAGGTTTCCAGGCAAGGTCTCATGGCCATATGGTCTGTCAGCATGTTGTCTGTCAGCCATGTTGTCTGTCGGCCATATCGTCTGCCAGCCAGCTGCCTTCCCCCTTTCCCTATACTAACCTGCCCCCCTCAGAATTTATACCCTTATTCTTAAGGGGGTGCTGAAGTGTGATGGTCATTCTTTTGTAGCTACTTCCTGCTGGCTATGGGGAATAGGCCCTACCTGACAAGGGGTAAAATCCTCTGTTATTCTATTGTGGTTGAGGGAAGATGGGCCCAGCCCACTAGTTGGAACTGGATGAAATCTCTGCATAACTAATAAAATGTTGATTCTGAAAGAAATTAACTTAATTAGAATTTTGAAGATACATGATCCTACTTAAAAGGATAAAGAAGATTGTGGTAAGCAGACCTAAAAAGGGACCAGCCGGGACATGCTGGACCATGAGAGTGAGAAAGGCCAGTTGCCTTCAGAGGCTGCATCCTCCCAAAGTTGATGGGAAACAGCATTCTTCCTTGGGTTCATTTATGCTGTTGGTTAACTCTAGGGAGGGTTTGTGGTAGATCTGCTGGGTTTGGTATAAACTGCCAACCCCAGTTTCCACCATGGTGGTTATGCCTAGGACAGCTAAAAGAGGTATGAGAAAGAGGCACTGCCCTGGACGTAAACTCACAAAGACAGTACAGGCAACAGCAAGCAAGCATAGAACAAGTAAAATAAAGACAGTGCTTAAGAGAGCCATCCTTTTGTCTTATAGGCACATTCATTACTACTTAGAAAATGAACTGAGGGAAATGGATGTGGCTCAAGCAATTGGGCTCCTGTCTACCATATGGGAGGTCCAGGGTTCAATACCCAGGGCCTCCTGGTGAAGGAGACCTGGCCCAATGGAGTGCTGGCCTCCGCAGAATGCTGCCTCATGCAGGAGTGCTGCCGCACACCGGAGTGCTGTCCTGTGCAAGAGTGCTGGCCCACATGGAGAGCTGGCACAACAAGATGATGCAATGAAAGGAAACACAGAGCAGAGATAATGTGGCACTATTGATCCTAGAGAGAGACTAGGAAGGTAAGGCTCCACTGTCACTGGCCTGGCACATAGCGCCCTTCAGCACTATGAAACAGAGCCAATCTGGAAGCAATGTCCATTGTACATCTGGCTATATCAAGCCATTGCCAGCTGCTGCAGGAGTCTGAAACTGCAAACTACTCCATCCGCTTCAGGAGCATATTCAGAGATGTAGTAAATACATCATTTGTTTTAGGGGTTGCAGTAACTAACCAAGCCAATACACAAATGGAGAGGCACCATGCAGGTTATTTGGGGAATACCTGTCTATCACATAGGGGGTCCAGGGTTCAATGCCCAGGGCCTCCTGGTGACGGCAAGCTGGCCCACACAGAGTGCCAGCCCACACAGGAATGCCACACTGTGCAGAAGTGCCACCATGTGTGGGAATAAGGAATGCCACCCAGGAAAGTCGGCCTGCCCAGGAGTGCTGGCTGACACAGAGAGCTGGCACAGCAAGATCATGCAACAAGAGACACAGAGGAGAGAAAATAAGAAGACATAGCAGAACAGGGAATCGAGGTGGTGCAAGGGCATAATTGCCTCTCTCCCACTTTGGAAAGTGCCAGGTTTGGTTCCCAGAGCAGCCTAAAGAGAAAACAAGCAGACACAGAAGAACACACAGCAAATAGACACAGAGAGCAGACAATGGCGGGGGGGGGGGGGGGGGGGGGGGGAGAGAAGGGGAGGGAGAAATAAAAATAAATTTTTAAAAACAAAAACTAGTTTAGGATTGGTTCTGTGACTTCCCAGAGACCTGGCAGATTAAAGTTTCCAGGAGCGTCTACAGGTTGGCAATACCCCACATCTGGATTTGGACTCACTGACCTAGGATTTGTCCCAAGGCAGAGGCAGCTGCTCTTCATCGGGGTGGCTGCCCATGAGCCAGGACCTCCACTCTTTCTGCTGCCCTTCCTCCTGTCCTGACCAGATTCTGGGAGGGGGGCCTTGGCGAGGTCAAGACCTACAGCCAACAAGATGAAGAGCAATGTGGACGTTGATCGCCTTTATCTTTGGAACACCCGGACAGCCCAGCCCCTCAGTGGAACCCTCACATGTTCATGAAGGCTGAGTCACAAGCCCTCTGTCCCCTCCTTGCTGTGATTAGTATCTTATTCTGTGGTTGATTATCAGTATTAACTACCTATGTAGCTAATCTTTTGTCTGCAATTTAAAGTATGTACAAATAAAAGACTTAAAAAAAAAAACTAGTTTAGGCATAAGAAGAGTCCACATAGACACACACAGAGCCCCAGCAGGACTAGGAGACCTCAGATTTTAATAAGGATTTTTACTGGCATTTTTTTGTATAAACTGTGGTCTTATAACAATGTTTTGGGTGACTCCTATTTCCCATGGGCTTAAGATGCCCAACCAGTGAGGTTGCATAGGCCAGTACATGACCAAAGGACCTGTTTTCCCCCAGTTTGTATAGTTTGAGGCATAGGCAACAATAGATTATTATTACTTCCCTTTTTGGGCTATAGTATGGCTGGCCCTTTAACTTGTGTTCTCAATGCCTGCAATGGCCCTGCTGGCATGTCAACAGGAGCTGGGACTGAATTTAAATGGGTTAAGGCTAGACACAGCCTCTTACTCCACTGTTGTAAAGATCTGTTATCACCTTTTATTTGTTCCTTTAAAAGGCCATTCGTGGAACAAATGTGGCTCAACCAGTTGAGCACCCATCTCCCACACAGGAGGTCCTGGTTTCGGATTCTGGTGCCTCCTCAACATGCAGAACAAACAAGAAAACCAACTCAGGGAAGCCAAGGTGGTTCAGTGGTTGAGTGCCAGCTTCCCATATACAAGGTTCTGGGTTCAATTCTCAGTCCCAGGTCTTATGGAAAGACCTGGTGCAGACCTGTACCAGTAGGCTTATAAGTTTATAGGGTAGATGAAAGTCTGAACAATACCCTGGTCCATAGTCCAAGACTGCCTGAGGTGACTGGTTAATGGACTTCCTTGGTCTGTCAATTTGGGCTGCCACCCCATGCAGGGCACTTGCTTTTTCTAGGCAGTGAATAGTAGCTGGCTGGGTGCAAGAGTCCCGTGGCAGTGAAAGCATACCTCGCCCCTTTTGAGAGCACAAGAGGACTGACGTAACCCACTTGCCATAGGACTACTGGAGTCTCTGTTCAGCCAATATGTTCCATCCAGTAGGTAATTGCCACAGTCATTGGAGTGAGCACAAAGGACACTCATGGGTGATGTCCACAAACTGTTGGCAAGTAACAGGCAACTGGAACTGCTGCCACAAGGTCTGGTAGCCACAGTGTCTGCTTTCCTGATGGAGCCACTCTGCTGCTTCTCGGGTTTCAGTGGTATGGCTTCAGGTCTTCACAAGGGCATCTGCCTCAACGTTCCTAAGAGGGGTGTTAGAGGAGTGGGCCGGCATGAGACAGACATTTACCTGCCACTGCTGGCAGGCATCCCAGATATCCTTCCACAGATTTCTCCACCACAGAGGGTGGCCCATGAGAGTCCATCATTCCTGCCTTGTTCTTAGAATCTGTAATCCACCCCTGGGTAGGGATGGTAGTCTTCAGAGTGACCAGACACTACTTGCCACAGGGTGTGGTATGCTGCACATAATTGCTTTTCCAAGGGTCTATATCCGTAATTTGGCCCCCTTCCACAATTGTGACCGAAACCCAAGGGGTAATTGTTTAGAATATTGCCTTTGCCTCAAACCCCACCCAAAGGCAATGTCAGTGCTGGCCACATCCAATTCACAGGATAAGTCAGGGTCCACCCCCCTTTGCTTGAGCCCATGCTGTTTCCCTTTTTGCTTCTTAAAAGCAACCTGCGGGGGGTCCTTCCATTCCCATGCACAACTTTTCCTGATTAACACATACAGTGGTTTTAATATTTGAGCTAAATGAAGGATGAAAGGCCATTAATTGTTTTGGTGTTTGTGGTGTGGGAAAGCATTGTACTTTATCGATTACAGCAGAGGGTATAGTCTTTGTCTTATCCAACCAAACAACACTTAAGAATTTGACAGAGCAGCCAGGACCTTGCAGCTTGTTCCAAATGTTTGTCCATCTCAGGTTTTCAAGGTAAGATAACATTGTCTCTGATGCTTCTTCTAATTCTGAAAGAGAATTACTGGTTAACATAATATCATCTATATAATGATGGGTTACAGCCACAGGTTTCTTCCTGATCCTTTGCCACCAGGCCAGGACAGGTGGTTGGGCTATGCGTATAGCTTTGGGGAAGCACTGTAAAAGTTCTTTGTTGGCCTTCCCATGTCAAGATGAATGCAGGCTGGCTTGAATTGCTTAAGGAGATGGTAAAGAAAAGTGTTAGCAAGATCTAAAACAAAGTGATAGTGACATAACTGGGTACTAATTTCTTGCAATAAACTACCAATGTTTGGGACTGCTTACTTTGTTTAATTTATGATAATCTGGGCAGCAGACTTGGCCCAGTGGTTAGGGTGTCCGTCTACCACATGGGAGGTACGCAGTTCAAACCCCAGGCCTCCTTGACCCGTGTGGAGCTGGCCCGTGCGCAGTGCTGATGTGCGCAGTGCTGATGTGCACAGTGCTGATGTGCGCAAGGAGTGCCGAGCCACGCAGGGGTGTCCCCGCATAGGGGAACCCCACGCGCAAGGAGTGCGCCCCATAAGGAGAGCCGCCCTGCTTGAAAGAAAGTGCAGCCTGCCCAGGAATGGCACCGCACACACGGAGAGCTGACACAAGATGAGAAGCAGACAAAGATGCAGCAAATAACACAGAGAACAGAGAACCGGGGTGGGGGTTGGGGTGGGCTTTAAAAAAAAATTTATGATAATCTTACCACACTAATGAAAGAAGTTGATGTGGGAGGGGTGGGGGGGTAGTGGGGTATATGGGAACCTCTTCTATTTTTTAATGTAACATATTGTGTGATCTATGTATCTTTTTAAAAAAATAAAATGGTGAAAAGAAAAAAAATTTACAATAATCTATTGTCAGGCACTACCTAGCAGCAGTCCCCCAATTGGCCGTTCTCTTTATGTAGCCATAGGGCTGCTTGTCAGCAGAGGTGGGGCAAACCAGGTGAATACAAGCTAAGCATCTGCCTCTTGATCTCCAGGTGGAGAGGTTGTTTCTGTGAAATTTAACATCTTTAAAATAATTACAGCCATGATTAACAACATTACAATGTATTTAAAATAACAGTATTATAATAAATCTTATATAATAAACATTAAATCTCTAGGAATTTCATACAATTTTTAAGTGTTTATATGAACACTTTACACATGCAACTTTGATTAATAGGTTAGAAAATTCCTTTTAATTTTATAACAGTTTCTAAACATTTTGCATTCAACGTATAACATATCAAATGAACTTAACTATTTGATTATTTCACTTTTTTTAAGGTGAAAGAACAAATCTTTTGCAATTGTTTGAAATAAAAAGATACTTTCTAGTGTTTGACTCTGAGAAAGCAAAGTGTTAAAAGTTGTTAGGTTTGAACATTATGTTCCTTTAAAAGTGAAAAGACTTCATTTTTCTCAAACAACCAAGGACACAATAAGGTTAAAGTATAAAAAGTTATTTTGAAGAAACAGGATTTCTTCTCTGTATACTGATTATTTAGGAGAAAAACTCTTTATAAACTTTTACTAAACAGGTTAATGACTTAAGAAACTGTCACTTTAACAGAGAGAACCAAATTTTGGTTTTGCATCAGTATACTATTTGATACTAAGACTTTTAAAACTTTATAGATAGACCTATTAAATCTTACTTAACTTTGAACACAAAAATTCCCTTTTCACGAAACTTCTGCACTTTCTGTATCCATTCAGCTTTTGTCCCACATTTTACTCTTTTTAATAACCAGTCATTTTATCTTAGTACAAAATTACTTTCTTTTTCCTTAATAAAAAGAAAACCACATTCTATACATCTTTCATAGTTAAGTTACCAAAATGATTTTGGAAACTTTTTTTCATGCAAACCTCTTACAGCATACAATTACCGGTAAACTAAACAAACTTGTCAGAATAATAATAATTCATTTTGGTCACATGCAAACATAACTACTTCATTTCAAATACCTAGCAGCATGCAATACTAGAAACAGTTTTTTTGGAGGTAAGTTGGCAGGGGAGGCTGGTGTCAGGACTATGTCATGATTTAATTGCAGGCTACAAAGCAGCCAGCATCTTTCTTCCTCCCTCCTTCCCTCTCTTCCTTTCTTTTTTTTCTTTTACTTTCTTTTTTCCTTTACTGTCCTGTTCAAAAGTTTCTAAACTTTAGCAGGACCAATTTTATCAGTGGTTATCCAGGCTCAATTAGAATTAGCATGGAAACAAAAAGGAGATCATTGATGTTGCTTAGTATTTTCTGCTTTTCTAGCTTTAATTTTTCTTCAAAGCTGTGGATTTGTTTTCCTTGAGACAATTTGCTGTAGCTAACTGTACCACCCATAGTAATGGCCAGCCCAAATGCTGTGGTGGCATGCCTGTTATCTTTACTAAACTTCCATATCTTTTGTTCTTGAAGAATGGGCTCTACTCCTATCAGACTTTTTGGGGTATCCCCATGCTCTGTCAAGCAAGTGGCCAACCCCATATTCTCTCAGCAATCCCCACCAGTTTGGTCCCCACTTCGCTTGGAGGGCAGCCACCCCTTCCCATACAGACATTATAAGACAACTCACAATTTCCCCACCGACTCTCCCTTCCTGGAGTTCATGCTCACCCCTGCTGGTGGTCCTTTGGTCTCTTGGCTGTGGCTTGCCAACTGTTTCGATCCAACTTTTGGCACAGGCTGGGCAGCCATAAGACCAAAGAATGCACTAGAACAGGGATTCTTAACCTTTTTGTTCCATGGACACCTATGCCAGTCAGGTGAAAACCACAGACCCCTTACCAAGTCCACACTATACTGTGTACTATTCAATAAATATATCACACCCACACCAACACGTCCCCACAAGAATTTTTTTTAAAATTTCAATTCAATCTCACAGACCCTGGTTAAGAACCCCTGCACTAGGAAAGTGGATTTGGCTCAACTGATAGAGCATCCACACCATATGGGAGGTCCAGGGCTCAAACCCAGGGCCTCCTGACCTGTGTGGAGCTGGCCCACATGCAGTGCTGATGCACGCAAGGAGTGCTGTGCCATGCAGGGGTGTCCCCTGCATAGGGGAGCCCCATGTGCAAGGAGTGCGCCCCGTAAAGAGAGCCTCCCCACACAAAAAAGAGCACAACCTGCCCAGGAGTGGTGCTGCATGCACAGGGGGCTGATGCAGTAAGATGGCGCAACAAAAATACACAGATTCCAGGTGCTGCTGACAAGAATGCAAGCGGACACAGAAGAACGCACAGTGAATGGACACAGAGAGCAGACATAGGGGATGGGTAGAGAAGGGGAGAGAGAGAAATGGAAAATGAATCTTTAAAAAAAAAAAAAAGAACCCCTGCACTACACAAATGGTTAGACATGAACTATATTGGGACTTACCAACAGGAGAGACTCTTTGATGGCAGCTGGTCAAAGAATGAAGTTAGTGCTCTGCAAAGAGGTGAGAAAAAGAGGAGGAATGTAAGAGGTCTCAGGACAAAGACATTCCATAGGGTATGAGAGCAGAGTTTCTGCAAAAGTTGCATGAGGTGCACAAATGGAGTGTTTGGAGATGTTATCACAGGAAGGGAGTATGCAGGCTTTGGAAGATCAGAGTTTGTAGCAGGTCTGTTACTTTTTAACTAGTAAGTGTCCTAATTAATCCAGTAGCTACATGCCTCAAACTGTGTTTCATTTAAGAGAGGGGGGGGTCAGGGTCCCTGGGCTCCCACACCTAGTTCTGCCCAAATACATTCTCACTGTTCCCCAAACACAACATCTGCTTTCCATTCTCTATCCTTGCACATGATGCACCTTTCTGCAACTCCATGCCCCATTTATCTACCAGGTGAACTCCTCAATCCTCAAGCCCCAATCAAATGTCGCCTTGTGTAAACAAAAGTCTTAATTCTGTTAACCCAGGATCCATTCTGCTCTCCCTCCTCTGTGCTCTCAGACTGCTCTGTACACACACAGATTTTAACATCTACCATCCTCTTCTATAATTGTCCTTGCTTTCATTCTCTCTAGATCGTATTTTCCTCTAGAGCAGGGATTATTTCTGATTCATCTCTCTGCCCCTGGAGTCTGGCAAAGTGTCTGGTACTCAGCTGGCTTTCAGTAAATGCTGACCTAACAGTGGAACAAATGAATGAATTTGAGACAAATTTCTTACTCTTTCAGAGTCTTAGTTTTCTTATCCTTGAAATGAAAGGGAGTTGTAACACTGGCAAGGATAAATGATGTAGGGGAGTGAATATAGCCCAAGTGGTTGAGTGCTTGCTTCCCATGTACAAGTTCCTGGGTGCAAACCCCGGTACCTCCTAAAAAAAAAAAAAAAAGATAAATGATGGAAAATGCATGTAAAGCATATGACTCTATCATTGACTCAGTTACCCAAGCCCCAAAACAGGGAGTTAGCCAAGATTTCCATTTCTTCCCTCTCTTCTTTCCAGCTGACCAGTCATCATGATTTACTGAACATGTTGAGGATCTTGGAAAGAAACTACAGGTCACTTGGAAATTTCCATCAAGCTACAGCTGTCAGGAAGGACATGAAGTAGGGATCCTGTAAGGAAGCGGCACAGGAGGAGAGACTGGTGGAGACAGAGGCCACAGAAGGAACTGATGAGAAACCCAGGAGAGAGATATCAGGCTGGGCACTGAGGACATTGAAACCACTCAGTCCCTGCCCTCGAGTTGCTCATAGTCTGCTGGGGAAACAAACAGAAACACAATTTTATACAGAACTAGGTTGTGGTGGATCACTACTATCTCCTTCCCCATACTTTTTCCTTATTTTGTTTCCAGGACACCACCCAGCTCACCTGGCTTTCCTCCTACTTTTGGCGCTCCTTCTCAGTCCTCTCTACTGCTGCTTCTAGTTTCCTCAGATTCTGAAATATTGGAAGAAACTATTTTCCACGTGTACTCACTCCTCCCTTGGTGATCTCACCCAGTCTCATGGCTTTAAATATCATCTATGTGCTGATGACTCCCAAACTGATACATCCAACCCTGATCTCTCTCCTGACCTGCACACCTATGTATCCTCATGCCCCCTCAACAGGTCTAGTCTAATGGGCATCTCAAACTCAGCATGCCCCAAGCCAAGCTCCAGATAACCCCTTCCCCACCAAATCAGCACCTCCCTAGTCTTTCCTATCTCAAAAACTGATAAATCCATTATTTCGGTTGTTCAGGCAAAATATCTTGGCTCCTTTCTTTCTCTGATATTCTCTCTCTAACCTGTCAGCAAATCCTGTTATTTCTAGCTTCAAAATATATTCAAAATTCCATTCAGGGAGGCAGGCTTGGCCCAATGGATGGGGCTTCCGCCTACCACATGGGAGATCCATGGTTCAAACCCCAGGCCTCCTTGACCTGTGCATGGCCCATGCGCTGATGCGCGCAAGGAGTGCCCTGCCATGCAGGGGTGTCCTCACCCCCCACCCCCCGTGTAGGGGGGCGTGCCCCGTAGGGAGAGCCACCCAGCGCGAGGGAGGGTGCAACCTGCCCAGGGGTGGCGCTGCTTACATGGACAGCTGACACAACAGCAAGATGATGCAGCAGAAGGAGGCGCAGATTCCCGGTGCTGCTGATAAGGATGGAATCAGTCACAGGGGAGCATGCGGCGGGTGGACACAGAGAGCAGACAACTGGGAAGGGGGGAGAGAAATAAATAAAGAATAAATCTTTAAAAAAAAAATTCGGAAGCGGAGTTGGCCCAATGGATAGGGCGTCCGCCTACCACATGGGAGGTCTGCAGTTCAAACCCGGGGCCTCCTCCACCCGTGTGGAGCTGGCCCATGCACAGTGCTGATGCGCACAAGGAGTGCCATGCCACGGAGGGGTGTCCCCTGCGTTGGGGAGCCCCACGCACAAAGAGTGCACCCTGTTAGGAGAGCCCGCCCAGCGCGAAAGAAAGTGCAGCCTGCCCAGGAATGGCGCCACCCACATTGAGAACTGACACAGCAAGATAACGCCAAAAGAAAAAAATTCCATTCATATCTCATCCGTCACCCCTGGATTATTATCATATGCTCCTATCCCAACTGGTCTCCCTACTTCTGCTCTTGTCTCCCTGAAATAATATTATTTTTTTTTTGGAGGTACTGGTAGTGAACTCAGGACCTCGTACATGGGAAGCAGGTGCACATCCTCTCCTAAAGTATAGTCTTGTAAGTATGTGGCCACAGTAGTTGCTGAGGGTGGGAAGAGGAAAGAAGAGACGTGATGTGGGGGCATTTTCGGGATTTGGGGTTGTCCTAAATGATATTGCAGGGACAGATGCTGGACATTATGCATATCCTGCCATAACCCACTGAATGTCCTGAGGGAGAGTGTAAAGTACAATGTGAACTATAATCCATGCAGTGCAGCAGTGCTTCAAGATGTATTCACCAAATGCAATGAATGTGCTGCAGTGATGAAGTAGGTTGTTGATGTGGGAGGAGTGGGTGGGGTAGGATGTGGGGTATGTGGGAACCTCTTTTTTTTTTTAAGATTTATTTATTTACTTGCTTATTTCTCTCCCTTTCCCCGCCACCTCCCCGCCCTGGTTGTCTGTTCTCTGTGTGTACTTGCTGTGTCTTCTTTGTCTGCTTTTGTTGTTGTCAGCGGCACGGGAATCTGTGTTTCTTTTGTTGTTGTTGTTGTTGTTATTGCGTCATCTTGTTGTGTCAGCTCTCCGTGTGGTGGTGCCATTCCTGGGCAGGCTGCACTTTCTTTCGCGCTGGGCGGCTCTCCTTATGGGGCGCACTCCTTGCGCATGGGGCTCCCCTACGTGGGGACACCCCTGCGTGGCAGGGCACTCTTTGCGCGCAACTGCACTGCGCATGGGCCAGCTGCACACGGGTCAAGGAGGCCCGGGTTTGAACCGCGGACCTCCCATGTGGTAGATGGACACCCTAACCACTGGGCCAAGTCTGCTTCCCTCTCTTATATTTTTTAATGTAACATTTTTTGTAATCTATGTATCTTTAAAAATATACAATTAAAAAAAATAAGGTATATTCTTAATAGACCAGTCAGAGTGACCCTATTAAAATGTAAATCAGATTGCATGGATCCTCTGCTCACAACCCTTCACTGGCCCCTCAATGCAAAGTAAAAACCAAAGTTCTTCTTATGACCTGTAAGGCCATACCTATCTGTCTACCACCACCTTTCTGCCCTCGTCTCCTCTTATTCTCCCCATTGGACACAATGCTTCAACCACTCTAAGGCCTTTGCATGCTCTGTTCTCTCTGAAATGCTTTTCCCCAAATATCAGCATGGCTCTGTTCCTTTTCCTTCATACATTTACTCAAAAGTCCCCTTCCCAGTGAGGTTTTCCTTGGTCTCCCTATCCCAATAAAACACCTCTCCTTCCCGAATAGCCAGAAACATCTTAAAAAGGAAAAGCGAACTCTCATCTCTAGACTTTAAATTATATTACTTTCGGGACTTGGAGCTGTCCTAAATGACATTGTAGGGACAGATGCAGGACATTATATATCCTGCCATAACCCACTGAATGGACTGGGGGAGAGTGTAAACTACAATGTAAACTATTATCCATGTGGTACAGCAGTGCTCCAAAATGTATTCACCAAATGCAATGCATATGCCACAGTGATGAAAGAGGTTGTTGATGTGGGAGGAGTGGGGTGAGGGGGTGATATATGGGAACCTCTTATATTTTTTTAATGTAACATTTTTTTGTGACCTATGTATCTTCAAAAAAATACAATTAAAAAAATTGATGGGGTGGAGGGGTGGGGAGTGGGCTATATGGGAACCTCTTATGTTTTTTTAATGTAATGTTTTGTGTGATCTATTAAATTTTTAAAAAGATAATTAAAGAATAAAAGAAAAAACTAAAAAAGAAAAAATGTGATATATACATGTGATGGAATATAATTCATCTGTAAAAAGATAGAACAGGGAAAGCACATGGAAATATTGATGAACCTTGATATAAGACAGACACTAAAGGATGAATATTGTATGTTCTCACTGATATTAACTAACTATGATTAGTAAACTTATGGAATTAAACTATACAGTAAAGATTAGAAGGAGACAAAATGCTGGTTAAGAAAGGGGGGATGATACTGAATGACTGTAGAATGTTTAATAAGGTCAGTTGTAAATATATTGTAATGCATAAATTTGATGGTAGCCTGTTATAAAGAGTATAAGAAATACTGCTTATTAATAAATAGGATTATGTTTGAAAGGTATAGTCTAGGGAGGTTAATATTAATTGAAAGGCAGCTATAGAAAAATCTGGGGACTGTATAACCTAATGATTTTGGCGGTAGATGAGGATTGTGGTTAATAATATAGATACAAGAATGTTCTCCTATAAGGTGTTAAGAACGTGGTGGTAAATGGAGAAAATAAAACTAATGTAACATATAGACTATAGTTACCAGTAATATTGTAATATTTATGTGGGAGAGGCAAAGAACGTACTATATAAATGCTAAATGTAAAAAAAAATTAGGTTAATTTAGTTTTCAAGATATGACATGAAAATGATTAAGCATTTTTTTCTTCATTTTCTTCAAAAGAGGCCTTGGCCATGTCAATTAACCAAACTGTGCTCATTTATGTATCTTTCTGAACGCTAAGGAAATAACTGAGTTTGATTTTAGGGTTAAATAATTTAAATGCTCCTGGACAGAATTTTTTAGAGTAATGGCTTCATAATTCATTATGCTGCCTTTTGTCTGGTATTTTATTTTTGGAAGTTGAAATAAAGTTAGAACAAAACTAAGCTAAACAACATTATATTAGCTAGATATAATGGCAAAAAAAGCATGGTACTAGCATAAAGACTGACACATAGACCAATGGAAACAAACTGATGGTTCAGAAATGAACCTTCACATGTATGTTCAAGTGATTTTTGACTAGCCTGTCAAACCCACACAGCTCAAACAGAACAGTCCATTCCACAAATGGTGCTGAAAGAACTGGATACCCATAGCCAAAAGAAGGAAAGCGAACCCCTACATCACACGTTTTCCAAAAATTAACTCAAAATGGATCAAAAATCTAAAAATAAAAGCAAGAGCTATAAAGCTTCTAGAAGAAATTGTAGGAAAATATCTTCAAGACCTGGTGGTAGGTGGTGGATTCTTAAAGGAGATGAGAGGAGCACTGAGGTTTAATGTTTAATGTATGTAGAGGTTTTCATTAGCTTTACTGTAAAAGTGTGGAAATGTA
Organism: Dasypus novemcinctus; assembly: GCF_030445035.2. Lineage (NCBI taxonomy): Eukaryota > Metazoa > Chordata > Mammalia > Cingulata > Dasypodidae > Dasypus > Dasypus novemcinctus. The sequence continues at coordinate 102,426,361 of NC_080682.1, read as the reverse complement.
TAGAGTGCATGGTAACACATAGTAATAGCTAGTTTATAAATGGGGATATGGCTGAAAATGGTAGTCTATGTATGTAAATGACAATTGACAGAATGCTAGAGAATAATCTAGGAACTGGATAGCACAGTAAACCAAGAGGTTATGGTTGATGATACAGATGCAAGATTGTCCTTTGGTAGCTAGAGCAAATTTACATCACTATTGCAGGGTGGTGGGAATGTGGAGAAGCACGGGAAAGATACAACTGGAGTGACCTATGGATTGTGATTAGCAATAATAATATAATATTCTTGTGTCTATGCCAAAGATGTACTGTGTTGATAAAGGGGCAATATGGAAAATGTGTGCCAAATGTACACTATGGACATGGTAAAAATCTGATGATGATATTTATTTATAACAAATGTTCCACCACAGTGTGGTGTGTTGATAGAGGGGTGTTGTTTGGGAATTCTGCACATGTGCATGATTGTTTTATAAGTTTACAACTTCTGTCATAAAAAATATATTTAAAAAATAATAGGGTGGGTTGGGGGGAAATACACAAAATATGACTATAATTTGTAGTAAGATTTTTGACAATATTCTTTCATAATTTGTAACAAGTGTCTCATGACAATGCGAGGTGTTGGTGGAGGGTTGATGTATGGGACCCCATATGATGTTATGCATGTTTGTTCTGTAAGTTCACAACTTTTACAATACACTTACTGTTATATGTATGTTCATATATAAATGATAGAAAGATAATAATAATAGGGAGGGTTGGGGGGAAAATACTTTGGTTAGTAGTAATATTTTGACCATGCTCTTTAATCATTATTTTAAAATGTTTAACAACAATGCAAGATATTGGTGGTAGGGTGAGGTAAAGAGTCCTGCATGATGTTCTATATGTTTGTTTTGTAAGTTCATAACTTTTACTATACACTTATTGTTTATGTGTGTTTATGTATGAGTGAAATACTTCAATTAAAAAAATTAACAAAAAACCCTCCTTCCCTGCCAACCTAGTATGCCCACATTTCTGATTTTTCTCCTCAGTATTTATCACAATATTAAAACTATATATTTTACTTAATTATCCTCTTTATTGTTTAACGCTGTTTCATTAGAATAGGGATTTATATTTTACTTTTTTTCAAATAATTTTTTTAAAAGATTTATTTATTTTTTATTTCTTTCCCCTTCCCCCCTCCCCCCCGTTGTCTGCTTTCTGTGTCCATTCGCTGTGTGTTCTTCTGTGTCCGCTTGGATTCTTGTCAGCGGCACCGGGAATCTGTGTCTCTTTATGTTGCATCATCTTGCTGCTTTAGCTCTCCGTGTGTGCGGCACCACTCCTGGGCAGGCTGCACTTTTTTTGCATAGGGCAGCTCTCCTTATAGGGCATGCTCCTTGCGTGTGCAACTCCCCTACATGGGGACACCCCTGCGTGGCATGGCACTCCTTGCACACATCAGCACAGCTCGTGGGCCAGCTCAACACACGAGTCAGGAGGCCCTGGATTTGAACCCTAGACCCCCCTGTGGTGGGCAGATGCTCTATCGGTTGAGCCAAATCCGCTTCCCTTGTTTACTCTTGTATACCCAATACTTAGAATAGTGTCCAAAATCAGTACAGCACTTAATAGGTATTTGTCAAACGACTGAATGAAAAGGATGGAGGTTTCCAAGTAGAAAATTTTGCTGTTTTTTTTTTAGGAGGTACTGGAGATTGAACCCAGGACCTCCTACATGGGAAGCAGGCACTCAGACCACTTGAGCTACATCCACTCCCAAATTGTACTTCTTAATAGAAAAATTTATAACAGCCAGAGATGCTTGACAACATAATCACAGTGGATATGCTGTCCGCTTAGTTTAGGCATATGTTATCAGATCCTCGCATCAGTCAGGATAGGAGAAAGACTGGGCAGAGATTATAACGCTATCTGAAGAGGAAACCAAGTCTAGACAGGAAAAAAGGACTTGACAAAGGTCACACATCTGGCCGGGGCAGGAATAGAACTGTGGATGATGGCTGGCCCTGAAAGAGGCTGGTGTGCGAAGGAGTTTATTGGAGGTAGAGTTCTAAAGAACTCTGATGCGAGAAGCCATAAGGAGCTCTGATAAGGAGGTGTCAGCAAAAGAGTGGGGGAGATGACGAGGCTAATCAATAAGGGGATTTGGCCCAGGCCTGGGGAGGGCATCTAAGTTAGCCCCCAGCAGAATGCTATTATGCCTGAAGCTGATTAGTCATTCAAACCTGGACAGCACCTTCAAAGCCAGAATCTTAAGAAACCATTGAGGCCACTGCGGGTCTGGATGGTCAGACTTTCCCACGGGATTGTGTGGTCTTTGGGCGCAGGGACTATTTTCAAAATTTTATCCCCAGCTTCTAGCAGAGCCTGGAATACAGAAAGGGCTATTTTTGTCGAAGGCGTAAATAAATGAACGAACATGCCCAAACGGGAAACGAGGGACACAGTGGAAAGACTGGAGCCATCAATTCTGAATTCAGCCCAGAAGCAGACCAACTTTCCCTAGAGCGCAGCCGGACAAAGTAAAAGATATTAACGCAGGTTGCTAACACAAACTTAACTGGGGTTGGAGAACAAACACTGCCTGGGTAGAGGGGGCGGGGTTAAATGACCCCGCTGGGGCGGGGCCAGGCTGAAGAGTTCGATTGGCTGAGAGTCAAGGCGGGGCCCATAGTGTGTGGGCGCAGAAAATACACTTCCCCAACCAAGCACCCAAAGGTCTGTCTAACATTATATCCGTTGTGGTAGGGCGGAAGCGGGAAGCAAAAGGAGACCAAGGGCGCATGCGTTTGGTAGGTCCCGGATTCTGGCGGGTCCTTCCGCTCAGGCTAGTGGAAGCCCTTCCGGGTCGCAGCCGGCTACCACCTCCCGGCGCGGTAAGTGTAGACGCAGAGCTGCGGCTACTGTCTTCTTTCTCCTTCCTTTCTCCCTTCACCGGAGAAACCTAGTTCCCTTGATCCGTCTCTTCAGGAGATCTATTGCAGAATCCTTTCACTCCTAAAGGGATCTAGCTCATTGGCCGCTTCCTTGAGACTAAGCCCCACCCTACCATACAAGATCCGTCTTTCATTGGTGTCACTTCCTGTCACCCGGCATTTCTTCTAGTGGTCAATTGGCCCTATCCAGGCCCCGCTCCTTTTGTGATTAGCAACCCTATAAGGGAAATTCCTATCCAAGTCCTGCCCCTGCCCTCTCGCTGTTGGTCAGTCCCGTAGTCATTATCAGAACAAGCAAACTCACTGGAAGAATGGGCGGTGGCTTTGCGGCGTTGGGCCGGGCTTACGGGTCTACGTTCTCTGGCCTCATACTTGAGGGAGGTGAGGGTGGATGCAGTTTTTTCTGTTAGGTCAAATAAGTCCAGACAAAAGCAGAACTGGACGTAAATCCTTTTCTGCTCATTTCCTCTAGTGACCAGCCTAAATCCCGTCTCTACGGGAGTTCAGAACCGGAGTCTGAACCCTGACCTACAGTCAGTCGCTGCCTCTCGCTGGGCCTCAGTTTTTCCATCTGTGAGCCGAGGGGTTTCAATTCAGAATCTCTGAGACCTTGCTGGTTGGCGCCTTCAGCCGTTCGATCAGAGCTGAATTTATTTGTTCTCTTACATGCGCATCCATTCAATCGTTCATCTGTTTATCCGTTTACCAACTAATTTACTCACGCCTTTAGTATGTCACACCCCACTCCCAATTTGATTGTGGTCCATTGAGAAGATGGTTTAGTGTCCTCAATTTCTGACTGAGCTCAGGACTGAGTGGGTGTGGTATGTATGGGTCAATATAGAGCGGCAGAAAGGTTGTAGTGTTTGGAGGAGGTAGAGATGTTTCAGTAGAGAACGCTGCTACATCTCTTTTAGTACAATTTTGTAATTAGAATCTGCAATCTGGATTATCCTCTCTATGCTTGGTTGCCATCTTCTTCCCTCCTTGAACAGCTTACAAACAGCTTTTCTTATCCATTATTTAATTATCAGAATACCTATAAGGGTGGTATAATTTATCCCGATTTTACAGATGAGGAAACAGGCTCAGAGAGGTTAAGGGACTTGTCCAAGGTCAAACAGCCAGTAAATGGCTCATACTCGGCCACTACTCAAACCCAGGTCTGCTTTCCCAATACCTTCCATTCCACCCCACCCCCAAATCAAATTACAACCAAATAAAAACAAAACCAAGACTAATAGTAATAATAATAAAACCCATATCTGAGAGCTGGATTCACCTGATCCTTTCCCTCAGTCTAGGAGCCATGTCAACTTTGTTCCCCTCACTCTTCCCTCGTGTGACTGAGTCACTGTGGTTTAATCTGGATCGACCCTGTGTGGAGGAGACAGAGCTGCAACAGCAGGAACAGCAGCACCAGGCCTGGGTGAGTGAAGATGTAGCCTGGGAGGGGCACAGTGTTGAGAACCCCTCTACTGTACCAGAACCAGCCTTGCTCTGGAAACCTGTCCTGGAGGAGCTTTTTGCCCAGAGCTAGGAATAATCTGGGGCTGGGAGTCAGGAGCCCAGCAGGTACTCATCATTGGGACCTTTGGGCCAGATTGGATCCCAGGCTCCTGACATTCCGCCCTGTCTTTTTCCCCTACAGCACAGGAAATAATAATTTTCATTATTTATTGAGAACCTAGCAAATGTCAGATTCTAGGCTGATCTTCTCTCACTTTACCCTCACCATAATTCTGTGAGAAAACCAAAGCCCAGAGAGTTTAAGGAGTTGGATCAAGTGTCAGATGACAGGAGAGAAAGGGATTGGATCATCTTGACAACCAAAAGGAAGCTTCCCCCCCACACACACTTGGGAGTCCTTTCTGGGGGCAGGTTGGGCTAGTCCTGTGTTGCTAACCTGCCATTCTTGGGCCCTGGCCCTGCTCCCTTGCCCTTTTGGCCATAGCTCCAGAGCATCGCAGAAAAAGACAACAACCTGGTGCCTATTGGCAAGCCAGCCTCTGAGGTGAGTCGCTCTAGCAGGTGGGGCCAAGTAGTGGGCCAAATTCTGCCTTAATTCCAAAGGTCTTGCCTTGATGTACTGGAACCAGCTGTGGTCTTCAGCTCTGCGTGGGTGGGGGTAGGCAGGTATTGGGGCCAGTGGAGATCTGACATCTTGGCCTCAGCACTAAAGTGTACCAGGCTGCTAGACCAAGGAGGGCAGGTTTGGGGAACTGGGGGTCATTCATTGGCCCCAAAGAGAAGCTCCACGTAGGTCAGCCCTGAACTACAGTCCAGGCAGGCCTGTAGGGCCCATAGGCACTCCCCTGCACCAGCAGCACTATGATGATGAGGAGGAGGAAGATGACGAAGATGATGAAGATAGCGAAGAAGACTCAGAGGATGATGAAGACATGCAGGACATGGACGAGATGAATGACTACAATGAGTCACCTGATGATGGAGAGGTCAATGAGGTAGGTGAGGGTTTGGGGGAGGACCTCTGCCCCTGACCTCATTGTGGCCAAGGGATACCGAAATCCTGGATCCAGCTAAGGGCAGAGTGGATGAGGCCCTTGGGCCTGGGGCTGGCGGGGTGGCTAAGGTTCCTTCCCACCCATACCTAGCTTCCTCCCCAGGTGGACATGGAAGGCAATGAACAGGATCAGGACCAGTGGATGATCTAGGTAGACAAGGCAGGGTGGCCTCAGGGAGATCCCAGGCCAGCCCAACCTGCCCTGTACCACCCACAGAACCAGCTGATGGCCCCCATGCCTGAAGGCCCAACTTCAGGCAGCTCCTCACCTGCTGCCAGGAACTGGTCTCCTTGGCCCTTCCCAGGCCATCAGCCTGCCCTTGAACCTGTAGGGCTTAAGCTAGTACCTCATCCCATGGTTACCAAGTCTGGCCTCTTTCTAACTCTCTTTAATAAAGACACAGGACTGATTGTTTTTATCCCCATGTCTATTCCCTTTTTTTGGTGGGTCCCAGAGGAGTCCAGCATCTTCTCTTGAATTTGGGGGTAGAGGGCAATAAAGGGACTCCAGGCAAGACCTTATTGGCCAGGTGGGCTGGGGAGGACCAGGCTCCTATGCCATTTCCTCTGACCCACTTGCACCAGCTATTCCTTCAGGGCCTCTGTCTCAGTGTGTGCTCTTTCCTCTGATCTCAGAATTGCTTGGGCTGGGGAAGGGAGGCTTTCTAAGGGCCAGAGCTGGAGGTGGGAGGCCCCTGGAGCTTTCTTAGCCTGTTCCTTTAGTGTTAGGAGAAGGGATTAAATCTAGGGAAGAGAGTAGGAACTCCCCTGGACTTAACTAGTGAATGACTAGGTTGGGAGCTCTGGCTTCTTACCTCTTGGTCTGCAGTGTCTCTGGAAAGAAGGGGACCAGTGGGACCAAGCAGCCTGACAGAGCTTGGCACCTCAGGTCATTGTGGAGCCTGGAGGTAGAGGACAGCCTCCCTAGTCCTGAGCTTAGGATATGTCAAGCGACAAAACAGGGGAGGGGAGTTTCTGAGGTCCTTGCTTGGGTAGGTGGGTGGATGGGTGGGGGGCAGCAATAAGTACCCTTGACCTGGACCTCAGCCAGGTCCAGCATAGGTGAGCTGGGCTATGCCATCCTTGATGGAAGGGAAGTCTGGGAGGCCAGTGTGGTGGAGGCGGCAACGGTAGCGGCCGCAGCTCTTGGTGTACTGCAGGAAGCGGGGTGCACCAGGGAAAAGCACATGGTCAGCCAACACAGTGGCCCCAGCTGGCAGCAGGGCATGGGCCTCCAGAAGCTTCAGGTCCCCCAGGTAACATCGGGGCTGGTGTGCCAGGAGCACCAGCTCTGCGCAGCTCAGCCCATGGTGGGCTCGCAGGTGTGGGATCACCTCCTCTGAGCTACCCACGATGAGCTCCACCTGTGGGGGTGGGAGGCACTGGAGGTAAGCGTGGATGGGATCGCTGCCCCATCGCAAACCCCACCAGGATCTGGCTTACTTCGTGCCGGGCCCTGGCCTGGGTCCCCACCAGTGTGCTCATATTTCCTCTGGCCTCACAGCCCAAGAAGTCAAGATCAGTATTGTGATTCCCATTCTACCCATGAAGAGAGGCAGAGCTAAGATATGGGCCCAAATATGCCAGACTTGAGAGACCATTCTCTTCACCGTTTTTCTGTCACTCAGCAGAAAATACATGCAAATGACTTGATCAGGAGGACATGACCTCTCATACCCTTCAAGATCGAAGCCCCTAAGTGGAGCTACTTCTTTCTCCCTACACAGACTCTCCCATTGGGAAGCATGGCCAGGGCAAGGCCTAGGGTGGCAGAGAGAAGACCAGATTTTGGGAGGTGCATGACTGACCGTGCGCTCATCAAAGCCAGCCAGGCGGATGAGTTTTTCAGCCACTGCTGCTGTGCGTGGGTCCCGCTCCACAGTGAGAAGGTGACCCCCAGGGGGCAGGGCACGGGCAAGAAGCAGTGTGGAGTAGCCACAGTAGGTTCCCAACTCCAGCACGTAGGCAGGTGCTTTCTCTTCTACCAGCCGGGTTAGGATCTGACCTGTAGGGGAAGGCATCTATTGCAGAAGACCTGGGAGATGGATGCAGAACCCCTGATAGAAAGGGATCTTAAAAATGCCCACCTGCTTCACTGCCACCCCCAGCCAACTGGGGTCCTATTCACACGGTAAGGCAGGGACAGATTTCAGACCTTTCCTTCATCATTTTGGGAAGGCTTCCTGGAGGAGAAGGCTAGACCACACTGACCTTTGACAGGCCCCATGTGGCTCAGGTACTCGCAATGGCTGCTCCAGTGGTCCAGGGTGGTGAGAATATGACCAGGGTCCCCGGGCAGGGCATGGGTGAGCACGTAGCTGAAGGCCCGCTCCTCAACCCGGAGCCCTGACAGGCAGTCTCGGAAGCTCCGCAGCAAGACCATGCGCACCAGCAGCCGGAAGTAGTGCCGGTACCGCACCAGCAATGTCACCACCAGTGGCAGGAAGGCCAGTGCAATGGCAGGGGACATGGTTCCCTCCTGTGCCCTATGGTAGAAGGGAGAGAAACCCACACCCATGATTTGCCTGCCATTTGTGCAGCCCTTACCAGTAGCAGTTATTATCCTTACGTATTATAAACCAAGGATCAGAAAGGCTCTTTTGTCCAGAGTTACACAGTAGAACTGGGATTTGAATCTGTGTTGGTCTGATCCCAAGCCCCTGTGCTTTCAAGGACTCCACACTGTCCCCAAACCCCTCTTCCCAGTCCGGACCTCAGCCCCATCTTCACCTTGCCCCCCTCACCTTTTTGCCCTCATGCCTATAGTCACTCCTTCAGGACTCCTTTCACCAGTTCCTCTATGGATGTCCTCTCCTTACCCCCACCCCTACCACTTGGTCTCCTCTGACCTATCACTGTTGTGGCAAAAGAGCACAGCTTTGTGGATCAAAATTCCTTTTACTGTCACTGTCCTTTGCTTCAATAAAAAACAATCAAAATGCTTATACCATAGGGTGAGATATCCTTTTTTCTATCGCAAGACTCTCCCTCTGTTTCTCTTCCCTGGGGGTGGGAGAAATCCTTGATTCTACATTTCTTCTGCAGTCCTATCTCCCCTCCCTGCATTCCCGTCTTCTCCTGATCTCCCGCAGGATTCTCAGCACCTGAGCTGCACTCACATACACACCACACACTTTCCCCCACTCAGCCCTCTTCTGTAGGGCCCTCTTTGGGGGATGGGTGCCCTCTCCTCTCATGCCCTTGACTAGCCTCTTCCTCCTCCAGATCTGACCCTTGTGAGGACCCTGGTGGTGGTGGGACTAAAAATAGAAGTGGGAATGTATGTGTGGGTATGAATGGGTGAGTGATGGTGAGCTTAAGCTGGTGTGCTTGGGAACCCACACTCAAAGTCCCTGCTTACCTGGGCTGGAGGCTTCTGCTTGGGGAAGACCACAGCACAAGACAGGAAGGGGAGTTCTTGGGGTGGGGGAGAACTCTGAGGCGGGAGGCTGCACCTACTCTCAATTATTGATGATGAGGCTGCTGCTGTCACCTGAAACCTGCAGTTCGAGTTACTAGGCCCAGCGACAGGGTAGAGCTGTCCTCTACCCTTTAGGTACTTTCAAAGAACTTAAAAAACTCTAGTGTCTTTATTTGAGGGGTAATAAGTTAGAGCTACAGGGTCAGAACATGTGGGAATGGTATGAGCAGAGGTGATGGGGAGGCTGTAATTTATTCATTAACTCAAAATTCAAGTTTTCTCTAAGCATCATCATAGGCAAGAATCAGAATCTGTCCTTTTCCTTGAACTACCAGTTGGGTAGAAGAGACTGACCAGGAACAGAGAATACAAAACAGTGTGATCACTAGATTGAATGCCATTGTGGGATTTCGGGCTGTTCTATCCAGATAGAACAGTGCCTGGCATATAGTAGAAACTCAGGAAGTATTTGTTGGGAAGCGGATGTGGCTCAAGCAGTTGAGCTCCCACATCCCACATGGGAGATCCATGGTTCGGTTCCCAGTACCTCCTAAAGTAGACTGAGCTGGTGTGACAGGCAGGTGGGGCAAGCTGACACAAGAAGATAATTCAACAAGAGACACAAGAAGAAAAACATAATGAGACACAACAAAGTAGGGAGTAGAGGTTCCCGGTGCCTCCTAAAGAAGACAAGACAGCAAGCTGATGCATGGGCAGGCATGGCAAGGTGATGCAAAAACAGGCATAAGAAAAAAAAAAAACGAGGGACACACACACACACACACACACACAAAAGCAAGAGGGAATGGAGGTGGCTCAAGTGATTAGGCACCTCCCTCCCACCTTGGAGATCCCAGGTTCAGTTCACGTACCTCCTAAAGAAACAAGACGAACAGGCACAGCAAGTGCAAACCACCAGAGGGTGCGGAGAAATAAAATCAATCTTTTAAAAAAAAGTGTTGATATAATAAATGAATACACGAATATTGATTTAATATAAATGAATGCGGCACAGGGTTTAAGCACAGGCAGCTGGAGATGCCCAGAAAATGGGGTCAGAGAAGGTAATCAAGAGGATATTATGTTTGTATTGTCCTGAAGACAGAAGGCTAGTATGGTAGGGAGACAGTGTACTAGGCTGCATGTGCGAATTCCAAGTCAGTCAAGAAATCGCAAATATTTTCCTTTTGCTGGTGAGTTACCCCTTCCCCTGCCCCCAGGTTGGAATGGAATGCAGGTGTTAGGCACTGAAAGATCTTTGATGCCAGGCGTTCAGGACACAAGGGAGGACATGAGAAGATTCTAGAAGAAGAAAAAAGCATTAGAGCACTGTTCCCACCTTCAGTGTGTTAGATTTCTGTTGAGATTGAAGGGAAATGCCTGAAAGCAGGGAAACAAGTGAGGAAGTTCATAGCACCGCCACCAAGATTAATCACCCTGCTTCAGTTAGTGAAGGCATAATGTCCCTTCTTCCAGTAGGTCTCAGATCCCAGGGCCATGTTGCGAACTCCGCTGGGCGCCACCTCCTCGATGTATATTCCTGGACTCGGGCGCTGGTCTTCGGGGGCCTAAGTATGTGCACCCAGACTGTGTGCTCTGAGTGTAGGGCCTGGATTTTACTCGTCCCTCGCACGGCACTTAGAAGAACATATCATGGTAGCATTTGGGATAGGAGTTAGTTTTCTGGAGAAAGGTGGTCTCGAGGCCACGCGATTACGTAAAACAACTGCCAAGGGGACCTTTCGGGACCAGGGTGGAGGGCTAGCTTAGCCACTGGGGAGAGAAATCATGTGATCTGCCCTTTCCTCATCAGGTGTTCTACGTCTAGTCCCGCAGGGGAAGGCTTCCTATCGGTTGGCGAGGTTCACGTGGTGGGGGCGGGGCCGGAAGCGGGACTCGGCGGTGGCGGCGGCGAAGAGGCTCTGGGAAGGGCTGGGCGCGCGGGCGGTGGTTGCCGAAGGGATGCAGCCACAGGTCATGTGACCGGAAGGGCTCCTGACGGACGCCGTCCCTCCTCGGCGCGGCCTGAGCGCCCGGCCTGACCCCGGTCATGGGCTGCTGTTACAGCAGCGAGAACGAGGACTCGGATCAGGTGCGGCCGTGCGATTGAGGCTCGGGAATGAGGGATGAGACCTTGGGGCGTGGGGTCTAGGAAAAAAAACCTGCAGAAAAGGGGGAAGCAGGAGTGCAGGGCTCACTAGTACGGAGGCCTGGAAGGGACAGATTAGAGAGAGGACGCCGGACCGGGCTCCTGCTCCTGTTAAAGCCCCAGGTCTCTGTACACGCTCCCCGCCTTGAAGTGTGCAGGCAGCCGTCTTTCCCTCTTGCATCTACCCCCTTCTGTCTTTCACTACCTTTAAACTTTCTTTACAACTTCAAGGATCGTCAACCTAGGTCCCTAGAAAATACTTCCTTCCCAGCTTCCTGTGCTTTCCCAGTGCTTGGTTTAGCGGGCCTCTTAAATCCATTATAGAGGTGGGTAAGCTGAGGCTGTAAATTAGCCAGTCTCAAGATCAATCAGGAATTTTGTGTATCCCTTCAGTCCTTGAGGTTGGAGAAGAAAAGGTACTACTGGGCTTTGGTCCAGAGAAGGCCTCTGGAAGTTGGTGGCTTTTGAGTTAGCCAATGTAGGATTTAATAGGTAGAGACAATGAGGGATCGGGACCTGCGGGAAGTTGTTTGGACAACAACAAATCGGATTTAGCTTTGGCTGGGTTGGGGAAAGAGAGGTGGGACAGGGAGCTTATTTGGTACTGATTTTGGCCTGCCTCAGTGCAGTCCCTGCTTGTAGCCTAAGGATTCTTTTAGCTTGAGGGGCACCTCCTCCTGAGAATTTGACTTTAGATCTCATCTCCTGAGAGAAAGTACTAGGTTGGGGAGACCTGTATGGTTTTAAGTTCTTCCTCTTCCCCTTGGTGGGTTCTTACTTCTCTCCCCAAAACTGCAATCCCTGCCTTGCCCTAGTTTGAGGAGAGGCAGATCTTTCTGAGGATAAAGTCTCAAACTGCTTTTTTGATTGCTTCTAATAAGACTGCTTCTGCACTTCAACACGTACTGGGCACAGAAACAAAATGTTTCATCTAGCAGCTCATAGTCTAGGGGGGAAGTGATCACAGAAATAGGTTATATTAGTGGTACTTGGGAAGTTGATTCTTCTCCAGTTCTTGGACTAAGGACGTAAGCTCTGAAAATGTCATTTGTGTGGGAGACATGGTTCTCATTAATTAACCAAACATCCATTAAGTCTATATTCATATTTCCTAGGTCATATGTTAGACATGCCTCATGCTCCAAACTTCTCACTTCAACCCAGCTGGTTAGAGAAGGAAGAGACAGTTTTCCTGCTTCCTGGGAGAGTTGTGGCCTAGTGGGAAATTGTTCTTTAAGGCAGAACATGGACTCTTGCAGAGAATGAGTCAAGAAGAGTTAATGCCCTGTGAAAGGATACCAGCTTCTAGCTAGATAGGAGATCCGGGCTTGCTGCTCTCCTGAATCTGTCTTCTTTGAAGTGCTGTCATTCCTATTTCTAACCCCCAGAGAAGGAACTTGATTATTGCTGAATGATTTGTGGCCTCATGTGGCAAAAAACATAACTATTAACTATCGTGTTGTGGGAGTGGGGGTTCTGCCCCCAAGCCTCTCCTCTTGGGCAGGTCCCTCTCCCATTCTTACTTTGGCCCCTTTATTATAATAATAAAAAATGTAAAACACATTAGTTTTCAAAGGGCTTTTACATTTATCTCATTTGATTCTTAGCATAATTTGTCATATAGGTAGGGTTTATCTCTACTTCCAGGTGAGGAAAAGGTTCAGAGAAGCTAATTTAACCAAGGTTACAAACTTGAGAAGTGGCACAGCCAAGGTGTTCTGATGCCAAGCCATGTGCTTTTATCCACTAGGCCATGCAGGGCTTTTCCAGCAGGGCTCTGACCAGGTAGCCAGTCTGGAGCAGTCCACATCTGTGTCTGGGCTAGGGTAGACAGTGAAACCCTGGCTCCTGGATTACAATGACTCAGGAACAAACCATGGTGCTCCTTTGCCTCTTCCATGCTCCACTCCCCCTTGGGGGTGGAGTGACATTTGTCAACTCTGATATGCCTCTTCTGGGAGTCTGGATCTCAAGAAAACCACCATGTTCTTGGAGAACTCCTGATATGGGAGAAACTGCCCTGTCCTAAAGGAAGATGCATCTGGGATGGGTTTGGGGGAGGGACTCACAGAGAAAATAAACTCAAGCCCCATTATGGAGCCAGCTTTTTTAGAGATAGTTTAATCTTTGGCAAGCATTTTGTTTTTCTAGCCCTTTAATCCTGAGCCTTAGTTTTTGGAAGGGAGGGAGGGTGGCTGGGAGTTTGGAGATGAGGGGGTCGATGCTTACAGCAGATCAAATGGCATGAGCATACTTGGGCAACCTACCCTTGAGGAGGAAGAGTGGGGACTGTGTGATCCCGAGGGTGGGTTGGACCCATTCTGAGCTAACTGGAGGAGTGCCCATTGAGAGGTTGGGCTTGCTTGTCCTCGGGGCCTAGGACCTTGCAGGGGAGGGCCTTGTCCTGGGGGATCAGGAGGGCCATCCTTGGGCTTCTGACTTGCATCAGTTTCCCCTCTAAACTCTCCTGTCTTTTTGGTATCTTACAACTGTCTTCCAACCTTAAGTATGCTTTCTCCACTGGGTGGTGGACTATTTTCTGATGCTCCCAGGCTGTTCAGAACTGTCAGTGGCTCCTGGGCCATTTCATCCAGGCTAAGTACCTCTGTCCATCTTTTCAGAGCCTCTGGGACTGCTTGGTTCCACTCCATTTCATCCCTAGTGCCTAGCTGAGCTCCCAAAGGCAGGCTGGAACTGAGTCCTGTCTGACTTTCCACCAAGTTGGCCAGTTTGGATATTCCTGGTAAAAATGTCATTGGTGCTTATAAGTCAGAGCTGGGCTGAGAGGAGAGCCCCAGGAAAGGCAAGGTGAACTGAGCCAACCTGACTTCTCCCCCACGGCCTCTCCTAGGATCGGGAGGAACGGAAGTTGCTGCTGGACCCTAGCAGTCCCCCCACCAAAGCCCTCAATGGAGCTGAGCCCAACTACCACAGCCTGCCTTCTGCTCGCACAGATGAGCAGGCCCTGCTTTCTTCCATCCTTGCCAAGACAGCCAGGTGAGCATCACAGGATAAAGCCTGGGGCCGAGCCCCTCCATACACATTAAAGGCTGGGATAGAGATTGCTGGCTCAGAACATGGAACTGGGACAAGGTCAGTGGGAAGAGGTGCCTCTGGGCTCAGCCCTGCTCCAGTGGGCCAGGCAGGGACACCGGTATCAGATAGCCCTGGAGTCACGCGCCTGGCAGTGAGTCTTGTTGTCCCTCCCCGGGACACTTGTCATGTCCTCTCTGTCTCCTCCCCCCAAAGCAACATCATTGATGTGTCTGCTGCGGACTCCCAGGGCATGGAGCAGCATGAGTACATGGACCGGGCAAGGCAGTACAGGTGAGCGTCTGGCCAGCTTGGGTCCTTCAGGCTACTTGGGCTCTTCCCCTACCCCCATCCCTGAACCAACTTTGGAGTCTGGACCCCAGTTCAGGCTTTTGGGTACAGACCATATCACTTGGGTCTGTTTGCCCTCTTACTCTCTTGAGGGCACTGAGGTCAAGGGAGGTGGGCATAGAGTGAATATGTGGTGTGCTGAGATCCCCTGTGCACCTGATTCTCTGCCTAAAGGGAGTGAGGCTGGGCTGGGCAGAGCAGACTGGCCTGACTCACTCCACACTCATCCCTCCCTCTTGGCCAGTACCCGCTTGGCTGTGCTGAGCAGCAGCCTGACACATTGGAAGAAGTTGCCACCGCTGCCATCTCTTACCAGCCAGCCCCACCAAGTGCTGGCCAGCGAGCCCATCCCCTTCTCCGACTTGCAGCAGGTGAGCCACCCCTCACCCCAGCCCACCCTTCCTATACTGCCCAGGGGACGGCAGAAGCGTTCACCCTCCCATCCACCAAGGAGGCAGGGAAGTGGATTTAGAGGCCCTGGTAGCTTGTGGGCCCTGACTCACTCCCACCTCACTCTTGCTTTTTATATTCTTATCTCCTCCCCTCGACCTCTATTCTTTTTCTCTTTTCTTCTTTTCCCTTCTGTCTTTCCTATTCCTGCCTTTCTCTTTTGCCTCTTGCCTTCATCGTTCCTCTTCCTGATCTCCTCTCTCACCTATCTGTCTGTTCCTTCCTCCCTGACCTCTCTGTCTCAGGTCTCCAGGATAGCTGCTTATGCCTACAGTGCACTTTCTCAGATCCGTGTGGATGCAAAAGAGGAGCTGGTTGTCCAGTTTGGGATCCCATGAAGAGCAGGATCCTTGGACAGCTCTTCTCCTCTCGTCACCCCGTCTTCACCCCCCCACCCCTGGCCCCCAGCCTTACTGCGGCTTATACAGTACCCTAACCTGCTACTAACCACGGAGAAGAATGTGGAGGAGAAGAGGAGAGCAAGGCTGTAGGCCGGAGCAAGTAAGGACGGAGCAAGGGAGGGTAGAACCAATTGGAACTGGCCTTCAGAGCTCTGGCCAGGGGTGGGGTGGGGACCAAAAGGACAGAGCCTGGTAGGTCTTCATAGTCCCTGGAAAGGTGGAGGTACCGCTGTGGGGGTGGTGATCACCAGGGGGCCGAGGGGCCCCCTTCCCATCCCTTCTCTTGGCCTCAGATTCACTCCTGTCTCCCTCTCCCTGACTTGGTGCTTATATGCACCTCATTAGGGTTTGTGACCAGGATCTGGACGAGCTTGAATTTGAACGCATTGAGTTTGTATTTCTAGCACCCTGAATTTTTACATGTTTGGTCTTTTTTCTTTTTTGTTTTGATTTGACTCTCTTGATAAAGGAAATGTATTCATCTGTGTGCTGATTCCAGCTCCTCTGTCCTGCCCACCAGCCTACTACTTATTTCTGGCAACTCAAATCTATGAGCAATGAGGTGGTGGGAGGGAGTATCCTCTAGTGGCATTAAAGCGCAGTCCAGGAGATACTGGGGTTCAGTGTTCCCAAGTCTTAGCTGAGACTCAACCTGGGTTAACCTCAAATTGGATTATAAAACTGTGCTTGTCCTTCCCTCAGTGATGGAGATACGTCAAGCCTGAACAGACTTGAATCTGGGGCAGCTGTCACTGTTGGGGGCCCAGTGGACTCAATGGAATTACCAGCAGCCTAGGAGTGGGGGGCAAGGGGTGGGGGGATGACAGGCGTAGGAACCAGACCAAGTTCTGCTGATCTGGAGTCAGCAAACAAATGTGTTAAGCAGAAGAATCTTTTTATCAAATGAAATCTTAAGTAGAATCCCAAAATGTAAAACACAGAAGTGGAACTACTCTACTCTGATCTGATTGAAGTGGGGTTGAGAGATCACAGCCCATCTTCTTGGCCTTGCATCAGGGAAGCCTGAGGCATCTCGCAGAACCCTGGTGCTCTGTGAAGAGTTTGGAAATTACTGATCGACTCTAACCTCAGGATATCTGAGCTGAAGAATAAAAAGGGCCCCAGAGAGGGTAGATAACTTTCCCAAGGCTGTGCAGCAAACCCAGGAGTTCTGTGACTAAGGCCGGCAGACCTTTCCCTCCAGTGCCTCGCTTGCAGTGAAGTAGGACCAGAGCTATGGGCAGTTTCCTGAGTAGGAGGGCACATCTCCAAGGTACAAGTGACATCTATTCTGCTGAACAGCTCAAATCATTTATTGTCAAACCAAGTTGACCATTCTCAGGCCTATAGGAATGCTGGGGTCTTGGGAACCTCAGAGTACAGTCTGCTTGATCCGGGACTTCTTGGGCTTGATGTTCATGCGTTTCCAGACTTCAGCGGTGGTGCGGTCTGCTTTGGTGACCCCACTGAAGTCGAACGTAGTGATACGGGGCACAGTGCACAGCACATATTGCCTGTGGGGAAGACTTGGGCTGGGGGCCAGCCCCCCGCCCCCCCCCCCCACAACCAGAACCCCCTTCCCCCTCCACCAGTTGCTGCTCTTTTCCCTAATTGCAAGGAATGGAGGGATTTGAATATAGCTTGGGGGAGATGGGGCTTATTCTGACTGACAGCAAGAAATACTTTTAAGACCTGATGCTCCACTCCCTCGCCCTAGCATGGCAGAATAGTCTTGAATTGTTTCTCTGTCCTCTCCCTTTCCCTCAGGGGAGCCTAGCTAGAACCCAGCTCCAAGGGCAAGGCACCTACCTATACCCCTTCTCTTCCTCCATGGGATTCCCATGAAGTGTCAGGCTCCGGAGCCGAGGGAGAACAGCCAGCTTATCTACCTCCCCCAGGCACTGGATGCTGTTGCCATGGAGATAGAGGACACTCAGGTTGAAGAAAGTTGTCAGGACCTGTTGGGGAAGGAAATAGAAAGCTAGGCTGGACAGGGCCCTGAATCTATGCTAAAGACTCTCCTGTGGCAGAGAAGGAAGAGTTTGAGGAATAACTTGCCCTCCACCCCCATAGCCATACTGGATGACTCTAACCTACTTTTGTTTACCTTTTAAGGGGTACAGGGGCATCACACTGAAATAGAGCCGTGATTCTCAGAGGCAGGAGGTATGGGCTTGGGTCTCAGCTCTGCCACTGACATGCCAGGTGACTGGGCCTGTCCCTGCCTTTCCCTGGACCTCAGTTGCCCCTTCATTGAGGACCTTTCCAGCTTTGATGATCTAAGATTCTGTCTATCACAGCAGGGAGACAAACACAAGCATCATGCTAGGCAAATAAGAGAAACTTAAAAAATATATATTAGTTGAATTGAAATCACTACCCTAGGGTAACAGTTCCTATGTCATGAGCCACCTTTTTTCTCCAACAACCAACCCCCACCCACCACCAGCAGGTATCCTGCATAAGAAGGGGCCAATTTTGTTTATTTCTTAAAACTTGAGTCTGAGTTCATGGAAAGTGCTGCACTTTTACATACTTGCTTCTTCCACAGTAAAACTGCACACAAGACACAGTGGGTGCCCAATAATGAGAGCCACCATTTTTATTTCAGCCTCCTATGTGCCAGTTGTTTTTTTTAAATGTTGTTTCATTTAATTCTCACCTTAACGAAGCTGGTATATTATCCCCATTTTTCAGACAGGGAGGTGAGGTTTTAAGAGGCTAGGTAACTGCCCCAAGTTACACAGCCAGGAAGAGGAAAAACCAGGACTGGAACTGACATGTCTGACCCACAGCCATCTGCTTTACATCGCACCATGCTGTCTTGCTACTTCCTTAATGACATACGGGAAGTGGAGAGGCTCCTTGCTGGACGTGGTAGCCTCGGACCACCTTGACTCTTAGTGCTAGAAACTCACAGGGTCAATGGAGGTCAAGTCATTGAAAGACAGGTCGATCCAGGCCAAGTTCTCTGGGTGCTCCAGCAGTTGTGAGACCACCTGGCTGAAGTCCCTCAGGTCATTGAGAACATTGTTGTTCAGCCACAGGGACTGGGTCAGCGACTTCCCCGACTTTGAGTGCCGCAGTGGTCGTAGCCCTGTCCGTGGCTCCTCACTTGTCAGATCTGCAGGGGCAGAGTGAGGCCTGGATATATCATCGTTTTCCTGGCTTTGGGGTACTGGTAGGGATGACGCTGGGAGAATTAGCAGCCTGAGCTGGAGGGGCCTGGCAGGGCCAAAGCCTTGTGCTTGAGCTTAGTGTGACCCTATCTACTGGCAGCTCAGGACCTGGTCCCAAAGGACCCAGCAGTCCTTAAGCTTGGACTAAGGACTTCTTGGACTTCTCGTCCCAAACTCTTAGTTTTGCAGCCACATGGTCCTCTCTTGTACTGCCTCATTAGGTCCTTCGTATAGCACCCCTGTGACAGGGTGGGGGCAAAACCACTTCCATTTTATAGGTGAGGAAACTAAGAATCAGGGTTGTTGGGCTTGAACCAAGATAACAGCACAGAATCAAGAATTACCTACTGGTAGAGTTTTTAGTATAACACACTCCGATGTCCTCCCTCTCTTCTATTAATGTCAAGTACTTACTATGTGCCAGATACTTGATAAACAGTGGTGAGCAAAATGTGACACAGTCTGTGTCAGGCTTTGAGTGAGTAATACGGCAGGTGTGAAGCAGATGTTTGTGCCCTAAAGGAGCTCATGTGGGTCTGATGGAAATAAACTGGCAATATTGTGTGTTAAGTGCCATGTAATAATAGTCATGGAAACAGAAGAGAGGTTCCTAGCCCAGCCTAGGAGAGCCCAGGGAAGTTTACCAGGGAAGGTGATGCCTAAGCTGGATCTCAGTGGGTTAGGCAAAGAAGGGAAGAAGGGGTAAGAGAACAGCATGAGCAAAGGTGTGTGTGTGATGTGTGCATGCTGCACGAGGGGAGCAAGGAGACGGGCCCAGTAATGAAGGCCTTAAATAGCAGACTAAGGAGCTTGAATTTTACCCTGTAGGTGATGGGAAGCCAGAGGAGAGTTTAAAGCAAAGGAAATGACTCTATTTTTTCATTCAGAAAGATAATTTTGAAGCTTACTGTAGGGTATAGGATTTAGGGGGAAATGGGACTGGAAAACCAATTTGTCAGTTTCAGTCATCCAGGCAAGAGATAATAGGGACCTGAAATAAGATATGGGTAACAGGGATAGAGAACTGTATGGGAGGTACAATCAGCATGACTGGATGGTTGACTGGGCCAAAGGGTAGAGGAGCATTCTGGTTTGGGTGACAGGGTGGACACAAGTGTTATTAACTGATAAGCAATTACCAAAAGAGGAACAGAGATGGAAAGGTCATGAGTTCAGGGCTGGCCTGTGTTTGAGGTACCTGTAGTACATCCAGGTGGAGTAGCCAAGCAGACAGTTGGATATGTAGGTCTGATTGATGGTCAGGAGACAGACTTGAGAATCATAGCATAGGGGGTGTCAAAGCCAGGGGAGTCGAGTGAGGATAGAAGGGAGGGTCAAGGAGGGAGAGGGATCCATGAGAGAACTTACAGAGTCAGGGAAGGACAGGGAAAGCCAGGAGAGTTGCAGTTTTGAAGATGCACAGGGAGTTCCTTTGTAGGAGGGGTGAATTCCAGGAAGCTAAGGACTGAAAAGTAGTTTTGGCAACTAAGAAGTCCCTGGTGACCATAGTGAGGGCTATTTTCAGTGAAAAGGGGCAAAAAGCCAGACAGGAGTGAATTCAAGAATGAATGGAAGGAAAGGATATATGAGCAGGTAGCATAAACAACCCACTGAAAACGTGGCTGAGAAGGAGAGGGAATAGGATGGGGGTTGGATAAAAGATGTTAGAACCCATCTGTATGGACTCCTCCCCCCCTCCCCCCCCTTTTTTTTTAAACAAATGAGCTCCAGAGAGATGATGGGCCTTGCCCAAGCTCACAGTCTGGCAGAACCCACAACCAGAGGTGATTGTTTCTTTTTCCCATTGTCCCTAAACCTTTGATAAAGCTGCCTTCAGGGAAGGAAATATTTGGGATTTGGCGAATCTGGTTAACCCGACTTCACGCTTCCCTCAGCCCTCTTACTAGTCACACACCCCCAACGTAAACTTCCCCTCAGCTGCAGGTCAGGCAGCATCCACCAGAGGGCTTTGTTGGAGTCGGAGGGAGCTGGATCTACATTTGGGGCCTGAGATTGCCACAAGGTGGCAGAAGGGGCCTTTTTGTCTCACTGAAATACAGTACTTCAGTTCATGAACAAGCTCAGTTCATGAAAACCCACGATGAAATGACAGATAAAAGTTAAACTAAGCCAGCCTATGGACTAGCACCCAGTCTGATGAGGCAGCAGCTTGGGAATGCCTCTAACACGGGCTGATGCCAAGGTCAGAGGGAGTCACTAGTGGGATAGGGTTGCCTAAAACTTGAGACCGCCTGGACCCACTATTGATCAGGGTTGGGGAGGGGTATCCAGGCTGCTATAAGTTACTGCTGCCCACAGACTTCACAAGGGCACTGAAGGGTCTGGAAACAGGCCCATGAATAGCAAAGTCAGAACCAGGGGAAGGGAGTGGATGTGGTTCAAGCAGTTGAGCACCCACCTCCCACATGGGAGATTCCAGGTTCCCTGTGCCTCCTAAAGAAAAAACACGAGCAAATACAACAAGCAAACAGACAAGGGGGCTGTGGAGGGGGGGGAAGAGCGGGGGTCAAAAAAAACAACGGGGCATTTAGCCCCAGGAAGACTTGGGGCCAGGGGTGGCGCGGGAATCGTGATCTGGTCTTAGTATCTCTGAAGGCTTGCCATGCAACTTGTTCCATGTGTCCCCAGGGTGCAGGAGTCTGTATGAAGAGCATCCTTTTGTCATCCCATAATGGAAGGGTTGGTATATATGTTTGGTGGGGGACTCTCTTAACCCTAGTTTTGTGAGAAGTTACAGGACTGTGAGTTGGAGGTAGTACATATTAGATGCCTCCTAAAATCACTGCTGTTTTAGATTCAATAGCCTAAATACAGTTGTGCCAAGTACCCCTAAACTCTACCCTGTCTTTTAACCCAGCTTTAAGTAAGTATTCCTAAAGCTCTGGGGAACCTGAGGGGACTCTAGCCTTTTGGGGCTGGGATGCACCTCTTCCTCTGCCCCTTACATTCCCCCAACCAAACTGAACAAGGTATACAATGCCTGACATAAACATGCACACAATATGTATATACCAACATACATACACATATATTCAGTAGATACTTAACACTTGAACGAGAGGGCATCTGTACAGATTGTTTTGTGCTGTGGAGTTATCTTTGGTAGTGTAGCTTGCCCCTCCCCTCATTCTAAGAACTCCATAGAGAGCAGATCTATGTCCCCTCCCAGAGCTGGGAATTCCTAGGGTAGGTAGGAGCCATACTTCCATCCCTGTCACCTCAGCTGTCTTGTACATAGCAATTGTTGCAGCCCAAACCCTTGTGAAATGTGGACTATATGAATCCAAAGTGATGCTGTGCACCATAAAGACCATGGTAGCTGGGTGTGTGGTCATGAGAACTGGGTTACCACTGTGGCAGATGCCAGCCCAAATAGTGCCCTAAACCCAAGCCAAGGCTAGTGCCTCCTGAGGAACTAGTGACCAGCTTTGTGGGCTTAAAGGTGGCCACCAAATGAGGCAGACGTGTTCTGTGAAGACAGAAGTACTGATGCTTTTATGTGACCAGATGATGAAAGCCAGGACCGGCTGAACTTTCTTGGGAAGAACTGATGACTCCTTGAGAATATATTGCTGAGAGCCCTGTGTCCCTTCCTAAAGAGTACTAGTCACCCATTTACAAATATATTGAATGATAAATGGGAATGAGTATAGGCAGTGTTAGAACCTTCAATAAGTGTGGGTGATCATGAATCAATTGATATGACTGGAATGAATATAAGAAATTTGTCAATAAATATTTAAACCAGGAACCTGCCAGTTTGCTGATAAGAAGACCCCTCATGTTTTACGACCAGTGATCAGAAAAAGCTTGTCCCCAGAGGAGTTAGGGTTCTGCCTGCTGGCTGGGACTCCCCAGCAGCCTGTGTTTTCCTATCACTGGTTTCCTCCTGTCTCAAGGTAAAAACAGGAGAATAAAACTATTAGCCAATAGCTTGCCTTCCTGATTTTCTCCTGTCCAAGTTTTCTGCTGTAACCTGGCTTCTTCTGAAGATTATCTATCAACTGTCCTGAGAGTCCCCTGGTTCCTTTCAAATTTGCTAATTTTTAAAAAGGCCAAACCCTTCTATTCCTACCCCTTCTCCCCACTCCCCCCAAAGACAACAATAACAACAACAAAAAATCTGCAAGCATACAGGACAGAGGTCCTAGGCTTTTCGATAGGAGCCTGTGGTTTCTCCCTTGGGCCCACAGCAGGCCTGCTGCTATGATGCGTGGAGTGCTGTCCTCTGTGGGCTGACCTTGGATGATGTGGATGCTTCTGAAGGAATAGTCCAGGGGGGGCTCCTGCACCGAAGTCTTCATATAATCCCGTTTGTTCATATCTCAGGCCATTGTCATGTGCAAGCATGGGCCCTGGGAGTCCGGGTACAGCCTGGGAGGACAGAGAAGGACTAGTGTTCTGGGTATAAGGGGCATCAGCTCTCAAGCTTTCCCGTAGCCCTTGGACCCTGCTCCCTACCCTCAACTACTCCAGACCTGCCTGGCTACATTTCCGTTTTTAGATACTAATAGTGATTCCTTGCATTTGAAGGGTACTTCCTATTTTTCAGAGCACCTTCATCTCTTAGTGCTCATTTGATAGTTATAACTCCAATTTCCATGTTCCAGATGAAGAAACAGACCCAGGTGGTGAAAGGACTTGCCCAAAGTTAAGCCAGTGAGTCAGTTGTGGACTGAATTCATAGTTTCCTAAATCCTACTTTGAGCCTTTTTCTCTACCCCACTGTGATAACCATGGAGACCATCTTGGGACCTATCCTCTGGTGACATCAACTGGACTATCTATGACATAACAAATGCCTAAGGGCTGGCACTGGATCTGGTGTCAGAAAGTCCTTTGCAGTCTGACCCAGCTGAGGATTTGCTACTCTCTGCTCAGCCTGTCAGCCCCATTACCTTTCTGTACACAGACCCTACTTTCAGCCATATCCTGAGTATAGCCATACATATGATTAAAGCCAGAGTCTACCTCACTCTCACTCACCTGTCACTGATGCGTGAAATTCCATCATTAGGGATTCATTCCTTTGGGTTCAGGGATTGTTCCCTGTTAAAATAGAAATAAACCCCTAAGGGGTGAACATAATGTTATCAGTCATTTACAATGTGGTGTGTTGTCTTACCAGACCCTTTCCAACTTGTTAGCTAAAGTAAAGCCAAGAATAGGTTTGGCTGGAGACTTGGAGAGCCATGAGAACCTATTCGCCTGAGGAGAAGAGAACTGAAGACACTTTACCAAGGGGTTTTGAATGTGACAACATATAAAGACAAACTGACAAGGACAAGGACACATCTAGTCAACCCCTTTTCTCCATTCAGTTATTGCCTCCTTTGGATTTAGTATACTACTTAACTATTTACTTTCCAAAAGGCTTCAACATCATTTACAATAATTACACACTCATAAAATAGGACAATTTGTAAAGAGTGCTGACCATATAATGTAAGCCACACACGTAATTTAAAATTTTCTAGTAGCATAATAAAAATCAAGAGAAATGGGTGAAGTTAATTTTAATAGTATTTAATCCAGTACATCCAAAATATTCCAACATGTAATCAATATTAAAAAAACTATTTTACACTTTTACACTACATCCCAGTTTGGACTAGCTACTTGTCAAGTGCTCAATAGCCACATGTGACTAGTGGCTACTGTACTGAAAAGTGAGATGGAGAGAATTTAAAAAGGAAGAGAAAGAGCAGAAGCCAGATTAAAGGAGAGGAGAGAGAGGTACCAGGGAATTTAGGAAACCAAACCTATATTGGCAGCTGAAGCAAAAAGGGAAACCTTGGGTTATGCGGTTCTCATCTTTTGATTCAAAAGAAGCAAAGAGTTATGTGCAGAGACAATGAAATTGGCAAACGTTCTTAATGTGGAATTCTTTTTTAAAACCAAGGACCTAATAGCTTGTAATTCAGTTTCTTAATGCAGTTCCAGTAGCTTTTTTTTTGTCTTTA
Organism: Dasypus novemcinctus; assembly: GCF_030445035.2. Classification (NCBI taxonomy): domain Eukaryota; kingdom Metazoa; phylum Chordata; class Mammalia; order Cingulata; family Dasypodidae; genus Dasypus; species Dasypus novemcinctus. The sequence goes on along the minus strand of NC_080682.1, from coordinate 102,401,914 downwards.
ACTTATGTAAGGATAGAGTACAGCAAATTTAGAGGAATGGAAAGTGACAGTCTTCCTCTGAAAAAGCATTCTCAACTGAGCTTTGAAGAAGTGCGAGTTCAAATCACTTCACACCTAAATTCTGTCACATGCTGGACCAGCCAGTTGGGCACTGGTTGTTGCTTAGGGAAACCTGAATCTTTTATATATCAAATCTACAGGAAGACAACAAAGAACACATAACTCTTTTGTAGAAATAGAGAAACTGGTGTATGTTATCAGACAGAAGCCCGTCCCACTTAAGCACCAATATCAGGTTTGCTGCCTTTGAGCAAAACTGGATACTTTTCTCAAAGTAAGAACTTTCTGCCCTAGGCAGTAAGTTCTGGGTTGGGACCCTAGATTTCTACAATACTGGACATGAATTTTAGCTTAAAATATTAAAGACCAGATTTTTACCAGTTGGCCTCCTTGGCCATCAGAGAACCTCTGTGCAGTCTTAACTTCTGATTTGGTGTAGCACTGGCACCTGATGCATTTTTGGGGATATCAGGATTAAAAATGGGTCCCCTGTCAAGTAACAGGTTTATTCATTAACAATTACATTCTCAATTCCTGGCACTCAGCTTGGCACATACAATACCGGCAATAAATACTTACTGTATGAATAATTTTTTAAAAAGTCCCAAGTAGATGGATATATTTGGAAAGGGTTATTAGTCTTTTCTGCTTAAACAGTAGCCCAGCCTGTGAGCTAGTATATCCTATTTGTCATCTAACACAGAACCTGGCTTACAACAAGCACCTAGGAAGTGTCTGAAGAATGAATGAATGAGAAACTCTGCCAGATAAAAGGATTTCTTTTTTGGGAGAGCTGATGCTAAGCTGAAGCTGCTCTTTCTAACAAGTGGCTCCCAGGTTCAGCTGTTTCTGTTCACAGAAAGATAGTCAATTCAGTCCTGCAAATGTTTGATTAATGCCTGCTGCTCTATGTCTGACCAGAAGGAATGGAGCCAAGAAATAAATAATAAAACCCCATTTTCTGTCAAAAGCACAGAAAGACCTGCTGGATTCCTATTGATTGTGACAAACCAGACTGTACCCAGTTCCAAGTAATAGCTGCATGTAACTTTTTTACATGCAAAAGTTAATATGATAGTGAACACGCTCTTTTTAGTTCTCAGCTCTTGTGTTCTCTCTTCTGTGAAGTCTTTCTTTTCCAGATAAAAATGATCATTGTGCCCCTTCAAGACTGGTTGCCTTAATGATCCCTAGTCATGGTTTCTCCCTGTGCTCAGCCCTTTGCCCTATGACTTTGCAGTTCCATCCAACTCTGATACTTGGCCCAGCCATGAAACCTGCTTTGGCCAATGGGATGTTGGCAAATGTGAAGTAACAGACTTTAAAAAGGGGGCTGCCCTCTTGATCTTTGCCTGTGCCATGAGAATTTGCTGGCTGGCTAGAGAGATGACACATGTGACAGAGAGCCAGTGATGGCAGCAGAGGCCATCCCAGACTAGCCCATAGCCAGCTTCACCCCATCAAGATGAGGCGAGTCACCCAAGACACACACGACTGCAGACACATGAGTGAGTCCAGCCAAGACCAAAACCAGCCAGCTGACTCAAACTTGGAGGTAATAATAAATGCGTATTTTTTAAGGCATTATGTTTGTGGGTGGTTTGTTATGCAGAAATAGTGAACTGAAAAACCCCCCACTGTATTTTTTTTTTTTTTTTTTTTGAGGTACCAGGGCTGGGGAATGAACCCAGGACCGCGTATGCAGGAATCCAGCCCTCAACCCATGAGCCACATTGGCTCCCCTGAGTTGCTTTTTTCGTTTGTTTGCCGGTTGTTTGTTTTTGTTTTTACAAGGCATCAGGGACTAACCCCAGGACCTCCATGTGGGAAGTAGGTGCTCAATGGCTTGAGCCACATCTTTCACTCCCCGTTCCCAATTTTGAACAAAATTGGTTCACAATCTGTTTCATCTGTAAAATGGAGAAAAACTCTACTTTGAGAGCTGTTGTATGTCCTGTAGCCGGTGCTTAATAAATGTAAGCAGTTGCACTGTCTGTACTTATATTTACTTATAACTTATTTCCTGTTCCTTTCCTGAAACCTTGAGGACAGGGCAGTCAGACTTCTTTCTTTGATCCTATTTTAGTTGCACAAAGAATGGGTATTCAATAATTGCTTTTTGGAAAAATGACGATGAAAAAAGAAATGAAGGCATAAATGAATGATATCTTCAAGGTGACACATAGTGGGTCTGACTGCTGGAGAGAACTGATGAAGCCCAGATGCTGTCTCAGGCCTGTGGCTATGTTTTTGGAGTCAGTCCTTCCCAGCTGACATTCAGCCCATGACCCAGCTCCCAGACTGACTTGATGAATGACAGGGCCAGGGGCATCCCTGCCTTGTTTGGAGTTAGAATTTTTCTTTTCCAAATTGGAAATACCTTTTTTTTTTTTTTTTTTTGCATAAGTTAATATGATAGCTGAATAAAGTCAAACAACAAAGTACATTAAGAAGGAATTGAAAGTTTGAATATCCATCTTATTCTCCAAGGATGATCACTATTAGAGTACAGCTTCCCAAAATGTATATATAAACAAGATTATGTATATTTTTACACAAGCACATACATGCTCTATTCCTTTGTAAGCCTATTTTTTCTTTGCAAAGATATAGACTCTCTTACTCCTTTTAATAGCTAAAGTGTATTCCACAGTATGCATGTATCATACTTTATTTACTTAATTTAGCTTTAGCCAATCCCAAACTTAAGAAAATTTGTTTTCAGTTTTTGAAAATTGCAACTGGGATTTGATTGGTTGATAGCCTGTTCTTGCTCTCTCTCTGACAAGCAACATGACGGCTCAGGAGGGTTTGAGGAATACTCCACAACCTGCAACAGGGGTTCTTAACCCTTTTTGTTCCATGGACCCTTTTGCCAGTTAGGTAACCACAGACCCTTACTAAGGCCACACTATACTGTGTATTATTTAATAAATATATCACACCGGTACCAACAAATCCTCACCAGAATTTTTTTTTTTTTTTTTTACTTCAATTCAAGCTCACAGACCCCTGGTTAAGAACCCCTGATCTGAGAGAATCTGATGAGAGATTCAACTGGCTTAGAGAGGTTTCTGTTCATGGTCTTACAGAAGAAAGATCAAAGGATGTCAGGAAAAGTCTGCTAGGTAATCCAGTGTATTCTGGGAGGTTTTACATTCCCAGGTGCCCAAGGGAGGCCCAAGATTTAACCAGGCTCCTGCCCATGTCTCCATGCTCAATGTATGAGATTATATACATAATCTTATCTTCACCTCCAATTTTGCAGTCTGGCTAATACAGCAAGTTGCAGTAAGTACCCTGAACCTACCTCTGGGCCTCTGCACTTAAAACCCTCTGCCTGTGATACAGTTTCCTCTTTTCTCCTTTTGCCTTGCTAATTCTCACTTTAAGACTCAGCTCAGGTGTCACCTTCCTGAGGCGCCTACCCTTATCCCCAAACTTGGATGTGGAACCTCTCTTCTGGGCTTCCATGGCACCCTATACTTATTGCCATGGCAGCACTCATAACACTATAGTACAGTGATCTGTTTATTATCTATGTCCATCAACTCCACCAGGGCAGGAACCATGCTTTTTTCATGGCTGTATCCCTGCAGTGGTGGCAAGGAATAGGTGTTTAACAAATAAATCAAAAGTTGCAACAGTGAATAGTATTATAATGAAGAGGAACATGATGTTGCTGTGATTGAGGGATCTGATAGAGTCTGAGCAGTTAGGGAAGCCTTTCCTGAAGAAGTGATGACTGAGAGAGACATGGAGGATAAGGACAAATTAAATGTAGCAGGGGAAAGATGAACATTCCAGGTAAAAGTAACAGCATGTGAAAAGTCTGGGAGGTTATTTGGAAATTTTGAAGACTTTAAGGAAGGCGACATAAGTGGAACGGAGAGAAGTAGATGAACATATGGTTAGACTGGAGGCTGAAAAGGTGGGCAAGAACCTGGCTGAGATGTTGCTTTATGGTAAGCACAACAGGAAGTCACAAAATATATTTTAAAACAGGGTGGGGTGGGGAGTAAACAAGATCAGATATGCAATTTTAAGGATTACTCTGGCTGTAGTATGCAAAATAGCTGGGAGGGAAGGCAGGAAGGATGTGGGAAGACAGATGATGGACTGATGGTGGTTAGAACTAGAGAAAAGATATTTAGGAAATAAAACTGACGGTACTTCATGATGGATGGGAAATGGAAGAGGTTTTAAGATAAATCCTGGGAAGCAGACTTGGCCCAATGGATAGGGCGTCTGCCTACCACATGGAAAGTTCAAAGCTCGGACCTCCTTGACCCTAGTGGAGCTGGCCCATGAGCAGTGCTGATGTGCGCAAGGAGTGCCCTGCCACACAGAGGTGTCCCCTGCATAGGGAAGCCCCACGCGCAAGGAGTGCACCCCATAAGGAGAGCCGCCGAGCGCAAAAGAAAGTGCAGTCTGCCCAGGAATGGCGCTGCACACAAGGAGAACTGACACAGCAAGATAACGGAACAAAAAGAAACACGGATTCCTGGTGCCACTGATAAGGATAGCAGCGGTCACAGAAGAATACACAGTGAATGGACACAGAGCAGACAACTGGGGGGGGGGAGGGGGAGAGAAATAAATAATAAATCTTTAAAAAAATAAAAATAAAAAGATAAATCCTGGGTGTTTGGCTTGTATACATGGGTAGATAGAGGTGGAAACACTGGAAGAGATTCAGGCTTGCAGGAGATGGCTGGGGTATATAGAGATTAGGGGTTCAGTTTCAGAACTTGAGTTTGGGTCGCTGTTGACATCCTGAAGGAGAGTCAGTTGGCTACACAGATCTGAGGTTTAGAGTGGGCGGGAGATAAACACTTGTGTATATATGCATACATGTGGTAAGTGAAGTTGTGGGTATGGTTGAGAGCACTTAGAAGAGAATAGAGAGTGAGGTGGGAAGTGGGGATATATAGTAAGTGAACTGATCAGGGCCAGCTGGAGGCCAGCTAATTGTAGACATGGATGCTGTGTTAACCAGATTGTTTTCCTGTTTAGTTTACTTAAATCTGTTCCTTTGTCAGTATCTACAGTTTCTTAATTCCCTTTCTCCATTTAAACTTTCAGGGAAAGATCTGAAACTTACTCAGGCTTAAGTTTAAGTATCCCAAAGCAGGCTATACAGGTTCCTTCTAACTGGGGCAGTATAATCTACTCCTTGGAACAAGTCCTTAAGCTATAGAGGTAGTAGGCACAGTTAGAGAGACTTGGTTGGAAGTTTGAGAACTAGGTGTAATCTTAATTCTGTCACTGACTTGGTGTGGGCCTTGGGCACGTTACTGCTCCTTCTTGGGTTTCAGTTTTCCAATCTGTGAAATGGGGATGAATATCCTCACAGAGCTCAAAAGAGAGACCAGATGTGAAAGTGCTAGGTAAATTGCTAAGTGTAATAAACCTATCAGAGCTGTAAGAAAAATTAAGCTCTAACTGAAGACCATGGAAGTGGTGTAGGAAGAGGAGGTAACTTGAGGGCAGGTTCCTTAATAGTGGGTGTTGGAGATTACTACTGACTCTGAGAAAGAGGCTCTGGAAGAGGAAGGAAGGGGCAAACTTCAAACCTCACAAACGCTCCTACATCTCCAGATTTAGGGACCATGATTTACTCCCATGTCTTGAAGAGGGACTCCGTTCCTCAGAGGAAAACCAACCCCATGTCCGAGGGCATTTCAGATCTAGGGTGAGGGACCTGAGGCATCCGTATTTAGGGGCCGCATGTTTGTGATGGAGTAGCGTCTTAGGCACCCCCAGATCTGTACAGGTATGTATCTCAGCCCCTCCTCCATCCCCGGGTCTATCCAAAAGTGTGGTATGCCATGGTCAGTGTGAAGAGGGATTAAGATTGGGGACGGGGGTCTCAGTTCCCCTAGTTTTTCTGTGTTGCCCCTCCGCTCTCCAACTGCGGTCTTGACCCCTAGAGAGGGTTCCCTGTTTTCCTGCCCGACTCACCCGCAATCGCTTCCCCTCCAGCCTCGGCGTCCCACTACCTCAGGGTTACTCGGCGCAACTCCATGGTAACCGCTTTCGCCACCGCGTCCCGGCCGGGCGCCGTAAGCGCTGCCGCGATGCCTACCGGGACTTGTAGTTCTCCGTGGAACGAACGCGTCAGCGGCGGGGCTCCACGGCCGCGGAAGGTGCTGGGATTTGTAGTTGCCTACGGTCTCAAAGTCCAGGCCGGCAGCCGGAAGTTATGACACTCCTTTTCCGTCCCAGAGGTCCTTACGCACACTTCCTTTATCCAGGTCCTCAAGTTGCCCTTGCGTGCGACAACAGCCGACAAGGGCCAATCAGAGGGCGGCGCGAGGGGGGCGGGGCCATAGTTTAAACTAATTGTGCGCTCGTAGCGCTGGCGCGAGCCCGGGGCGAGGTGCGGTCCGCGGGAAGGCGAGGCGGGGCGGGAGCGCGCGGCCAGGTAACCGGCGCGGGCCCGCGGCTGGCGTATGGCCTGGGCACCCTTAGGGATACCCGGGCCTGAAGGAGTTGCTGGAGCGGCCGGTGCGAGTAGGAGGCCTTTTGCGTAACCGAGTCTGAAAGGGGAGAACAATCGGGGTAAGATTGTGGGGGCGTTGGACGCGGGGCATGTTCGAGGGGGAGGAGCCAGGGGTGCCTTAAAGTTAGAGTCTTGTTTGGGGGCATGTCTGTGGAATCCTGTCTGAGGGCTACAGGGATGGGGGATGGTCGAGGTTCCAGAAAGGCTTGTAACCGAGGGGTTCTGTACTGTGCAGTCGTCACCTATTGTCAACAATAGTAGCAGCAGTAATAGTAGTAGCAGGTGCAGCAAACATTTTCTGAGCACCAACTACTTTTTAGGCACTGTGCACACCCTTTATCTGGATCATCTTTTTTAACTTCCTGATCTTATGTTTATTTTACGAAGGGCGACTCTGAAGTTTATGTTTAACTTGGCCAGGGTCACATAGCTGGTGCGTGGTTAACTGTATTTAAGAGTTTTGGGGGACTGGGCATAATAAATGGGGACCGGGGAAGGGACTGTGTGCGGATGTGTCTTGTCTTGGATGAGTCACTTATTTTTGGTCCTTATTTTGGTTTCATGTATGAAAACAGTGATTTTACCTGCCTTACCTATCTCGTAAAGGTTAAATCAGATAAGGTGTTTCGTGAAAGCATCTTGGATAGTACAAATATATTACTATAAGTAATGTAACTTTGTGAACGTTGTGGGTGGGAGAGAGTCCAAGTGAGTTGATTCTGCTCTTCTGGGCTCCCTCTGTTGCTTACTCCTGAGATAACACTTGTCACCTGGTATTCTAAGTCTCTGCACTTTTGTCTGCTTTTGTAGAAGATGACAGACAGTGTCTTTTGTCCCTGTATCCTGGTGCCCACACCTATTATGAGGCATATGGCTATTAATCTGTGCTTCGGGATGAATGAATTTTCTAGCACCCTTCCCTTTCATTCAATGGCTTTTGAGCCTCAATAGTAAGATATTCCTTGCCTAGAATGGCACTGCTTCTCGGACACGTGGTAATATGTACTTTCTTTACTCCATACTTCCCTGTCTCTGTCATCTTTTCCTGGTCCTGTGTTTCTAAAGTTTGTAAAGTGCATTACTCTCTGTGGTGGGGCAGAACCCTTTGATAGTAAGGGAGTTGTAGTTCCCTACTTTATGGAGATCTTTACTGCTGTGAATAGATAGGAAACCTGGGAGCGGGAGGGGGAGCACATTCAGATCAACTAAGGTACCTTTTATTTACTTTTTAAGATTTTTAAAAAATTTATTCCTTCCCCACTTTTGTTGTTTGTGCTTGGTGTCTGCTCTTGGTGGGTGTCCATTTGTTGTGCGCTGTGTCTGCTCGTCTTCTCTTTAGGAGGGACCAAACCCGGGACCACCCATGTGGGAGAAAGGCGCTCAAGCCATTGAGCCACCACCTGTTCCCCACTTTGTTGTATCTCTCATTGTATACCCTCTTTGTGTCTTCTTGTTGCGTCAATGTGATGCCAGCTCATTTTGCCAGCTTGCTGTCTTGCTCGTCCTCTATAGGAGGCACTAGGAACTGAACTCAGGACCTCCTGTATGATACTCAGGTACCCAAATGCCTGAGCACATCTGCTTCCCTTATTTTTATTTTTTAAAAATTTAGAGTAGATTGTTTGTTTAGTAGGAGGTGAGATATTGAGCCCAGGACTTGGTACATGGGGATAAAACACTGAGCTACATCCATTCCCCATAAGGTAGCTTTTAATCAGCAGGGATGGGTATGATGTTTAAGTTCTCTCCCTTCCTCTTCCTCTGTGGTATTGTCTCCTTTGAGAAGAAGGAGCACATGTTTTTTTTTTGTAAAAACTTCCAAAGTACTTTTGGCTCAGATTCAAGCAAATGATGACTAATTTCAATGCCTGAGTCTTAGTCCAAAGCCAAAAGCTGTATGCTCTAAAAGCTGGGAGATCTCACCTGAGAGCTCATATAAAAAACGTTTCTGGTTAGAATGTTATTTTTGTGTGTGTTTGTGAAATAGGGGAGTAGGAAGAATGCCTTGAACTAAGCTTAAGTTCTAAAATTGTTAGGATGGGGGCTAAGCCCAGCTTCAAATGGCTGAACAGAGCTGATCAGGGGCTGTTTTGACAGCTGTTTGGTAAAAACCCTATGGTCAGAAGGCCATTTAATTCAGCCTCTTACTGATTGTGCACTAAACATACCAAAAGGTGTTGTCCAGACTCAAAATGAACACTTCCAAGGATAAGGAGACCACTCCAGAAGGTAGTCCATTTCAATGTTGAACAGTTCTTATTAATAATAATTAATGTTTTACACTGTCACTAAAATGTTTAGTTTTAACCATATGTGTTTGTTTTTTCATCATTCTAATATGCAGTTTATTCCTTTATTTTGTGTTGAATAATTGTTTTTTTTTCCAATGGAATTCTGTTAGTGGTAAATACTGTCTTTGTCTGAAAATGTCTGTGTCATCATCAATCTTGAATGATAGTTTACCTGGGTATTTTGCTTCTAATTATTTTTTCTCAGCACTTTGAAAATATTATTTCACTGAAATCCTAGCTTTTTGTTGTTGTTGCTCTGGAGAATTACACTCTTGATTCAACTAATATTTTTTCTGGTTGCTCTTAAGATCCTCTTTTTTGTCATTTGTGTTCTGCAGTTTCATTACATAGTGTAGATTTAATTTTATTTATTTACTGGGAGCATATAGTGATTCCTCAATCTGTGATTTCTTATCTTTCATCAGTTTTATAAAAATTCCAAGTCATCATTACCTCTTTAAATAGTGCCTCTCATGGATCTCATGTTTAACATCTCATTCTGTCCTCCACATCTCGTAGTCTTTCATAATTTGCACTCTTCTCTTTCTGTGATACCTTCTGGGTAGTTTCCTTAAATCTGTCTCCTAGTACACTTAATTTACTCTTCATCTAGTCTAACTTGCTTTTTTGTTTGTTTTATTGTGTTTTTTTTCTTTTCACATTTTTTCTTTTTAATTCTAATTTGTTTTTTCATTAGCTAACTTTTTCATTACTGGAAGTATTCTTTTCATTTCTTTGGAAGTATTCAAAACCTGTTTGTTTTTCATGGAATCTTGTTTTCGTCTTGTGTTTTCAATTCTTTTTATACCTATAATTTTAAATAAAGTTAATTTATAGTCTCTGTCATATATTTGAATTATCTGAAGGTTTTAGGGGCATAATCCTGTCATTGATGTAACTGACTCTTGCCATGATGAATTATATCTTCAAATATTTTGTAATTTTTTGTTGTGCTCATATTCAGAGGAGTATCATCCATGGCAGGGGTTCTTAACAAGGGGTCTGTGAGCATGAATTGAAATTGAAAAAAATATTCTAGTGGGAACGTGTTGGTTAAACAATATTCAGTGTAGTGTGGACTTAGTAAGTAAGGGGTCTGTGGTTTTCACCTGGCTGGCAAAAAGGTCCATGAAACAAAAAGGTTAAGAACCCCTGATCTATGGTAATTCTTTGTGGCCTGAGTTGAGTTCGTTTCTCCCTAAGGCAGCTTTGTTTTTAAAAATCATCTTTGTTTAGGAAAGAGTTTTGACAGATGTTTACACTTGGGAAAAGCTACCATAATCAAGATACAGAGCATATCCACCATCCCTGAAAGTTTTCTGATGCTTCCTTGTAATGTATTTTTCCCTTCAACTTTACCCCAAGCAACACTGATCAACTTTTTGTCGCCATAAATTAGTTTGCATTTTCTAGAAATTGATATAAAGTGGAATCATCCAGTGTTTAACTCTTTTGTGTCTGAGTTTTTTCACATAGGGTAATTTGAGATTTATCCATTTAGTAGCATGTGTCAGTAATTTGTTACTTTTTATTGCTAACTAGTATCCCAGTGTGTGGCTACATCCCATTTTGTTTATCCTTCACCTATTTATGGGCATTTGAGTTATTTCCAGTTTTTACCTATTGTGTGAAAAGCAGCTGTGAGCATTCACATACACATCATTGAGTGGACATGGTTTCATTTCTTTTTGAGTGAAATGTCTGGGCTTAACTTTTAAAAAAACTGCAACTGTTTTTCAAAGTGGTTGAACCATTTTACATTTCTGCTAGCATGTATGAGAGCTTCCAGTCTTGCCAGTGCTTGGTATATTTTCAGTCTTTTTTGATTTTAGCCATTCTCATGGACGTGTAATGGTATCTCTGTGATTTTCATTTTCCTGATGACTAATATTTCTGAACAGTTTTTCATGTGATTATTGGCCATTTTTATATCTCCTAGAGCAGCTTTTTGTTTGCTTCCTCTTGGCATCCAAGACTATTACCAGTCTGGGACCAAGATTTATGTAAATTTTCTCTTCTCCTGGACTTCTGGACCATAAACTTAGTATAAATATGAACTCCAAACCCACCTGTTGACCACACCTATGGTTTTGAATTCCTAGATGGTTTCATTCACTAGATGAGCAAGGCAAGCTTCCTTAATGTCCCTGTGAACAGGTTTTTTTTTCTAGCCTGTCTTTTTACTGGGTGGAACCCTGAGGGTCTCAGCCTCTGTATACAATCTTTTTTTTTTTTTAAGATTTATTTATTTATTTCTCTCCCCCAGCCCCCCACCCCAGTTGTCTGTTCTTGGTATCTGTTTGCTGCGTCTTCTTTGTCCACTTCTGTTGTTGTCAGCAGCACGGGAATCTGTGTTTCTTTTTGTTGCGTCATCTTGTTGTGTCAGCTCTCCGTGTGTGCGGTGCCATTCCTTGGCAGGCTGCACTTTCTGTTACGCTGGGTGGCTCTCCTTACGGGGCGCACTGCTTGCACTGGGGGCTTCCCTACGCGGGGGACACCCCTGCGTGGCATGGCACTCCTTGTGCGCATCAGCACTGCGCGTGGGCCAGCTCCACACGGGTCAAGGAGGCCTGGGGTTTGAACCGCAGACCTCCCATGTGGTAGACGGATGCCCTAACCACTGGGCCAAGTCTGCCGCCTGTATATGATCTTAATTGCCTTTTGTGGACTTAAGATCTGTCTCCTGTAACTGCAAGCCTGTCCTAATTCCTTACCCTGGTAGGATATATATGCCATCAGCTCATTGCTCTCATTTTCAGCTTCTTTGTTTCTGGTTTCTGGTATTTCCCTTACTTTCCTATGAGCTCAGTTTATCTATGTGTCATTTATGATCCAACCAGGAAAACAGAAACCACACACTAGTTATTTTAATTGAGTGAATTCAATAAAGGAAATTAGTTTTTAAATCCTTGTTGGAGGCCTAAAAAAGCAAAAGGGAATTTAAAAGTAACTTTGATACTCATAACTACATTGAGTAGCTGCCTTCTTCAGGACTGAGAAAGCGGGGAGGAGGTCGGACGGAAAAGGCTGAAGGAATCTGCAGGAGCTGCAATCAGATTGACTGAGAAGAGGGTGTTGAATGGATTCTGCTGGTTTCTCAGGAGCTCAAAAGAGGGGTGTGGAGGAGCTGATTCACTTGGGCCCTCCCCAGCTGATGCTGCTACTTCTGAGGGGTTGCAATGAGGCTGGTTCTGGGAGTTTGGAAAGAAGCACAGAGGAACCAACTGTTATTGCCAAGAAGCAGCAAACCACAGGAAGGAAGTCCCTTGTAGCCTCCTCCTGCCTTCCATTTTCCCTTTAGCGCCCCCTATTGACAGGACCTAGCAGGGAGCCAGCTGGCAAAGGTGAAATGGTGTTGGACTCCAAGCCCCAGCATCACAAAGCAGATCATAACAGGGTAGTTATGGAGCTGAGAGACAATAACTTAATAACTGTCACAGTCTGAAAGAATGTGTATTACGTTTTACTAAGCATTTCCAGGTGTATTTAACAGGAAAGTTTTCAGGTTATCTGGTCCATTATAGCAACAGGCAGTAATAACAATAGTTAACTTTTTTTTTGTAGCATATACTGTGAGCCAGACACTGCTCTAAGCACTTTTCATGAACTGTTTCCCAAAGCCCTGTGAGATAGGTAATTACCTTTTACAAGCAAGGTAACTTAGGCACAGGTAGATGAAGTAATTTACCCAAAACCACACAGTGTGTGTGGAGTTGGTGTTCTAACCCAAGTAGTCTGGGTTTCATGTCCCACATTCTTTAACTACATTCTACATTAAGCTGAAATTTCATTCTTATGTCAAACCAAAATCTTTCTTCTACCTTCACCCTTTAATTCTGGTTTTGTCTTCTTGGGGAACACACAAGTCTTTGCCCTTATCTGCATGATAGACATGCATACATTTGAAAAAGCTTTCATGGTGTCCCCTGGCTGAACATCTATAGTGCCTCCCCACATTTGACGTGGCATGATTTCCAGACCATTCACCATTCTTCCTCTGCCTGTACCAGTGTATGAGGGGGCACAGAGTTGTCCTCTTTACTGCAACCTGAGACTTTCTTGCTGTTTGGGTAGCTCTGTTAAGATTCATAGCTCATTAAAAGTGTACTCTGTAACAGACGTAACAGACCGCTTCTCCTCCTCCACCTACCCCCATAGGGCAGCCTTTTTAATATGGACTGCTTTACTAGGTCTTTTCCATCCTGGACTTGAGTCTTTTATTCTAAATGCAGGACTTTACATATATTCCTGTTGAGATATTTTTGAATCCAGATTCTGTTTTATAACATTGGACTTCCTATCCTTCATAGTTTATAATTCCATACCTTGATAAGCAGGCCTTATACATTTTCATTCTAAGACTTTGGTAAAAATGCTAAAAATAGTGGGTTTGAGATGCAAGCACTATGTCGCACCACTCTAGAGATATTCCAGTTGATAGAGGTTTTGGGGGAACAGTTTTGACTATCCCTTTTGGTAAATTAGGGGAGGAGCTATCTGGAAAAGGCAGAGTCTTAGCAGCTATAAATGGGGGGAGGAGAGAGCCAAGGTTAAGGGTTGGCCATTGGGCAGTCAGTAACCCTAACAGGGGGCCACTTGGCAAAAGTAAGGTAATCTGGTGGTTGTAGAGGGAGAGAGGGCATTATTGCACAGCATGCTTGAAGTTGAGGCTTCTCTTGGCATCTGTTGCCTGCCCTTTCTGGGCCAGTTTCTTTGTTCAATGTAGGAAATGCTAGTGATGCAGCATTGCATATTTCTTCTGTCCTATTGAAGCTGAGGACTAATTTATCTGCAAGTTTAAGGGATATTTATTTGACCACTTCAGTGCCTTCTTCCTGTGACTGGCAGAGACACTTGTTTTGCAGCCTGGCGAGTTTTTGGTACCTGTGGCAAGGTGGATACAATGATCCCAGCTCTTGGCCCTATGTGTGGACAACACTATGTTCTGCCTTGTGAGTGGTCATTTGCCAAGTGTACTTTTGTGACATCCTTAGTGAGAAGTGGGGTAATAGCTTTGATTTCCCCACTTTTCAGTGTTCCTAATCGTGTGAGGATGTTAATTTTAGGGGAAACCTTGTTCCCTAAAAGTTTCCCACTGTACCTCTCAGAAACTGCAGCAAAGTGGACTCTGGTTGCTGATCTTCAAAGCTCAGTTTGCTTAGTCAGTCAGCAAATAGGAAATTAGTACCTGTATCTGTTACAAAGCTGAGTATATAAAGAAGTGTGTAATCCAGGATTTCTTTCCCCATCTACTTTTTATTTTGGGAAAGAACAATGTAGCGAATAGTTATATACTTATTCTTAACGTAGATTCACTAATGGTTAATATTTGCCCTCCCTTAACTATCCTCTATTATCTGAACCTTTTGATTGTTAGATATGCACATCATGCTGCTTCATCCCTGAATAGCTCAATAATTTGCTCCCCAAAACAAGGGTATCTTTCTATATAACAGTAATGTATAATTTGCATTCTTAGGAAATTTAATATTTGTTTGATTCAATACATTATGTCTCTAATATTCAGATTTCTCATATTTTCCCAATGACGTTTTTTTTTTTAAGATTTATTTTTTTATTTATTTCTCTCCCCTTCCCCCCCGCACCTGGTCCCAGTTGTCTGTTCTCTGTGTCCATTTGCTGCGTGTTCATCTTTGTCCGCTTCTGTTGTTGTCAGCAGCACGGGAATCTGTGTCTCATTTACTTGCATCATCTTGCTGCGTCAGCTCTCCATGTGTGCAGCGCCATTCCTGGGCAGGCTGTACCCTCCTTTGAGCTGGGTGGCTCCCCCCACGGGGTGCACTCCCTGTGCATGGGGCTCCCCCACGCGGGGGACACCCCTGCGTGGTGCGGCACTCCTTGCGCGCATCAGCACTGCGCATGGGCCAGCCCCACATGGGTCAAAGAGGCCCGGGGTTTGAACTGCAGACCTCCCGTGTGGTAGACGGATGCCCTTTCCACTGGGTCAAGTCCTCTTCCCTCCCAATGATGTCTTTTAGATTTTTTTTTCTATTCAGATTCAGTGAAGAATCCATGTATGTTTTAGTTGTCATGTTTTTGTCATATCCCTAATCTTTCCATCTAGAACAGTTCTTTAGGGGCTTAATCATGAATGCCTTTTTGCCTTTCCCACCACTGACATTTTTGAAGTGTCCAATTTACTTGTTTTGCAGAATGTCTCTTATCTTAGACTTGTATAATTGTTTCCTCTTGATTAGATTCAGGTCACACATTTTGGTAGAACTGTATAGGTTGATTATAGGAGTTTGATTTGTGAAGTTGACATTTAGACATGGGGAAGGTAATATCCCATTTTGCAAGAGTTTACAATTCAGCGCTGGGTTATATTGTCTAATCGTTAAGTGCTGTAGGAATTGAAAGGAGAGGGGTTTGGAAGATAACCAGAATTTGAGGCAGTTGAAATATAGTGAGATAAGGTTCCAATTTGGAGTTTCCATCCCCTAATAAGGATGCATATTGTAAAAAGTGAATTTTTTCTTCAGAGTTTAAAGCTCTGTATCCATATTGTCTGCACTGCTGGGAAGCTTAGTAGTTTAAACCTCTTGTTCTACCATCAAACAGGCCTAGAAACTGTTCTTAGCCATTGGTAAGCTCCATAACCCTGGGAAAATTTCCTCACTTGCAAGATGGAAAGAATATTAATAATTACTTAAGGGAAACGGACTTGGTCCAGTGGTTAGGGCATCTGTCTACCACATGGGAGGTCCGCGGTTCAAACCCCGGGCCTCCTTGACCGGTGTGGAGCTGGCCCACGCGTAATGCTGATGCATGCAAGGAGTGTGCCCTGTGAGGAGAGCCGCCCAGCACAAAAGAAAGTGCAGCCTGCCCAGGAATGGCACCGCACACGGAGAGCTTACACAACAAGATGACGCAACAAAAAGAATCACAGATTCCTGTGCCTCTGACAACAACAGAAGCGAACAAAGACGAACACACAGCAAATGCACACAGAGAACAGACAACTGGTGCGGGGAGAGAAATTTTTTTTAAAAATTACTTAAAAGATTGCTGTGAAATTCACAGTAAAATATTGCATAAATATTTGAATTGAAATATTTGAATGCCTTTAGGTGGGGCAACACTCCCTTTTTCTGCCATAGGCCCCACTGAAACATTCATTTCTGTTACCTGCCTGATACCTCAATTTATCAGTCCTGGATAACTGAAGGCATGGAAATGAGAATAAGCTTGGCTCATACAAAGAGAAGTGGAAAGGCTGTCTTGATTAGTTCAGAGTGTATGCTGTGGAGTAGTGGGAAATGGGATTGAATAAATAACTGGGGCCGGGTATGGAGGACTTGGAAAGTTAAGCCAGAGAATTTAGATATGCTTCAGGCAGAAGGAAACCATGGAAGGTTTTTGAACAGAAGAGAGACCTTTGGAAATGAGAGTGGTATGGAGCCTCCCAAGGAAGGACCTTTCCTGGTTTGGAGACATGAATCCTGATAGGGCAGGGCCTCCTTTTGCTGACCAAGTTGGGGTGTGGTTTGGGAGACGTGCCATGGGAGGCCAGAATTTCTGCCCGAGTGACTTCCTGCTCTGCCACTGACTCACCCCATTGACCTGGGCTGCGTGGCTTCTCTTCCGGTCGCCATCTGATTTACAGAACAGTGGGGCTGCCCAGGATGATGTGAGGCTGAGCTGACCAACAGTGGGTGGGATGGGGGAATGAACAAACATTCCTGTCCCTCTGCTGCTTCCCAGGGTAGTGGCTAATTCCAGACCAGACTACCAGAGATCCCTTTGTCCAAGCCTGAGGAGACTGCCTGCCACAAGGTAAGTCTAGATGGTTCTTGCCCTCTCTGCTTTTTCATAGGTCAGCTTTTTTTCCTGAATAGCATCTCATCTCTCCTAACACCCCCCACCCCCCACCCCAATCCAGGTTCTTCAAAGTAACATTTCTACCACCTGAAGCAAACAGGGTCTAAGCTAATTTAGTTAGTACCAAAAGGTGGGCAGAGAGGTGTCATAAGCATATTTTTCTCATTGTGGGGGGAGTGTTGTGAGATTTTCACTGGTCCCTTATGTGGTAGATTACCCAGAACTCGTGTGAACAAGACACTAAACAATGCCTTATACCCATGGGGGTCGATACAGACAGGCCCTGGTCTTAAGCCATCCTGTTTCAGAACTCTTCTTGGTGTGCTCAGTTGCCTCCTTCCCCTTCGACCAGGGGAATGAGAGACAATGAGGAGCAGGGACAAGAGAGGTATATGAGTAACTATATGTTTACGTAACATGCAGGGAGTCTGGGTGACTAGGTTTCTAGTCCTGACTGTTGCTAACCAGCTGTGGGACCAGGGACAAGTTGCCTAACTTCAAGTTTTCTCATATGTAAAAATGAGCAGTTTGTATTATATGATCTTGACGACTTCTTGCGGAGCTACAATTTATGATTATATAACGTGTGATTGTAAAGAAATGTTAATAGTTCATTTTTAGCACGTGTGACAGATATTGTACATCCACATGAAGTTTGTTCCTATCAAAGTAATTGTGTTCTCTGCCTTTACATTCTGAGATG